>NC_133531.1:70004905-70326102 GCF_048544455.1 Silene latifolia
GAGACACATCCTTGTCTTGCATATTGAAATTCACCCGGAATTGCACATATGCCTTGACTTTAGACAAGGAGTGTAGAATCCTATCTACGATGAGTTCTTTGGGGATTTCAACCTTTTGAATTTTCAAGGTCTCGACAAGCTCCATGAGTTTGAGCACATGAGGGCTAACCTTTTGGCCCTCTTTGAAGTCGAGATCAAAGAATGCCGCGGCCGCCTCATATTGGACGATCCGCGGGGTTTGTGAAAACATGGTCACAAGTTTGGAGTAAATCTCATTAGCATTGCCCATTTTGAAGGCTCTCCTTTGGAGTTCCGCCTCCATCGCAAATATTAAGACATTTTTAATTGCGGCGGACTCCTTTTGGTAAGCCTCATAGGCTTCCCTAGTGGCCGCGGTGGACCTAGTGGAGGGCTCGGGTGGAGAGGCCTCGGTAAGGTAACGAAGCTTGTCGTCACCTTCGGCGGCTAATTTGAGTTGGGCATCCCACTCGGAGAAATTTGACCCATTCTTTTCAAGTTTACATCGATCCATGAAGGATCGGAGCCATGATGAAGTAGCGAGTGGTGTAGCATTAGGAGTTGGTGTTGCCATTTGTTATGAATAAGAAGTGGTCTACAAAACAAAATATAAGGAGTAAAACAAATGTCGTTTTATTTATACTCGTAAAAATGTATGATTTAAACAAGTTATAAGCATTTTTCTAGTGACCTCTACCCAACTAGATAAATGATTCCAAGACCCAAATTCATATCGATTTAGGCACGGTGGGGCCGATACATCCTTCATCAATATAACTCGGTGGATTAACGTTTAATCGATTCTACTTTTAGAACTCTTGGTCGATAATATTACATTAACAATTATCTATAGCCCAAAACACATCGACAAGGGCACGGTGGGGCCGATACATCCCTTATCAAATACTTTTGTTGAGTTCAATCCAAATTTCGAATAAATGTGTCCATGATCCAAACCCACATTAACTTGGGCACGGTGGGGCCGATACATCCCTCATCAACATGAATTCGGTGGATTAACATTCATCACCCACTTCCCCTACGTAACAAGGTTTGTACCCGGTGTGGCCGAGTGCACTCCCTCACGAAATAGGTTTTCATGGTTTCTACTATTTGGTAAGGCTATGTCTCAATTGATAGTTTTAGCGAGAGGTCATGTCAATTTATTATCTATCACGTTTTAAGTGAACTAAAGCGGTGAACTACGATAATTCTAATTGACACGGTCGATAAACTCGATAAAAAGACAATGCATGTTTAGTTATGGCGATTTAGCGATGCATGTGACATAAAATAAAATGCAAGCATAAAGATAAATAAATCCTAGTATGGCCTTTCCTAAAATAGAAAAACTATTAATCTATTACATATTCGGAAACCAACTCCATTGGTCCCTTGAACTTCGGTTGTGGCACGCATCTCGAGGTAACACCGTCTTTATGTATCGCCATTCTTGAAGAAATCCGTCTTTTGGAACTCCGGAATGAATAAAATTACATAATAAATTACATAATTTCCTATTATACATTTGTAACTAAAATAAAATAAATCTATTAAATTACAAAACGGTGATACGAGATCACAATAAAAATTACAACCGAATCGATATTCCCATACATTTCGGGAAATACCAATTAAAATCTAAGGCCATACTAAGTAAAATTACATAATTCAAAATTACATAAATTAAAATTATGACAATCATAAAGAAAATGCAGCATTATAATATGTATGAACATGCTCAAATTTTATGCTAAATCGCCTTTAAATAGCCAATATCATATATTACTCGGTTTTTACGGATTTGCGTGATTTCAACGTTTTATAATCACAAAAATACATAAACTCATATTTATGCATAAGTTAATTACCCTAACCTCTTAGGACTCAAAATATAGTATTCACTAATAATTTGACCATAATTAACTTTTATTTACAAAATTGTTCATAAATGGGCCAAAAATACAAAATTAAGCTATTAAACTTCAAATAAATCCAAAAATTCCAAATAAATTCAAAATTTGAAATTTAAATTCATGAACATTCTGGAAAAATTCCATGACACTCATAATGTTCAAAATCTTAGGTTAAAAAATTTCGAAAATTTTCCGGAAAAACAATGTTGCGGTTTATCGATATTTAATAAAATAATCATAAAAACATGGAAAAATTATTTTCGTTAACTTTTCAATTTTAGATCTGAAAAATATAATAAAATGCAACATTAGACGTTTTTACTAAGTCATAGAATATGTTTTATTAATTTTCAACTAATAATGTCACTATTTATGCCATTTTTCTTCAAAAATTCATAAATCATGCTAAAAGACTTCTTTATAGCCAATTATTTTACACACATCTTGTAAAATTGCATGTGACAACATATAAATTTTCTATGACCAGATTCGAAATTAAACTCATATTAACCTATTTTTCTCTTAAATCCGAATTTAATAATGAAAAATTCATTTTTCGAACATAACAAGTGCAAAAATTATGAAAATTTACAGGTTATCTCAAAATAATATATGTAACAACATATCCAAAAACCAACTTAAAATTCGAAGTATAGCTAATTTTCGACCAAAAATGACATTTTTACTCATAAAATCACATTTAAATGTCATTATTGTAAATTATGAACAATAAAAATCCGAAAAATTAACCAAAATATCCTAAAACACTTTAGGACCAGAAATATTAACATGCATGTAATTATTTCGTGATATATCATAATAACACAAATTTTACAAGTTTTATTTTGTTATTCATATAACTCGGAAAAACTTTTAACCAATTTGCATGCAAACAACCGTGGCTCTTGATACCATTTGAAGGAAATGTTGATTCATATACATATTAACATACTCATATATGTCTAAACTAGTTTGTCATAAAATTAAAACGGATTTTATGCATGCAAACATCAATATAAATAGAGGAGAAATCATGTCCTTACATTGTAAATATCGGCTATTAGGGCACAAGAGAGATCACCTTTCTCTTCTTGTTCTTGAGCTTTTCCAATGGAAGAATGAAGATCTAAGAGTAAGATCTCTCCCTAAGCTTAATACCCAAGGCTTTCACTTAATCTAATTAATATTACAATACTAGTATAATATTAATCTATGAGAAAATTGAACCAAAAATATTGTTAACACTTTGAATATTTTCGGTTTAGAGAGGGAGGAGAAGAGAGCTTTTTATCTCACTAAAAATCTCTTATTTTTGATGGAATAGAATGAAAAATAATCTACAACACTTTTGTATATTATTTGGTAAAAATAAAACAAAAGCCATGATGGCTTTTGCCTTCTCAAAACCGGGTAAGAGGAGGGGGTTTTGGGGAGCCAATGCATGAAGTTGTTGTTCTAAACAAGGTCCATAGGCATGCATGGCTATACAATTAGGTAATGATTATGTTTATTTAATAAATTAATCAACACAATTATTAACCTAATACCCCAATATTTCGGTACAAACATAATATGGTGTCCATATTATTTTTGTCAATTGTCTATATGTAACATGTCATATGTCACATATATTTGTTATGTAATTTTTAACATATTAAAAATCAACGTATTGATAAAATACGTCACATACAAAAATCGACTTAGTAATTTCATAATTACTTGTGCCAAAATATTTTACCAATTTATAAATCACAACAAATTGTATTTATAATAATTCATTCAAATTTAATTGTTACATTAAACAATTATTTCATCCGAGTAATTATACAATTTGATTACTCAGACCGTATCTCATTTAATCACATTTCAATTTGATACGTAAATTATACTTCCAAAATCGTCCGTCAATTTTCAAGTAATTTAATTAACTCGTAACATTATACGATTAATTAAATAATCAATTAAGAGTATTGCCCTTTAGGTATGACCTAGGGGTCAACTGATCACCACCGTCACACGACGTTAATGTCAAACTCTAGTCACCAATCATTACCGATATATGTTGACCAGTTGATTGAATAAGAATAATATTACTTCCCAATTGCATTCATTTTAATGAGACTTAAACATGTGATCATCATGATCAACAGTCGTGATCGCATTATTGTCGGAGGACACATATTCCAACAAAAACAGCATACAAATTGGGCATGAAAGAGTCGGATTGGACCCCTACCAATCAAGGTGTTCGCGCATATGATGGTACACGACGAAAAGTGGTAGGACTAGTTAACCTTACCATAGCCACATGGCCTATCGAGCGAAAGGTTAACTTCCAAATAAACTTCCAAATAGTGGACATCGAAGCATCCTTCAATATACTTCTGGGAAGACCTTGGATTCACGCTTTCAAAGCGGTAACATCCACCCTCCACCAGAAAATCAAGATCCCACTAGATGGTAAAGTGGTGATGATCACTTCGTCACCCATTAAGGCGATAATAGAAAAGAGGTCAAGCAACCAAGTAATTGCAGATCCCGTATATGAACTTGGGGGCTTCCATAGCATAAACCTTGTAGAGAGTGAGTTGGCACCTTTGTACTTTAATCCCTACTCTAACTTAGTGGTCAACCACATGCTCAAATCTCAGGGATACTTCCTGGGAATGCCATTGAATCCTGTCCAAAGAAATACCTTTGCACCTTACAAAGAAGGTAACTCACAAAGGATACCACCAGGACTAGGGTACAAACCCACCAAGGAAGAAGCTCTAGAAATGCTCACTCAATTCCAAAACCGCAAGAACGTGGGAATCCAAATGCGACCTTATCTCCCTACTCTAAATGGATACTTCGTTAGAGAGGGGAGTCAAGAACGCTTTCACGGGTATCCCGAGCCTTGGCACTACATAGGAAAGCAACTAGCTGGAATCGAGATCTTTCACGATTGCTACTTTATTCCTACGGAAACTGTTCCTACCGTCAAGACTCGTCAAGCACCTTGCTTAGACGAACAAGCTGTTAGCTTACTCTTCGGAGAAGATCGATTTGTTAGAGCCGCGCAGGATGAGATCATTACCATGATACTTCAAGACGATCACTTCAACCCTACCGCATTGATCACAGAAACTAGTTCGAATCTGCAAAAAGGATGGAGAAAGTCGATCAAGTGGACGAACAACCAAGGAAGACTTTTCAAGCTCACCACTGGAGAAGGAGAGATGTTCAAAGGAGAACCAGAAGACGATGAATTCGAGTCAGAGTCAGAGTCGGAGTCTAGAGAAGTCCCTAGAGAGTCTCCTCCTGTCGTCACTCCCAATCCCCTTGTTTCTCCTAGCTTAGCATCAAGTAGTAACAGTAGTTCGGGAAATGTCCCAACAGCTGTCCCTTTACCGCCACTGACTACCAAACAAATGGCTTCTTTGTTTCAACTCTTTTCAAATTTTAATATGAATAAATCAGGTCCTGCTTACTCTTTGTATTATTCTGAATGCAATTATGTTTACGATGATAATGAGGATGACCCAAACCCAGACTCAATCGAAATACCTCCCTACATAGCTAAAGAAATACTACAAGAGGGGGAAGGGGGACCACTCATAGAAAACACCGAACCCATCAACGTGGGAACCGAACTAGAACCCCAAGAACTTAGGATAGGGACGACCTTGAGCCCCGCCGAAAGGGCCAATTTTATAGACCTCCTACACGAGTTCAAGGACGTTTTTGCTTGGTCCTACAAAGATATGCCAGGGATCGACAGGGATATCGCAGAGCACAGAATCCCAATCAAACAAGGTTTCAAACCCGTAAAACAGAAGCTTCGTCGAATGAGGACAGAATGGGCTCTTAAGATTAAAGAGGAAATTGATAAGCAATTCAAAGCCGGGTTCATCAAAGTTTCCGAGTACTCAGACTGGGTAGCCAACATAGTACCCGTACCCAAAAAGGATGGGAGAATCCGTGTTTGTGTTGATTTCAGAGACTTGAACAAAGCGAGTCCCAAGGATGACTTTCCTCTACCACATATCGACATATTGGTGGATAATACAGCAGATCACACGTTGTTGTCCTTCATAGATGGATACGCGGGATATAACCAGATCAAGATGGCTATAGAAGACATGCACAAGACCGCCTTCGTCACTCAATGTGGCACCTATTGCTACACGGTTATGCCGTTTGGGTTAATCAATGTCGGAGCCACGTATCAACGCACCGCAACTATGCTACTACATGACATGATGCATAAAGAAGTTGAGGTATACGTAGATGATATGATTGTCAAGTCCAAGGATAGAGAGGGGCACATTGCGAGCCTTCGCAAATTCTTCTCGAGACTACGAAAGTACAATATGAGGCTCAACCCTCAGAAATGTGCATTTGGGGTAACATCCGGCAAACTCCTGGGGTATGTCGTTAGCCAACGAGGGATAGAAATAGACCCTTCCAAGATCAAATCTCTAATCGAAATGCCGCAACCTCAAACAGAGAAGGAAGTTAGAGGATTCTTGGGCAAAGTATAATACATAAGTCGATTCATATCGAAACTCACCATGATCTGTGAACCTATCTTCAAAAAGCTAAAGAAAACAGATCACACCATGTGGGATGATGACTGTCAAAAGGCGTTCGACTGAATCAAGGAGATACTAGCCAAGCCACCAGTGCTCATGCCACCCCAACGAGATCAACCTCTTGGTTTATATCTCACAGTAACTGAAGCAGCCATGGGAGCCATGCTAGCACAAACCGTGGGAAAAGAAGAAAGAGTTATCTAATACCTTAGTAAGAAGTTCTTGGAGTATGAGTGCAAGTACACACCACTCGAAAAGACATGGCTCACTCTTGTGTGGGCAACGAAGAAGCTACACCATTACATGCTTAGCTACTCCGTTAAAATATACTCCAAAATGGATCCTGTCAAATACCTCTTCGAAAAGCCCATTCTCAATGGACATCTAGCGAGATGGACTTTGATGCTCTCAGAGTTAGATCTCAAATATGTACCTCTGAAAGTTATAAAAGGACGCGCTGTCGCCGAGTTCTTCGCAGAAAATCCCATCAATGATGCACAAACAATAGACACCTGGTCGTTTCCGGATGAGGATATACTCCAAACCGAGGTAGTCTCCTGGGACCTTTATTATGATGGAGCATCGAACTTAAGAGGATTTGGAATAGGAGTGTTGCTCATTTCTCCTGAAGGTGAGTGATACCCGTCGTTGTGAGTACCAAAGATAAAATTTATATTTCCTATTAAGACTAACCTAGGCTAGTGGTAACAGGGTCGAACCACAAGGAGGCAGACGTAATTTCTAGCTGTCTAATAAAAGTCTAAAGTGACAATTGTGGGGGTTGAATTGATTGGTCTATAGCTAAGAGTAAATAAAGACAATAAATTAAAAAGACGGATTAACCAGATAAAGAAGGGGTACTAGGATGGTCGGTTCATTACAGCTTCGGCGGCAGCAAACTAAGTCGGTCTGAATCAAACACATGTGAGGCGGGAAATAAAGAGGTCCTCTCGGTCCACTCTTAACAGATAGCATCTTTCGATCTCGCTAAAGGTCCCTAATATCACCAATACTAACTTTCGTTCTGAAAAGTGACTAACGGTCTAAACTATACCTATCTTTCGATCTCAGCACAGTCTAGTCGATTTAATTGGTGATCTAATGACATACCCTATCTTTCGATCTAATGGGTCAGTCACAAATTAGGTATCTAATTGGTCGCATGCATTTGATTCGTTAAATACAACATTAAAACAATTAAAACGAGAATAAAACCCCACGAGGTCAGTCGATCGACCAAGAATATCAGTCGATCGACTGACACGCGAATCAGGCCATGTATACTCTATTGCCGCCTATGCCATAAATCGCCTACATCCTAGTACAATTGATCTAGCTACTCATGCTAAGGGTAAAGACAATAACATTAACAGTGAAATTAACTAATGGATTCATGCTTGAAATAATAAAGAAAACAATTAACATAAACAATAAATTGGTTGCGGGAATTAACTAACAATTCTATACTAATGACGACATAAAGCAATAAACTGAAATTAGGGTAGATGAATACCGAGTTTGCAGAGGAAAGATTAAGAATAAGAACCAAAGATCCAATGCTTCACAATAATCCCAAATCCTAATTAATTATCAAGAACTGTATGTAAAAACTTAATGTAAAACTACTGAATAAAGCTTGATGTTTAACTTGGTATTCTAGGTAGCAAATAACGTAACATTATTTCCTAAACCTACTAACTCATGGGCTTGACAAATCTCGATCTTTTAATTCTCGTCTGGAATAGCAGATTGATCGATCGACTGATGTGAGGGGTCGATCGACTGCTTGGCAGTGAACAGTAGCTTCTGTAACCCGAGGGTTGGTCGATCGACTGAAGGGAATGGTCGATCGACTGGATGAGCTGCTACTTGCCTCTTATAAACTCGTGGATTTGTCTTCTGGGCCTTGAAATGCGCACCAAGCTCGTTCCTTAAGCGAATACTTCACGCCAAATGCAATGTGGGATACTCGGGGACGGGTTTAGCTCGATTTCCGCTGGATTCTTCACATTTCTGCAATAATGTACAAAAATACGGAAGTGGACGAAAATAGGGAGAAATGTAGTATAAACTACATGAATGAGCTCTGAAATGCGTGTAAAATGGGATGTAAAACATGATATAAAAGACACGCATCAAACTTCCCCAAACCAAACGCTTGCTTGTCCCCAAGCAAGAACTAGACTCGATCTAATTACCTAATGGAACGAGTTCAATCTCAGAGCGAAATGCAACATGTAAAGCCTAAACCAATTTAATGCTACAACTAACAATCAATTAGTGATGTGAATCATGCAAACGAGTTATGGAGTCGTTAAAAACTGCTGAACCGTCAACTGTAGAGACTTATCAAATCGGACTCTCACGGGCCGCTCATTTCACACATAAGTACAGGTGAATATATAAGAGGATAGAAAGAATTTATTTTTGTAAAGACTCTCACCTAACTGCGACCTATGAAGACATGCCAGCAATAAAATATGAAAATGACCTCTATGACCGTACATATGCATTCCAACCAAACAGATGACCAATGACACATGCCGAGGTATATATGGGATATGTGAGGTATGGGTAAGAAGAGGCAAAGATAATTATGGAAGAGTGGAGGTACAGGTGATCAAGCTAGTACTAAAACGGAACCATATGGCAACATCCAACTTCTTGCTCATAATCAACAGAAACGGTGCTATAGCAAGCACAAAACCTACAATCTCCAAAATAAAAGTAATTAACTAACTCCCCATACGATATAAATGAATCATGGGAGCACAAATCGCCAAATAATAAAGACTGAATCATGCGAATTGATTTCTTTTCTTTTTTCGCGGACCTTCAGTCGATCGACTAGAAATGGCAGGCGATCGACTGCTTCTACAGTACAGAACTCTTTTTTTCTTTCCTTTTCGAATCATTTTTCATTTTTTTTTCTTTTCTATTTCTTTCTTTCCTTCTTTTCATTTTCCCAACAAAGTCTCAACAGAGCATATACCACCAAAAACGAGTAACAATCCCAAAAACAAAACTACTAGCTTGACAAAGGACAGGCTGAATGTAGGATGTAGTAATGGGACAAAAAGGCTGTTTTTGGCAGTGTGGGGTTCATGGGCAAAATGAATAAGGGGAAACCTCTACCACATGTGTCAACTAACCACAGACCGAATGCATACAGGTATTAAGTAGATTAAGTTCATAATTATGCAAATTAAGGAAACATGTCTCATAAGGAGTACTACTCACATTCCTAGATAAACCGGTCATGAATGTCACCAGTTATAGGCTCTAAAACTCAGAAATATGATGTAGGTTTGCCAAAAATCTAAGTCAAGTCTCAAGTTCAGCAAGAAATTTAACGAAAACTCGTAGATATGCATTTACGATTCTACTAATAACATGTCAATCAAGCAAGACTCAGGCAAAACAGGTGCAAATGCAAAATCATCATTGAAATACTACCGTTCCGACTCGACCTATATGCTAAAATAAACGTGCATTTTATGGAAATTTTTGAAATTTTTCAATTTTTTTGAATTTTTGTATATATGAGAGAAATGAAATAAACAATGTAAAACAAAATGTAAACGTGAATGCAAGCAAATGATATGCGACGCAAAACCCTTCCCCAAACCAAATCGCACAATGTCCCCATTGTGCAAAATCATGTAATGAAGAAAAGAGAAATGGGAATTTGCGAGAAAATTAAGTAAATAAGACATGAAGTGAAAGTCGGGAACTCACAAGACTTTAAGCGCAGCAAAGGAAACCTCCCCAAACCAGCGTGAGCTAGGAGGTTTCAGTAGCTAGCAGTGCTACCAATAAGTACCTGAAAGACAAATCAAAACCACGCATAAAACCGAGAAAACAATTTTGAAGCGGTAAAATTGTGCACAATTGAGAAAATAGAAGAAATAATTAATTTGACGGAAAGTAAAGTGGAATAGAAAACTCCCTTAAGTCCGCATATCGACCAAACACAGCAGGGGAGAGGTCGTGAATAAGTACAGCAGCAGCAGCGGTCGATCGACCACTTAACCCAGTCGATCGACCAGGTAAACATGAACAGTATCGCCTGGAACCTGCAGATCAGTCTATCGACCACTGGAGCCAGTCGATCGACTGAAAACACTGCTGCATTTCTTCATATTTACGCAATGATTTGAACTAACAAGCTCTAAAAACCTGCAAGTGCACAATAATGCGCACCCAAAATTGCGCAAAACCCAGAATAAAGGCTAAAGCATATAAAATCCTAGGCAAGCAAAATAAATGCGAAGTTTCGCGCACACAAAAGCAATAAAAATTGTCTAAAAGCAATAAAATGTTCGGAAAACATGTGACCAACTAGTAGTTGATCAAAAATGGCCACGGTATGGCCCACTTCATCGGCTTCTGGCTACTAGAGGTAGCCTCAATGGTGCTTATCATAGCAGCTGCACCCTTCTTAGCTTCCACGTCCGTATGGCTCACCGGATCAACATTCTCATCATCTCCCCAGTCAAGGATCACTTCGGGCTTGTCAGAATCCAAATCAGACTCTCTGGCTTTGACCGGCTCGTCATCAACTACCTCATCAATTCCATAGCTCAGGCAACCAAGACCTCCTCTTTGAATGATCGGCCTCTTTACAGCTGGAGCAACTTGCAGCACTTCCTTCCCCAAACCAGCCCCTACGACATCTAAAACAACAGATTCTTCCTCCTTTTTGCTCCCAGTTTGGGACGGAGGGGTTAACGCAGAAGTAGTAATAGAGACAGGCAATTCAGGAAGCACAAAGTACGATTTCTTGTCAGAAACTGTGTTGCAAGTCACAGGCCACATGGGGTCCTTTTTCTTAGCCGGCTGGGCAAAGACAATAGAATGCTTTCCCACTTTGAAAGTCAAGGTTCTTAGACCGACATCTATGACTGCACCAGCAGTGTGCAGGAATGGCCTACCCAAAATGATAGGTATATGGGCATCCTCAGGCATGTCAAGTACAACGAAGTCAATGGGGAAGAAAAACTTCCCTATTTGGACAGGAATGTAATCTAAGACTCCTATTGGCTGGACCGCAGATCGGTCAGCCATCTGTACTGTCATATCGGTAATAGCAAACCTGGTCAACTTAAGCTTCCTAGCTAGACTCAAGGGCATGACGCTTATACTAGCTCCTAAGTCACATAATGCCTTCTCAATAGAGAAGGTACCTATATTGCAACGAACAGAAAAGCTACCCGGGTCCTCTAGCTTATGGGGTGCAGTGTGAGACAAATAAGAGCATGACTCTTTGGTTAGTGCGGCAGTGTGCACTGTTTCAAGTGACTTTTTCTTTGACAATAATTGTTTTATGAAATTAGTATATGCAGGCACTTGATTTACTAACTCGAGAAAAGGAACTTGTACATTCAGACTACGAATAACTTTTTCAAATTTACTGAAAGATACTTGTTCCTTCGTCGGCATTAGTCTCTCCGGATATGGGGCTGTAAGAAGTACCTTAGCCCTTTCCTCTAAATCGCGCGTGCCGGTATCCGTGGACTTAGGCTGAAAGTCCACAACCTTTTCCTTGTTGAAGCTTGACCCTTCCTCAGACCGTATCAAACGTGAACCATTAACCGTCATCGGATCGAACTTCGGAGCCGAGACTGACCCATCAGCACTCATGTCTGCCCCCAATATTTTTGGGACTGTGGTACCCCGAAACAAATGGTCTCTCAAATTATCGGGCATTAAAGGACGAAATTCCTCGACATCAGCAGTGACCTCAGTCGATCGACCACCTTGCTCAGTCGATCGACTGAGGTGAACAGTTCCAGAAGCTCCTGTAGTGCGCACATCAGTCGATCGACCGGGTATATCAGTCGATCGACTGATATACCCAGAGACCTTTGTTTCTTTGATTTATTCGTTGAAGCTTTCTTTTGACTTGTTTCCGGCTCATCTTTTTCAACAGCGTCCTCGACCATGGCAGGACCCTCAAGGGTGGACCCACTCCTCAAAGTGATGGCATTTATGGTCTCCTTTTGGTCATTTTGAGTCGGTAAGTGTCCGGGAGCTCGAGTGTTACTTTTGCTAGCCAATTGACCAATTTGGCTTTCTAGCAACTTCATCCCGGCCTCTCTTGCTTGGGACTCCTTTAGCAACAAGTTCTTAAGCTCGGAAAATTCAGAATTCTGCGATTGTTGCCGCACATAGGGAGGTTTCTGATATTGTTGTTGCTTTTGATGAGGGGGCACATAAGGTCTTGTTTTGCGGCGGAGGTTGAGTTGGATTCAGGACATTTTGGCTCCTCCAACTCAAGTTTGGATGGGTATTCGGCTCATAGTAGGTGTTTGTCTGCCTATAGTGTCGAAAGGCAGCACAAGACTCAAAGGGACTAGGGCAGTTCTTCGAAACGTGTCCCTCAGCTCCACACCTTTCGCAGACGAAAGGACCGTCTGACACAACATTTACTTGGTAAATACCCCCCTTTGAAGCTCTCCTCTGGTTCCCTCTGGAATTACCATACTCAGCCTTGTGGGTGGCTAGATCGTCAATGATCTTCCACCCCTTGGTCGCTCCCAAGTTCTCAGCAAATCGGCCATTGGCTGCAGCATCCAAAATGGCCCTCTGATCGTCGTACAACCCATTATAGAAATGAATGCACAAGCTCCATTTTTCGAACCCATGGTGCGGTATGGTTCGCACCAACTTCTTAAAACGGACCCATGCTTCGTGGAAGTCCTCATCTGGCCCTTGTTTGAAACTTGTGATTTGGGCTCTAATAACAATCGTCTTTGAAGCAGAAAAGTACTTCTTGTAGAATGCCAATGCCAAGGAATTCCAGTCGGTGATCCCATGAACAGTTCGGTCCAGATCTCTATACCACTCCCTTGCAGCATCACGAAGGGAGAAGATAAACATGGTCTCCTTGATCTGGTCTTGGGTCACGCCAGCTGGTGGGGGTATGGAACAACAGTAGTCAATAAACGTTTCCATGTGCTTAGCTGCATCTTCATTTGCAGCTCCCCCGAACTGGTTTCTCTCAACCATATTAATGTATGAAGGCTTTGGTTCGAACTTCCTGGCATCTCCTGGTAATTCGAACCCCTTATATAAGTTTTCAGCTGTCGGCTCAGAATGACTAGCTATACTTGCTTCCTCGGCCATGACTGGAATTTCTGGAGAAGTAACTGTCTCGGCTGAAGAAGTGGAAACGGGTGAAGAATGTGGGTCTTCCTCGAACAGCTCGTTCTCGTAATAGCTTGACAGAGTACCCAGCTCTTCCTCTGTCGGTAATACCCTTTGTGATCGTCTCAACTCGCGCAAAGATTTCTCTATCTCAGGATCGAATGGTACTAGTTCACCACCCTGTGACCTGCGCATAAGAAGAAACTACAAAAAGAATATAAGAAAAGTTTAAGGAACAAAAGTCCCTTAAACTAAGAAAAACTAAAATTAAAACAACTAAAAATTAGAACTATTGCCTCCCCAGCAACGGCGCCAAAATTTGATACCCGTCGTTGTGAGTACCAAAGATAAAATTTATATTTCCTATTAAGACTAACCTAGGCTAGTGGAAACAGGGTCGAACCACAAGGAGGCAGACGTAATTTCTAGCTGTTTAATAAAAGTCTAAAGTGACAATTGTGGGGGTTGAATTGATTGGTCTATAGCTAAGAGTAAATAAAGACAATAAATTAAAAAGACGGATTAACCAGATAAAGAAGGGGTACTAGGATGATCGGTTCATTACAGCTTCGGCGGCAGCAAACTAAGTCGGTCTGAAACAAACACATGTGAGGCGGGAAATAAAGAGGTCCTCTCGGTCCACTCTTAACAGATAGCATCTTTCGATCTCGTTAAAGGTCCCTAATATCACTAATACTAAATTTCGTTCTGAAAAGTGACTAACGGTCTAAACTATACCTATCTTTCGATCTCAGCACAGTCTAGTCGATTTAATTGGTGATCTAATGACATACCCTATCTTTCGATCTAATGGGTCAGTCACAAATTAGGTATCTAACTGGTCGCATGCATTCGATTCGTTAAATACAACATTAAAACAATTAAAACGAGAATAAAACCCCACGAGGTCAGTCGATCGACCAAGAATATCATTCGATCGACTGACACGCGAATCAGGCCATGTATACTCTATTGCCGCCTATGCCATAAATCGCCTACATCCTAGTACAATTGATCTAGCTACTCATGCTAAGGGTAAAGACAATAACATTAACAGTGAAATTAACTAATGGATTCATGCTTGAAATAATAAAGAAAACAATTAACATAAACAATAAATTGGTTGCGGGAATTAACTAACAATTCTATACTAATGACGACATAAAGCAATAAACTGAAATTAGGGTAGATGAATACCGAGTTTGCAGAGGAAAGATTAAGAATAAGAACCAAAGATCCAATGCTTCACAATAATCTCAAACCCTAATTAATTATCAAGAACTGTATGTAAAAACTTAATGTAAAACTACTGAATAAAGCTTGATGTGTAACTTGGTATTCTAGGTTACGTTATATAGCAAATAACGTAACATTATTTCTTAAACCTACTAACTCATGGGCTTGACAAATCTCGATCTTTTATTTCTCGTCTGGAATAGCAGATTGATCGATCGACTGATGTGAGGGGTCGATCGACTGCTTAGCAGTGAACAGTAGCTTCTATAACCCGAGGGTTGGTCGATCGACTGAAGGGAATGGTCGATCGACTGGATGAGCTGCTACTTGCCTCTTATAAACTCGTGGATTTGTCTTCTGGGCCTTGAAATGCGCACCAAGCTCGTTCCTTAAGCGAATACTTCACGCCAAATCCAATGTGGGATACTCGGGGATGGGTTTAGCTCGATTTCCGCTGGATTCTTCACATTTCTGCAATAATGTACAAAAATATGGAAGTGGACGGAAATAGGGAGAAATGTAGTATAAACTACATGAATGAGCTCTGAAATGCGTGTAAAATGGGATGTACAACAGCATATAAAAGACACGCATCAGTGAGCATACACCACTCTCTGTCAAACTCAACTTCGAGGTGACAAATAACGCATCAGAATACGAGGCTTGCCTCATTGGGCTACAAGAAGCAGTAAGTTTAGGCATCAAGAATCTTCAGGTACATGGGGATTTATCATTGATCACCAACCAAATTACGGGATCTTGGAAAATTCGGAGTGAAAGCCTAGCACCCTATCAATCCAGAATAGACCAAGTGGCCCAATTCTTCGATCAAGTAACTTACCTACACCTACCTCGAGAAGAGAATCAATTTGCAGATGCTCTTGTAAAACTCACATCCTTGATTAATATGCCGGATAATATGGTAGAAATGCCTTTATGCATCGAACGACGGTCAGAGCCAGCTTATGTGCACCAAATTACATATGAGGAAGAAAACCCAGAGGAACCTTGGTTCCAAGCAATTCTGAACTTCAAACTCAACGGCACCTATCCACCAGATATGGATAAAAGTGGACAACATGCTATACGCTTACTAGCCTCCAGTACGTCCTCATGCAAGGAGAATTGTATAAAAGAACACCTCTTGGTGTAGTCTTGCGTTGCCTTGATCATTCACAGGCACGAAAAGTGATGGAAGAAGTCCATGATGGAGAATGTGGCCCTCACATGAGTGGACCAATGATGGCAAAGAAAATCACGCGTTTGGGGTATTACTGGACCACGATGGAATCCGATTGCATCAAATATGTTAGACATTGCCACAACTGCCAAATCTTCGGGAATGTGCAACATGTCCCTCCTCCGTTACTGTACACCATGACGTCTCCTTGGCCATTTTCTGCTTGGGGAATCGACATCATCGGGAAGATCAC
This sequence comes from Silene latifolia, assembly GCF_048544455.1. Taxonomy (NCBI): domain Eukaryota; kingdom Viridiplantae; phylum Streptophyta; class Magnoliopsida; order Caryophyllales; family Caryophyllaceae; genus Silene; species Silene latifolia. The sequence continues at coordinate 70,021,235 of NC_133531.1, forward strand.
CCCAGTCGGAACAGGAGGTCACTGTTTCATTCTGGTGGCAATCGATTATTTCACCAAATGGGTAGAAGCAGCTTCTTACACTAGTCTCACAGCCAAGAACGTGGCAAAATTCATACAAACCAATATCATCTGTCGATACGGTTGCCCATACGAGATCATCAATGACAATGGGTCACATTTCCAGGCTGAGACTGAGCAATTGCTAGCCAAGTACAAGATCCAACACCACCATTCCTCGCCATATAGACCACAAACTAATGGCGCAGTAGAGGCAGCAAACAAAAATGTTGTCACAATCCTCAAGAAAATGATTGAAAATTATAGAGATTGGCCAAGTAAGATACCATTCGCCTTATGGGGATATCGCACATCTGTTAGGACGCTCACTGGGGCCACTCCTTTCTATTTGACTTACGGCATGGAAGCCGTGCAACTAGTTGAGCTAGAAATACCATCCTTGCGTATTCTACTCGAAAGTCAAATCCCAAAAGCCGATTGGAAGAAGGATAGATATGAAGAACTCATCCTCCTGGATGAACAAAGTTTGCGCGCATTACACAATGAGCAAACATATCAGGCACGTATCAAACGAGCCTTCAACAAAAGGGTTAAGCCAAGAAACATCAAAGAGGGAGACTTAGTTCTCAAATCAGTTAGTGCTCTTTTACCTGTCGATCCACAAGGAAAGTTCAAACCCAACTAGGCCAGACCATTTCTAGTCAAATCCATACTCCCGGGGGGTGCGGTTAGAATCACATACCTAGATGGGAATGAATTTGCCAACCCAACTAACCTCGACCAACTAAAACAATATTATGCCTAGAATAGGAACAAAAACGCGCCTCGCGTAACCTCACGTGTCGCTCATGTGGCACGAAATAAAAACAGCCCCTGGCCAGCTGAAATAAAGCCTATGTCACTTTGCTCTTGCATTTTGACAATTCGTCATCCTCGTATCAGCAAATAAACTGAATTGTGCTTTAGGAGTAAGTAAAGCTCATGCTTATTTTCTAGTTCATTACAAGCTCTTGCTTAGAACAATTATTCTTTTACATTTGCTTGAACTACGCGCAAGGGTTTGATTTCATTTTAAAATGAATACGTAGGCAGTCCTTCACAGGATACAACCCATTATTTTTTTAAATGTAAATAGAAGGACATTTGCATATGCATTTGGAATTCGATAAGAATAATAAAAGAAAATCACAACGGTTTCATAACCAATCAATCTTTTATTCATTTCTTTCCATAATAATAATAATATGCCACATAATAAAAAATAATGCTAAGATAAATAGGCTAGGATTCTAAAAACCCCACCATTTTATTACAAGTAATAATAATAATAAATAATACTAAGACTTAGGCTATTCTTCCATTTTCCCTTTGCATTTGTCATTCTTGTCATATTTCTTATCTCGACCACGAGCCGGGCACTCCTGCACTATCTCAGACCTAATCACCAATGGTCTCTCTCGTGGTCTAGCCTTACCATTCTTATCAACCACCTTTTCAACGACATGAGAAGTCTTCAATTTCTTCGACGGATGAACAACTCGGAATCCGGCTTCTTCCTCTCCCTCGGTCAAATGCTTCTCTTTCTCTTTCTCTACATCGCGAACCTTGTAATCAACAGGCTCGCGCTTCCTTAGCCTCTCGCGCTCCTCAGGAGAAGTAGCCTTCCTCCATTGCAAGTAGGAATCTGATACCCATAATGCGCTAACAGAAGAGTTGAGGAACCACATATTTCTCTGCGCCCATTTGATGGCCCACTCTCTTCGACTCTCAGTAGTAAGCGCCATGGCAGTCTGAGGAACAGTATCAAGCTTCAGAATCATCTATTTCAAGCTAACCTACCTCATCAGCCTCTCGGGGAAGATGCATATCATAAACTCCAAGCCAGGAATGCGCACTGATAGCGTAGGATCCAAAGACGATACTCCAGTAACAGACATGAGATGCCACCATGGTACAATCCATCTAATCAGGGGACCATCCTCGTTCTTCAACTTGTTCTCCCAATAGTTGCAAACCCGAGTAAAGTCCACCATGTAAAGCCTGGTCCTCATTGCAATTGAGCGAGCATGATAAGCCGGAACATTAACTGGGGGCTCGATCAACCGCAAACGCTCCATAAGCCAAACCTCCAAAAGCAGGCATTAGTATCAAAAAGAAAAACAAAAAAAAGAAAAACGGAAAAAAAACACAAAAAGAGAACGAAAAAAAAAAAACGAAAAAAAAAAGAGAACGAAAAAAAAAAAGAAAAAAGGAGTGTATTCTTTTACCTGCAAAATGATGGGACTTCCTAAATAAGGAAGGTCGCGGTTGGCTTTCCTGTTATCCAACCCCAATAGGATCTCTCCTAAACATAGACAAGTTGAGCTCCTGCGCAGCTCCATTTGCTCAACTAAGCTCAAATAGCGAGGATCACCTCTCATATCCTCATCAATATGCCCTTGGAGGACATAACCATGCAATAGGCAAAACCCAAATGCCCTACGTCTCGCAACATGGGAGATGGAAGGGTCTGCCCTATTTATGAACCGATCGATGAAATCAAGCATTCGGACTCCTTTTGAGGTCACAAGAAGGTCAACCTTAGCTCTTGTCAATCCAAGCAAATCCCTAAATTTGTTTTTATACCCTTTAAAAGTAGAGGGTATAGCAGGCATATGTTTTGGGTCCCAACCGCCAATTGCAGCAATTTCTTTAGGAAACGGACACATATCGCCTCCGGGGAAGGCAAACACGTGGAAATTAGGGTCCCAATACTCAAGACAAGCATCCAAGAACAGTTTGACCACCTTAACTAGTTTCAAGCTCAAATCGATCCAAAGTTCTAGGCACCCATATCGTGTTTCTCCACATTTGAGAATTCGTTTGTCCATTCTTTGAGACGGATTTCTAAAGTATTCATGTTGTATGATTAATTAGAGAGTTTTTATGTAATAGACGGAAGAAATACAGAAGGATTATGTGAATAAAACCTCCATCGATGTCTATATTTATACTAAAAGCTGTTTCCTAAAATCTGTCAGGACGGACACGCTGGGCCAAGGGCGCAGCACGTGGTGCGCCTCTTCGAAGGGACGCAGCTCGTGCTGCGACTTTTCCTCAGAGTTTTTTTTTTTTTTTTTTTTTTTTTGTGATTTTCCGTATTGGATCTTTCCTAATTCCTTAAAGCGTAATTTCCTATTCATATGGGTTATTATTTTTGGTAATTCCGTCGAATTACCATATTTCGAGTTTCCTAATCTTACGAACACGCTTTTCGAGGCAAGATCGGCATTTTTGCCATACAAGCACACTTACCCATTTCTTTTTATTTTTTTGTTTTTTGGGGAATCATTTCACCAATTTAACTATTTATTTTCAAACATACCCATTTCTTTTTATTTTTTCTTTTGGGGGAATCATTTCGCTCCCGTTTCATATTACATTTCAAACTTATATGTTTCTATTTTCATTTTTTTTAGTGGGTAACCCTCCCTACCGTCCGGTCATTTTCGGCAATTTTTTTGCATTTTCTTCGAGTCTTTGTCTTGCGCTAATCTAGGCCATATGTACAAATATGTGTTTTCTGTGCGATTTCTATGTAAAATTCGGCAGCATGACGGCATAAACCGTCATCTGCGGAACATGTTCAAAGCTAACCTGCAGGTACAAACAAGGCAACCTAGCAGCAAAGGCATTCAGGCTGCCATATATACAACCAAAAGGAAATATGTACACCAAACTGGGGGCTCAAGCCCGAAACAAAGTTCAAAAGTCCAAAATGAAAGTCCTAAGATGTACAAAAGTGTGTGCGGTACAGCCAACAACGAAAACAACAAAATAAACAAACTACTGCTGGTCGCCGCCTGGCTCAGTAACTCTCGCCTCGAGAGCAGCGATCTCGGCGTCGCGGACCTCCAACTCCTTCAGCTGGCGACCTGTCTCCTCCCGTGACTGCGCTAGCTCTCGCTCCAAGTCGCGCTCCCTCTGCAAATGACAAGAATTGGCTCATGTCAATCATTTCAAACATAAAGAAAGTTAGAAAATTCAAAAACGAAGTAAACGGAAGGCTCATACCTGACGTCCTCGACCGCCAGCAAGTGCTTCAACGGCAGTAGCCCGTAACCGGTTGGCTACCCTCCATAAAGCCACGAACCGAGATGGCGCTACTTGCATTTCAATAAACAAGGATTCTCAATGATTGGACAAGAATTAAACAAATGTATTCTTATACAAAAGCTAATTAAGTTCGAGAACTTACCCTCTGAATCAGATGTTGCCACTCGTCTAGGCCAGCATCTGTCACCGCCTCGCCAAAGTCGCAAAGCTCGGAGACCGTCGTCATCCCCACCGCGTCAGTATACTCGAGGGTCTCGGGGTACGCTGGGGGCTCGACGCCCGCCGCCTCAACCTCCTGCAAAATCCAAATGGTTTCCATAAATCGATGATCATTCATCTTGTTTTCAAGCCAATCAAAAGAAAAGTAAAGCACTCACCACAACCGGCCAGTACGCTAACCTCCGATGGAGGAACGCGGAGTAGTCCTTGTCAGAAAGAAGGAGAACGTCACCGCCGACGTCTGCCAGGTCAGCCACCCTCTCAGCATCGGAAGGCTCCCTAAACATCATCCGAAGAGGATCGATGGGGACCGTGAAGACATCTCGAGAGCACTGGCGGGTCAAACGCTCACCCATGTACCACACGGGACCCATCGACGTCCTCAGCAGCAATCGGCTCGAGCTCCTAGGTTGAAGGACCTCAGCCACAAAAGGAGGGGCGCCACTGTAGTCCACCCAAGGCCTGGGCACCCACTAAGATAAGCAAACAAGAGGTCATTCTTATGATCAGTTCTAAAAGAAAGCGAGGAGAAAGCAAATAAAGGAAAGTGATACTCACACCACTCAGCTGCAGGGCGTTCACGTCCCATCGACATACTTCGTGAGAAGAACGCTGACTCTTCTTGCGACACATCACCCAATCCCTCACAACGGGATATGCTCTCTCCCCTGGCTCCGTCCTCTTGGGCGCGAACCTCGGAAAGTAGGAGTACACCCACGCCTGCAAAACAAGGTAATCAATAACGATCTTTCGTGATTCGATAAGGAAAGGAAATGATCTTTCATGATACGAAATGAAGGTTCATACCTCCAGCAGCAGTCCACGACCAACAGTGGCAGGAGAAGTCCCCTTCTCCACCAAGTCAGGATGAACCATGGCCCTTAAGTAGCGAGTGAGGACCGCAAAGCCGGGAGAGACCCAGTCCCAACGACCTAGGCAACTCAAGTGAGAAAGGAATGGAAGAAGCTTCGTCGACAGCCTCTCCCCCTTGTCTCCGAGGTAAAGCGAAGACAAGAACCACCAGAGCCACAGACGAAATCTCTACTCTGCAGTACAAGGAGGAGGAGCTGTCTCCCTCCCATCGATCGTCACCACCGTCGGGACCTTGCCAGCAAAGTAATCCCTGACGTAGGAGCTCGGCACCAACCCGAGAACCGCAGCAGCTTTCGCCGCCAGGTTCCAACGGATCAACCTCCTAGCCTCAGCTGAGTCCACTCTCATGGCTGTCTCCGGCCACACCACAGCCTCAGTCCCACACGGCAAACCAGAAATCATGCCGTAATCCTCCAACGTGACCCCAACATCGCCAAAAGGCATGTGAAAGGTCGAGGTCGTGTCCTAGAAAAGATCAAGGAAAGCTCGAATCAGGCAAAGGTTAGCCCGAATCTTCCTTCCCTTGATGTCCCTCCACGCTCGTACCAAGGCTCCAAAAGCTCCCAACTCGATGATGGTGTGCTCCTCCGCTGACAGCCTCCCGTAAACCTCCATCATCGTAGTATAGCCCGAAACGGACCTGATGTTCCCGGCCTCCTATTTTGATTCAATGTAAGAGCTATCTTTAGCTTGAATGAAAGAGAAAAGAAATAGCAAAAGAAGGATAAAAGAAGGTAAATGAAAGAATGGTGAATTCGATTTACCAAGCTATTCACCGTCCTGTAGGACATGTGACTCTCCGCTGCCCAGATGAGATGTCGGCTATCCCATCTCTCAGCCCACTCGGGTGCTCCCCTCAGTTGATGACCGCCTCGTCCAACATTGGCCCGCCTCGGGGCCTCCTCCTCAACAGCCTCCTCCGCGGCCGCCACTGTAGCAAAAGCCTCCTTTAATGCCTCCTCGAGCGTAAGGGAAGGGCCGAAACCAGTTTCCACGTCCATGGGAGCCCTCCCTGACGTAGAAGCCTTATCACCTGTGAATTAGGCCGCGTCAAGTGACGACAAGCCTTAATTAGGGGATTTTCAAACTTTCAAAGCTCCGAAATCGCTCTTTTCTCGCCATCCTTGGCCATTTCTCCCAAAACCCAACCGCTCATGTGGTAATATGGGTTAAGTCAAGCCTAAGTTCAAGCCTAGTCACGGGTTCGAGTCGGAATTTCGACAACATTTCGTTATTACGGCACTTATGCCCTAGAAAAGTATTCTGAAAAAGCCATCACAAATCAAAATTCCAAGATTGTAGGAAGTTTACCCATCACACAAGGACTCCAAGTATCAAGTTTCGTCACGAATGGGCAATCCTAAGTCTATTTTCGAAGCAATTTACGACTCAGCGGTGAGACCGTCACAATTTCGCTCATATGCTCAATGCTCGATGAAAATTCAAACTAAACACATGGTTATGATCCTTATACTACCAATTATCCATTTCTAATATCAATTTCACAAAGAAAATTCATTTGGGGAAAAGCCCCAAATTTTCGAGTTATTTGGGTTGAAAACCCTAATTTTCTCGACTTAAATCAAGCAAATACGGATGATTAATGCAAGAATAGAACACATACCTCTATTAGTCATGCCAAATGCAAGATTTTGATAAAATTTTGACGGAAAATTGTTGGAATTTGAGAGAGTTTTGACGAAATTATGTTTCGAAATTATGGAGTAAAACACGATTTTTATCGAGTTTTTACTCAGACAGGGACACACCCAGGAAAAGACGCAGCAGGTGCTGCGCCTCTTCCAAGAGTCGCAGCTCTTGCTGCGCCTCTTCCTCAGCTTCCCTCCAAATCAATTTTCGAAAATTCGTTATAAGTTCGTTATTAGTGGGGCCATCTTTGGTGCGCCTCTTCCTCAAATACGATATACCGTATATTTGGTCCGTTTGATATTTATTCTTCGTCCGGACCTGTATTTTCGAGCTAACTGTGAACTGTCGCAGTACTTTATCAAGACCTCGCTTGCCACAACGAGCGAATATCCACTGACAGGTGTTTTGACACGCCTCAATTATGTTCCCCCAGCGAGAGTTCAAGACAGCCCATTGTCCCTCTCAACACGTGGAGTTCAACATCAATCTCAAGTTTATTTGAAGACCGACCCAAGCAGATTTCTCCCAGCAGTTCCTATCGACGTCCTGATGCCCCCTTTAATCCTTCAATCTTACGTTTCGTTTCCCCTTGGAGTCCGTCAGAGTAAGGAGTCTCAGGGAATCTCAGGTATGGTCTCTTCTTATAGCTGGCGAGCCTCCTTACGTAGTCTAATGGACTTTAAACGACCCTCCTCGATAGTCGACAGACTCTAAAATGTTCCCGATGACAGGTCCTTGGCTCAGACCCCTTGAGCCTCCTCGCGTCGCCATAGTCGTCAGGTTGTAATCTTCGATTGACCTGATGGCTATACTTTGACTTTCGCCTTGTCCAAGCCTCAGTCAAAGTGGGGGCCCTGTAGATACCTCATTTCTACACCTCCCGCAAGCCACCCGGTGATGATTGGGCCGCATGTTTGGTACACGGAATGATTTATGACAGTTCGTAAGTTTATCGTCAAGTGATATAGTTAAATACTTGTGTCTACCCCTTGGTCGTCATCTACGCGCCATTAGGGTCATTTTGACAGTAATTAGAGTACATTTGGAGTCCGGGTAAAAAACCGTCTTCATTTTCTAATAACAGTTTAAAATGTCCAGTCAGAACATTCTGGAATGTTCCGGATATTTCTATTCCATATTTTCAATCTTTTAATCTTTTGGTAAAGTATTTTACGGAATTATATTATAAATAAAAATGAAATAAAGATCAAACCGCAATTCCATAATAGAAACGCGGAAAATCTTTTTTCCGCAGGAGGAAACCCTTGGGGAAAGGACGCAGCATGTGCTGCGCCTCTTCCAAGAGACGCAGTGGTTGCTCCTCACGCGAGTGTCCGCCCTTCTCTTCTCCCTTTGCATTCTAGACCTTTGTTCTTACTTTTTGGTGCCTACGTGCTTGAACTTTCAACCACGTAAGCTCGGATCCTTCTGAGTACCAGCCTTGTTTTGCATGACCGACCAATTTGACCAACTCCACATCAATCTACTTAATCAATTTTGTTTGTCTTCCTCTTAGAGGGCACTTTCATTGTACATTCGAGTCGAGCATCACTAAACGTTAACTTAGTTAATCTAGTTTCGTCAAACATGTAAGTCTGAGGGTGTAAACCCCATCTTTTATCATTGTACTTTATTTTGTGATCATTATTGTAAGGTTTACGTCGAAAACATATTCAAAACCGATTTACAAAACCTTTATTCAAACCTTTTTTACGGATTAACGGGAGACAGACGTCGAGAAGGAACGCAGCAACTGCTACGCCTCTTCGAAGGGACGCAGCACCTGCTGCACCTCTTCCTGAGGCTGCCGCAGTTCCTGCTTTCCTTCTTCTTCCTTCGTCTTTTGTTTGATTCGTTTGTTTATCTTTTTTCGTCTTTGCTTGTTCTTATTTTATTAGCATGATAATTTAGCATATAATTCGTTATTAATTTATCACCTTTTAATTCCCGACTTAAATTCCAAGTAATTCATATTTGCGGGTTTTCGTCATTAAAAGCAATCCGGGTTTTAGAGATTCGATTCATCAATATCAAGTCTCTGAAATTCATCTTTTGTATATTTTCATCTGTTAATTATCGTCATCATCATCATCAATAGCTTTAGCATTAATAACCTAACTAGTTTGTTAATTTGTAATTAACCTTGTAATTAATCTTGTAATTAATTTGTCCTAATTAGTTTTATCTCATGTTTTATTGTTTTTATGACCAATTCACATGTAAATAATATGTTAATCCACTTCTATCCGAGTCAAATATCGATAATCGAGCATTAAATTACCAATGAACATTAACAATATGCAATTCCGGCTTCACAGCCAGAGTTCACTTTAGGAACATATGCAGTGAGCACTGCGCCTCTTCCAAAAGACGCAGCACTGCTGCGCCTGTTCCGGGTTGAATTCTGCCCCTGAACTTCCGTTGTTGCTTTGGCATAGTTATTAGCTTACGTATTAATTAACTATTACTCGTATTATCACCTAATAATCTGTTCGTTATTTTATTTTCCCTTTCTTTTTCTCAAATTATCCGTTTTAAATGTATTTTCGACGTAGATCAATTAACCCGTTGTAATTATTGTAATTTTCTTTATTGTACTTGTATTGTATTTCTTTATCATATTGTTTGTATGCTCTCACATGCAATGAACCTAAATATCTACCTCGACATTAATGCATGTTAAACTACTTGATCACCGACTTAGTCTAAATTCACATGCTAGGATTAATCTAATGGATGTTGCATAGCATGCATATAACCTTCAACATATCGAGTATAGACGATTTTCCTTAATCATTAGTAGAGGCCGCTATCGAGGCGGGCGGGATTAGTTGTTCTATCAAAAGAGCTTCCTAATACGTACCCTCACCACTTACTCCAGATCTCTGTGAACATCCGTGTTCATTGGCATCCACGAGAGTCATTCTAGACATAGAATGCTAAGGGTAACGAGTTCTTGGTGTTCATGTCACTACTTTGTGTCTTGACATGGCATGAGGTATTCGAACGATTTCCAATTTTCCACAATAAATTGGTGGCGACTCCACAAATGCAAAGCTTGCTCGTTTTCTCCCGAGTGACCCCCGTGGGCCCGTGTCCACACACACACACACACACACACACACACACACACACACACACACACACACACACACACACACACACACACACACACACACACACACACACACACACACACACACACACACACACACACATATATATATATATAAGTAAACATCACACTATTAACGAAGATTGCAACACTACGAGACAAGCAAACCATGTTTTAAATATGAAGATTTAAAATTTAATCATATACCATATGGTATATAAAAACAAATTTAGCAAAATTTTGAGATAAGATTCCCAAATTAAGGCAATGCATAGTATTATTAACAAAATTGAAGTCTTATTACTCAATCAAATCGAGAAAATTTTAAAAAAATGAAATTTTCAAATTCTAAGAACATACCCAACATTGTTAAACAACATTTGGATCAACACGATACTACATCAACAAAGACCAAGTACCAACAAACAATTACGTCACAATTGAGAGCACAACCGAAATTATTCCTTTTGAGATGAAATTTCAAAACATTTTGGGCAACATTTTAAAAATGAACTTTCGATTCAAAATGATACATGCCATTACTAACAAAGATGGTGCCTCATTAGTAAATTGATTTAAGTTTCAAACACGAAAACTCAATTTTAAGAATGAACATTAAAGTTTCGAAAATTTTGGAACACGATTTTCAAGACAAACTTTCAAAGATACGGCAAAATTTAGTAACAACAACCAAACTTTTGGTCCTTGTTAAACAATTAACCAAATAACAAATATAAAATCGAATTATTGACTCAAGAACATATAGTTTCGAGTTCATAAAAGAAATTTTGGGTAAAAATTCATCATGAAATTTCATATTTGACATCATAAATATCGAAAAAGGTGATTAATACCTTAAATCGAACAAAATGTGTCATTAATTGACAAAATTTGAAAGGATTAACATAGATTTATACAAAACCAAATTGGAAGAATAAGAGGAAAGAAAGCGTCACTTGCAAGATGAAATTAGCCAATTTAAGGGGCTAAAAATTAGAGTAAGAATTTGAATTCGAGCAATAAACAATCAACAATGAATTCTTATAAGGAAAATGATTTTAAATGGAGGAATAAAAAGATAAAATAAGGAAATAACACAATTTATGCGAAATTCACAACCCAGAAGTTGGCACTCGGTCGAGTACTGAGTCCACTCGGTCGAGTGCCTTCTCCACTCGGTCGAGTGACTCACTTCCATAAATTTTCAAGTTTCTGGAAATTGTTCCACTCGGTCGAGTGACTGGTACTCGGTCAAGTGACTGGTACTCGGTCGAGTACTAGCCCGTACTCGGCTGGGTACCTCTCTATGGTTTGCAATTTCCGACTAGCGATTTCTTCTTACACTAGCGACCACTTTACTAACAACTATTACTAATCTTGCTCTAACTATAGCTTTAATGAAATACAAACATTTATGCGGTATTGAAATGCTAAAAGATGGGGTTATTGCCCCTCACAGACCAACACGTAACAACCATTTTCAAAACATGTTATACACATTACTCTTTTCATACAATTTTCACATATTAACCTGTACTAAATGAATAACTACATCATGTAAGAATCCTATCAATTATGCAAATTATAGCTTCAAAACTCATCATATTTAAGCACGCAACGCTCATACAAGTAAATGTATTTCACATGAAACGATCCTCTACTCATATCAAATAGACCTCATCCAAGTACACATTTCTATTGCATCATTTCAACTATCACATATTATCATATGCCAATGAAAGGTTATATCAAGCAAGACAAGAAAACTATGAACTCGTATCAACATATACAAAACCACGTCATACGATAACTTGCCAAATTAACATTACATATATGAAATCAAACAACATTGCACTTCACGTTTCCCGACTCATAGCCACCCACGTATTGACCAACCAAAACAATAGGATCTAGTTTTGAAATGAGGGATCCTTCTCACCCAAAACCGACCTCCTATTGTACTCATGTCGGGTTCATTTTATTAGTCGCTCCTAAATTCATTTTGGTTCATTGGTTTAGGTTCCAAAATCGTCGCTCTGATACCACTTTGTAACACCCCAACTATCCGGGCCAAGATAATTGGAGCGTTACAATCTAAGTTTCCCGAGGTAGTGTTTCAAAACTTCGATAAAAGAACATTTTGTAAAAAAACATAATGTTTAATGATTACATAAACGTAAACAAATGAATGAAAGTACACCTCATGACATATATATTCTTCTAATCAACTAGACTCGTCTCGTGACTCATCAAGCTCGTCCCGTCTCCCGCGTGCTATCCAAACAACCTGTACTTAACCTGCTCCCCATATGACCAAAGGATATCATATGGATCGACACAGGCCACCCCAACAGAAATAGGTGACAATTACACAGACACACAAACGTCAGCTTCAATAAATAAAGTGTGACAGACTCGAGTGTGTGAATATACAACATGATTATGATATGGATGACACACTATCAAATTACCACCACCACGGTACTGGGACACGCCCAGACATACCGACAACCACACTGGTACTGGGATACGCCCAAACATACCAACAACCACAAACAGGTACCGGGGCACGCCCAGACAATACCGGGTCCGGAAGCCAACCGGATTCCCTGCCATACATTGTGTCTCAACCACACGAGTCCCTCCGTAACCCAGGCCATTAATGTGCACATCCCTCTTGGAGTGGGAAGCTCCAAGAGGCGACTCGAGCGTGAGACGGTCTCCCAACCGCCTCACGTCTCCATAATAACAAGTAATCCACCATGTCCTCCGACAAACAAGACAATACAATAAATGCAAGATACCATATAATAGACCAATTACCGACTCATCCAATCAACTTGACCAATATCATGTTATAATGGAATCCAACCAACATACTTATCTCCTAATAATGCTATTATCCACTAAATATGTTATAATGCAATTACTCTAATTATGTGACATTAATTATAACACTAACCACAACATATGTAATGACCACATTATTGAAACTGAGTAGGATTAACCTACCTTTTATCATACTCCATAAGCCAATCCAAGACAACAAGAATCCATCTCATAAAACCGTCTCATCCTACAATAATCATATAACAACTATCATAATACATCCTAAGCTATTATACAATACAAAACCCCTTATTATTACCCACACATACTAATTGCTAATTAAGCAACCCAATTGAAAAACCCAAAAATTTAGGGTTCATAAGACTAGAAAAGGGTAGATCTTAACTTAAATATCAAGAGGAGGTGAGCAATCCACTAAACCAAGCTTGAATCCCATAATATGGTGTTTGTGGGGGGTTTTAGAGAGAAGGGGGAGAGTTTGGAGAGATAAGGAAGAAGATAGAAGTGATTTTAAGGTTAAGGAATAAAGGGTTTAATCCTGTGTTCTGAAAAGCGTCACTCGATCGAGTGGCGAGTCCACTCGGTCGAGTGAACCTCACTCGGTCGAGTGCGACACAGTTCTCAACATTGTACAGTTTTCATAAAACAGACATATCTTACTCGTTTCTTGGTCATTTTGGACGTGTGACCTACCTTTGGAATATTAAGAGAACAAGCCATCATATAACCAAATAACCAAATATGCACAATATGTCAATATGTCTTTCCACACAATAATAAACCATCATATGACAAGAATACACATGTCTATTATCTATTAAACCAACAAATCAACCAATAACCTTCCCAATTCATGTTCTAATGCAACCAAATGACATTGGGATGTTAATACCACTTACCCACACTACTACAAAAAGGTGATAAGAGACCATTTGTAAGAGACCGGTTGGATTTCCTAACAGGTTTCTCTAATAAGAGAGACCAGTGATAAGCAAAATTGGTGTCTTATTTTAGTATTTGAAACCATTCCCTCCAAAAACCGGTTTCTTATATTAAAATAAACGAAAAATTTACGTGGTACCCCTGAACATTGGCACTTTTCACATGGTACCCAATATTTTAAGTTTGTGTACATTGTACCCTCCACATTCCATTTTCATGCATAATATGTTGTTTTTTTCGTTATAAAAAATTTTAATTGAGCGTAACTTCCACGCCGAAATTCGAAATCGGCAATTTTTTTGTTCTTAAATGATTATCTTGTCAGAATCTACGATTTGAGATAAAAAAAAATTGTCGACTGATATTTTCTAGGGTTTTTTTCCCGAGAATCTTAAATCCACCACAATTTCAATCTTAAATTATCGAATGACCGTTTTTCGTTTTGTAAAATTATAGATCTCGAATAGATAATAAATTTTTTAAAAATATTGGTCAATTCTGATTTCTGGTCTACGATTTATGCTCAATTGAAAATTTTAATAACGATAAAAAGAGCACCTCCTACATGAAAATCAAAGTTAAGAGTACCATGTGCACAAACTTAAATAGTTGGATACCACATGCAAAATGGCAAAGTGAAGAGTCTATCCAAGTCGAAATAATTGGGGGGGGGGGGGGTGTGGGGTGGGGTGCATTGAGTATTTAAAAACTTATGCCCACTTTTTATTTTATATCTAAGTAATTAATTATTTAAAGTTTATTGATTAAACTTTAACTAATTAACTAAACGATTATAAACGTAATGAAATCAACGATAAAGAAAATTGCAAGGACACACGATATTTGAACTGGTTCAGCTTCACACGTCGAAGCCTATGTCCACTATTCTCGATTAATATTTTTAGCACCTTTCTCCGGATTACAAAATTATCAACCCACTCGTATAACTAACTCTAGTTATAACTCGATTTGAATATCACTAGATATTCGATTTGACTATCTTAAGTTACTAAGAAAATGCTTGATTGTTCTTCAAGTGTTCACATTATGAACGAGTAAAAAACAGTATTTTAGCGCTATTATCTTATGACGATACTTAGAAATAATTGCAATATAATATAGCACACGACTTTTCAAAAACAATTTTAACTTGCAAAAAGAATAATAAAATTATAAACGTTTGCAAAGGATGTTTTGTTCAAATATTGAAAATTATTTTAAATGAATTATTATGTGTAGTATTTATAGTAGAGAGGAGATCTAGGTTTTCATCTAAGAAACGCTAGATGTCGTGTGGATTGTTGTACAAGGAAGGAATTAGGTTAGATTTTATTTAATCATTTACAACTCATAAATTCTTGGAAGATAAGAAAGAATAAAATAAAAATAATATAAGGAAATAAGAAATCTCCAACAAATATTATTTTGATTTACCATGATTCTTATTCAGTCAAGAAAACGATCTTCATCCATTTATTTATTCTAATAATATCTTAGTAAAAGATATGGAATAAATATAAGGAGATAAAATATCTTTAATGAATATTTTACCTAAGATCTTTACCTAAACCCTAGATATGGTGAAGATCTCGTGTAGATTACGGAAGGAATAAGATTTATCTTTTTCCTCTTCTAATCCAACAATATCTTAGATAAAAGATATAAAATAAATATAAGGAGATAAAATATCTCTAACAAATATTTATTTAAGATCTTTACCATAAAACCCTAGATACCATATAGATCACGTGTGAAGTATGTAGTAAGTAGGAGATCCAATCTCATTATTGTGGACATGGGCCACCCGTACCGCGTGCACCCGCGCGTTGTGTATGTTTAAGGCGGCGACACTTCTCCCACGGAACCTTGGATAGCCAAAGCACGTCATGGGCCGTTACCGATTGGTGAGGCATTGAAACCGGTGAAAGGTTGAATAAGCCTACATTTGTGGAGTCGCCACCAATTTTTATGGAAAATTGGAACCGTTCGAATACTCGTGTCATGTCAAGACACAAAGTAGTGATATGAACACTAAGAACTCGTTACCCTTAGCATTCTATGTCTAGAATGACCCTCGTGGATGCCAATGAACATGGATGTTCACAGAGATCTGGAGTAAAGGGTGAGGGTACGTATTAGGAAGTCCTTTTACTGAACACCTAATCCCGCCTGCATCGATAACGGCCTCTACTAATGATTAGGGAAATCGTTCATGTTTTAGCCGATTTTTACGCAGCCTGGAATCCGACCAGGCATTCTAGGGTATTCCGGCCAGGGTAGATTATGGTGAGGTTAACTAGTATCATCCTATTATGATGGTATTGTGGTTGTACCTTTCCAGGGTTGATTATAAAGTAAAAAGAGATAAATTAAATGTAAAGAATAATAAAAGAAGACATGACACAAAGATTTATACGTGGAAAAACCCTTGAATGGAAAAAAACCACGGGCACCAAGCCAGGAGAGGATTTCACTATGTATTTTGCGTAATATAAGAACAATGTTGTAATTGCTAAATAATTGTAGTATTTGCTTAAGGTAGAGTAGATGAGAGTGGGTTGAGATGTGTATTTGTTGCTTCGTATTTATAGTAAAATAGGTAGAAGGAGTAGTTGCTTGTAAGTAGGAAGTAGCTCCACTTTTCTAGGGTTGTTTCCTTGATTGTAGTTGACTTCTTCTCCTCTTGACCGTTCCTTGTGAATTGTTGTTGCCTCCTTCTTTGTTGTTAGGGTTTAAGTGATCACCTTATGTAGTAAAAGATGTGGACTTAGTCTTCCACAAAAATAGGAACCAACTATGACTTAGTTTCTTTTAACATGTGCTTAATTGTTTAGCATCCCGTGCTAGGTAAATATCTTCTCCATATTATATGCTGGTCGTCCCATGTTTCCCTGCATACCTCTCCTGTCCTGCACCAATGCCTGTCAGGCTAAACTGCTTTGTACGCAAGCCTGACAATGCTTGTTCTACCCTGAAAATGCCTTATGTACTGCTGTACCCTGACAATGCATGCTGTACTGATGTACCCTGACAATGCCTGTTGTACTGATGTACCCGGACAATGCCTGCTGTACTGTTGTACCTTGACAATGCCTGCTGTACTACTGTACCTTGAAAATGCCTGCTATACTGTACTGACTTATAATAAGGCCTGACCTGAGTTGTACCCTGATCAGTATATTTAGTATGATGCCTTGTCCGCCTGATATAGTCCTCTAGCCTGTCTCCTTACCGGGAACGCTACGTTGAACTTGCCTGAACGGTACTGCTGAGGCCGAATTCTAGCCTGACGGTAGTGTAAAATATCAGGCTCAACAATTGCCCCTTATCTCCTTATTTATTTGTGGTTCAAGCCAATAATGAGGAGATAAATTCATTCCAATCATAGACAAAGCTTGATCATGCAGTTGTACATATTCCTGACTTAATGTTTTTTCACTGCGCTGGGTCAGGCCATATATGAAACAATAACCGCTTTCTTACGCGTCTAAGGATTCATTCTAACCTGCATACAGTTCGTAGGGCTTGTTTTTGCCCCACTAGAAAAAATTAGAGTAAAGTGTAGATCGACAATGTTTGTAGCTTGATCAAGTGTATTTACCAAGTGTGTATGAATCAATATCCCTGCAATATTTTTTTACTAGCATTTAGATAGCCGTAAACAAAATTTAGATTATTCATGCGCTCTGCCTGTACGTGAATGATGACTCCTGATAGGTGGAGATTATAAGAGAAAAATAAGAGAGTGAAATTAAGTCTAGGAAAGAGTAAACCTGGTGGAAATAATCAAGCAATCGGTGATATATTGCTTGTTGTAAGTGTGTTGAAATTACTCCTGAAGCTTTTGTCAAGTCAGGAAAGATGTAGCTTAATGATATATACCCTAATTTTAGAATCCTGACAAAGAAGTTGAGATGACGTTCTCTCCTTCAGGACATGACGATGAGTATAAGACAACCTTTGAGCAATATGTTATGTAGGATGCCCCAGTGCTGATGAAGATAAATAATGCTACAACTCTTCAGGACACCTTTTGAGTGAAGACATTAAATCTGGAATATTCCTACAACACTCGTCGTAGTTGGTTTTCCTCAATTAATCTTGTATTTCCTTGATACTTTATTATGTCAGCGGTACATTTCGTATGGCATTCTTGGTAGACAGCATGTTAAGCAAAGTGAACATCTGGGATCCTAAGCTAATGGAGGCTGATGTCCTTCATGAGAAAAGAAGAATTCTGGTGCCCGGTCAGGCGAGCAACAATTTCTGATTGGTGATAATATTTGACCCTGGCAGGAGGGATGTCATTGGCAGAAATGTTAAACAGTTTCTTGTGGTGTTTTGCCCAACCAAGGAGAATGTCCTTGGTAGACAATTAACCTTTTGTGCCTTTGCTCCAAGGGGGTAAGGGTTAGTAAATATGAATCATGTCCATGGGACATTTATCGTATTCTGTTGGTTTATGAATGTTGTTCCTGTCCTGGGGACGAATTTGTTTTTTTATATCATGTACGATTTGTATTATGTATATTTCATAACCTGCAAAAATTTGAAAAATGGCTGCAAAGGTTACACCTGTTTTTGTTTGTTTTTCGATAGTTGTACTTTTGAAAGGATATTTGCCTGTCTGGAGGGCTTATGATCCTCAGCCTGACTGGAGGGCTTTGATTATGCCTGTCTGGAGGGCTTTGTACGAGTTGTCAGGATCTTTCACCTTCGTCCCCGTATAAAAGGATTTTCGCCTGGCTGGAGGGCTTATTATCCTTAGCCTGACTGGAGGGCTTTGATTACGCCTGTCTGGAGGGTTTTGTACGAGTTGTCAGGATCTTTCACCTTCGTCCCCGTATAAAAGGATTTTTGCCTGGCTGGAGGGCTTATTATCCTTAGCCTGACTGGAGGGCTTTGATTATGTCGTTTTTGTGTTGGTAACCAATTACATTCAGGCACGATTGAGTGCTATACAGGCTAAGGGAGTGGCCCTCAATCCTGAACATTTGTTCATGCATATTATAGAAAATTGAGAAATGAATATATTGAGCAGAAACAATTTTTCAGGATTCAAGTAAAGAAGTTTTTATTAGAATAGTAGGTATGTGAATTTACAGATAGGTAGACAGGAAAAGAATGCACATTCTCATGTATCATGCTCAGGAGAGGCATATTGATCGTTCACGAATTGCATATGATACATTCAGATTAGTAAGTTTGGATTTGTTTTTGGTTTTTTGAGGTTTGTTTTGTCTTACCCCAGGAGGGATGTTTCCCTGGGCAATTTTTCAGGATTCAAGTAAAGCTTTTTTTACTAGAATAGTAGGCATTTGAATTTACAGACAGGTAGACAGGAAAAGAATGCACATTGTCACGTATCATGTTCAGGAAAGGCATATTGATCATTCACGAATTGCATATGATACATTCAGATGAGTAAGTTTGGGTTTTTACCTTGAACATGCAGGATAAAATTTACCACGAGTATGATTATGCTTTATGCGTGGAACATTTTTGGATGGTGACATTCCAAAATGTTGGAATCAAGTACCCTTGTAGTGTTTGTGGCCTGTAAGTGCCTTGTCCAATAATTGAATCAATTGGGTAGGAGCCTTCTAATGTAAGAGCTAGTTTTGCCTGATGATATGTCTTTAGTATTTGGGAAGACTTTTCGCAAGATAAGGTGCTCTGTCTTTGAAAACTTTATTCCTGACATTCTTGTTGTAATGTCTGGCTACTGTGTGGTTCAAGACATCTCAAGTATGGTTCAACCCTGAGCCCTGCTATGAGAGCTTTGTATTGAGCTTCATTTTTGACAACTTTGAAAAAACAGCTTACAACATGTGATATTATGTCCCCTTGTGGCGATTTTAGTACTAAACCTAATCATGTCCCCTGCATATTGGTTGCCCCATATGTAAACATGGTTCATCCCTGACCGGAGGTCTAGGTGTCTAATTGGTTTAAAGTTTAATTCTAGTTTAGGACTAAAATCAGCCACAAAGTCTGCTAGGGCATGGGATTTGATTGTTGTTCTGGGTTCAAAGGTGATATCATATATGCTTAGCTGGATAGACTACTTCGCGTCTTATTGTCTGACTGTTCAGGATTTCTCAGGACATATTTAAAGGGGAAGTTAGTCTGACTATAATAGGGCGACATTTATAATAGAGATGATGCTTATTACATGACATAATTATAGTTAAAACATATTTTTCAAGAAAGTCATACCTCATGTACACATCTAGTAGAATGTTACTTACATAACAGGCTGGGTGTTGCTGATCATTATCTTCCCTGATCAGGATTATAATGAGTGTTGCCTTAATCACAGGAATGAGTAAACTGATAGTGGTTTCCCTTTGCCTGGCTTGGCCAGAGTAACAGAGGAGTAAAAAGATAGTTTGGAATGTTGTCTCATGATTAGGAGTCCACACAAATCATTGTGTTTTCTTTCCATAGAGGTTATAGAAAGCTTCGCATGTTTCTAAGGGCCTGGATAAGAATCTATCCAGGCTGTGACTTTTCCTGCCAGGCGCCAGGTTTTGGATACCCCTGACTAACTTTGGTGATTGGAGCTCCAGTTTGCTTTAATCTGTTCAGGACAGGCTTCTATGCCTCTTTTGGTTTCCTTGTAACTTATAAACTTATCACATGTCACGCAATGTTGTATTTGATAGGACTGAAATTATATCATATCTTCCAAAATAGTCACAAGTAGTTTCTAAATGATTCACATAAATTATTCAATTACAACCATGTTGACTAGCTGGTCAGGATAGATTGTGTCTTTAATTGTCCAGGCATCGTCAACCATTAAAGGTAACAATTCTATTGGTTCAAAGTTTTTAGTTTTATGCTACATAAGTTAGAAACATAATAAGGAAAAGTTAATGAGTAATTATATGAGAATTCATCAAGGTAGTGTGATGATAGATCTAAGCATATCGACACTGACCAGTCAGGCCATGCCAATTTATCTCTCTAAAAACAGTCAGGTCAGGCTAATTTCTCTCTCCAAAAACAGTCAGGTCAGGCTAGGTAACACTAGTGTATCAGGACTGGCTAAAACTATCATATGCAAGATGCTTGTTTTTTAAAAAAAATATTTAATGTATGGTTGTTTTGGAATCAATACTACGATGATGTATTTATTTGAATGTTATAGAAAGGATAGGGACGTATCTGTGCAGAAATATTTGAACACCCTTGCTGGGCCAGGATGAAAATTCTATCCTGACCAGGCTTTGTGCAAGTTGGAAATATCTGGCTGGGACGTTCTAGCCAGCCTAGCAAATGATGACCAGACATCAGCCATGAGGGGGAGTGAAGGACAGTCTATCATAGTAGCCCTGTACAATAATTCTTGGTAGAACTTTCTCCCCTGCATGAAATTCTGTAGAATAGCCTTTATGATTTGTTCCTGGGCTACTGCGTTACATAGTGTTGGTAAGCATTTCCTGTCCTGATAAGACTGGTTTGTGCTACACTGCTACTGTTCAGGGCTGACTTTTAAGCATGTTCCAGTTAGACCTAAGTTGTCCAGCCAGGCTTGTATTTTGATGTTCAAGGTTGAATTTCCTAAGAACATAAAATTATTAGAATTAACAAAATCTAAAATTTAAATGTAGAAGTAAGATCAAAGTACCAAAATTTTAAGATATATTGTTTAGAGTTTGTAAAACTTGTATTGGATATGAGAAAGACTTATCTTTGAATTTCTTTAGTGAGAAATTTGCACTTGAACTCCGCATTCTCTTAAGAAATGCTATACTTATTGTTATTGAAAGGGCTTCTAGCTTGTCTTGACAATATTTCTCTTGGATTCAACGTTTGTCCGTTCGAAGTGTAGAGTTATGGAAATTTTTGTATCGATCTTTCTTAAGGCTCAAAAACTTGTTGTGGGGAAGAAAAGATATTGTTAATAATTTGTAGGAATGATAAACTAGTTGCCCCACAGTGGGCGCCAATTGTTTGAGCCGATTTTTACGCAGCCTGGAATCCGGCCAGGCATTCCAGGGTATTCCGGCCATGGTAGATTATGGTGAGGTTAACTAGTATCATCCTATTATGATGGTATTGTGGTTGTACCTTTCCAGGGTTGATTATAAAGTAAAAAGAGATAAATTAAAAGTAAAGAATAATAAAAGAAGACATGACACAAAGATTTATACGTGGAAAACCCTTGAATGGGAAAAAACCACGGGCACCAAGCCAGGAGAGGATTTCACTATGTATTTTGTGTAATATAAGAACAATGTTGTAATTGCTAAATAATTGTAGTATTTGCTTAAGGTAGAGTAGATGAGAGTGGGCTGAGATGTGTATTTGTTGCTTCGTATTTATAGTAAAATAGGTAGAAGGAGTAGTTGCTTGTAAGTAGGAAGTAGCTCCACTTTTCTAGGGTTGTTTCCTTGATTGTAGTTAACTTCTTCTCCTCTTGACCGTTCCTTGCTAATTGTTGTTGCCTCCTTCTTTGTTTGTTAGGGTTTAAGTGATCACCTTATGTAGTACAAGATGTGGACTTAGTCTTCCACAAAAATAGGAACCAACTATGACTTAGTTTCTTTTAACAAATGCTTAATTGTTTAGCATCCCGTGCTAGGTAAATATCTTCTTTATATTGTATGCTGGTCGTCCCCTATTTCCTTGCATACCTCTCTTGGCCTGCACCAATGCCTGTCAGGCTAAACTGCTTTGTACGCAAGGCTGACAATGCCTGTTGTACCTTGACAATGCCTGATGTACTGCTGTACCCTGACAATGCATGCTGTACTGATATACCCTGACAATGCCCTCTGTACTGATGTACCCTGACAATGCCTGCTGTACTGCTGTACCTTGACAATGCCTGCTGTATTGTGCTGACTTATAATAAGGCCTGACCTGAGTTGTACCCTGATCAGTATTTTTAGTATGATGTCGTGTCCGCCTGATATAGTCTTCTAGCCTGTATCCTTGCCTGGAACGCTACGTTGAACTTGCCTGAACGGTACTGCTGAGGCTGAATTCTAGCCTGACGGTAGTGTAAAATATCAGGCTTAACGGTTCATATTTGATATGTCATCGATTATATGCATGCAATGCAACATCCACAGATTAATCCTAGCATGTGAATTAAACTATGTCGATGAACAAATAATTTAGGCAATTATTAATGTCGAATCGGGATTTAGAATTGATTACATGTGAGAGACAAGCAAATAAACCATACATAAACAATGAATACGATAAACGAAAACAATAATAAAAGGTTACAACTGATTACAATGATTTAATTGATTAACGTCAAAAGTACACTTAAAACGGAATTTTGAAGATAAAAAGAAAGGAAAATAAAAGGTTAGAAATTAAAGTAACAAAATAGATCAGATTAAGGGTGACATTATGATTATTAGTTAATTTAACACGTAATTAAAGGCTACGTCAAAGCGAGAAAAGAAGTTCAGGGACAGAAATCATCTCAGAACAGGCGCAACATCTGCTGCGTACCTTGGAAGAGGCGCAACTATTCCTGCGACTGTTCTTGAGTTGAGCTCTGTCTGTGAAATCAGAACCGCGGTCTGTTAATGTTCGTTGGTGTGTTTACGATTAATTATTGATATTTATACTCAAGTGGAAGTGATTTAGCACGTTAATTACATCTGGAACCGTCATAAAAACAATAAAAACGGATCAAAACGAATTAAAACGAGTTAGAACAAATCGGATTTATTTACAATGTCGGAAATACAAAGGGGACGAACTTGAAAAGAGTTTGAAATTGCACTGATAAGCCGAAACCAAATAAGAAAATTATGTACCAAAGACGAATCCCAGAAACTTGATATGGACAAATCGAGTTTCTAAAATCCGGGTTTGATTTAATGACGAAAACCCGCAAATATCGAGTTATAAGAGATTTAAGTCGAAATAAAACGCTATAATTTAAAGGAATTATTAAAACATGGTTTATGTACTGAGGAACGGAAGAAAATAAGACGAAAAGGAACGAAACAACAGAAAACCCGAGGAAGAAGAAGAAAAGCAGGAGCAGCGGAAGCCTCTGGAAGAGGTGCAACAGATGCTACGACCCTTCGAAGAGGCGCAACTGCTGCTGCGTTTCTTCTCGACGTCTGGTATCCGCTGTTGCGTAAAAATAGTTTTAAAAAGGGTTTTTCTAAGTCGGTTTTAAATATACTTTTGACGTAAACCTTACATTAATGGGTACGAAAATAAAATACAATAAATAAAGATCGGATTTATACCCTCAGACTTACATATTTGATGAAACGAGATTAACTAAGTTAACGTGGTGATTGCTCGACTCAAATGTTTGTAGAAAGTGCCCTCGTTGGAGTATTTAGATTAATTGACTGACGTGTAGTGGTCAAATTGGTCGGTCATGCAACGTGACTGGTACTCAGAATGGTCTGAGCTTACGTGGTTGATTGATCAAGCATGTAGGCATCGAAAGCTTAGAGCAAGGTCTAGAATGCAAAGGGAGAAGAGAAGGGCGGACACTCGCGTGAAAAATATGGAGACTGCAGGTCTCTATTTATACCAAAAAATGTGAAGAGTTTTGGAATTACACAAACTTTGGAAAGAAATCACGGAAATATTCCGTAAACAACGAAAACGGGCTGGAGAAGGGGCGCAGCAGCTGCTGCGGTCCTTCCAAGAGGCGTAGCACCTGCTGCGTCATTTCCCCAGAGGTTTCCACCTCTGGAAGAAAGATTTCCGCGTTTTATTATGGAATTGTGGTAGATCTCTGATTCCTTATTCCGTAAAATATGATATATGGGAGATATTTTACCAAAAGATATAAAATTTAATTAGGAATAAATATATGTAATATTCTAGAACATTCCGACTCGGCATTTTAAACGGTTTTTTAGAAAATGAAGCGGTTTTGACCCGGACTCCAAATGAACTGTAATTAATGTCAAAACGACCGTATCGGTGCGTAGATGACGACCAAGGGGTAGACATAAGTGTTTGAGCTATCACCTGATGATAAACTTACAGACTGTCATAAATCGTTCCACGTACCAAACATGCGGCCCAATCATCACTTGGTCGTTGGCGGAAGGTGTAGAAATGAGGTATCTACAGAGCCCCCAGTTTGACGGAGGCTTGGACAAGGCGAAAGTCAAAGTATAGCCATCAGGTCAATCAAAGATTACAACCTAATGACTATGGTGATGCGAGGCGGCTCAAGGGGTCTGAACCAAGGACCTATCGTCGGGAACATTTTAGAGTCAGTCGACTATCGGGGAGGTTCGTTTAATGTCCATTAGAATACGTAACGAAGCTCGCCGGCCATAAGAAGAAATCATACCTGAGAATTTACCTGGTGAAACGGGACTGAAGGCGTTTTGGCGAAACTTTGGGTATG
Organism: Silene latifolia; assembly: GCF_048544455.1. Lineage (NCBI taxonomy): Eukaryota > Viridiplantae > Streptophyta > Magnoliopsida > Caryophyllales > Caryophyllaceae > Silene > Silene latifolia. The sequence continues at coordinate 70,046,362 of NC_133531.1, forward strand.
AAGATGACTGGGGTGTCTGAAGGCTAAAGGATTACATGAAAGATAAAAGATTATCTGAAAGGTCTGAAGGATTTGAAAGGGGGTCAGCAGGACGTCGGGAGAACTGATGGAGAATCTGCTTGTGTCGGTCTTCAAGCGAACTATGCTTCTAGGAAATTCGTGAGCTGTGAACGGCAACGAAATCTCGCCTGGGGAAACATATAATGTCTTGATTGTCAACAGCAACACTGCAAATGTTGCTGGAGAAGCATATATTGATGACTAGGAACATCTTGATCGTCATGAGCAACACTGCAAAATATTGCTGGGGAAACATATGGATGACTCTGTCAGGATTGAGTCATTCTTGGGGGATCTGCTTGTATCTGCCTTCAAACAATCTCCGCTTCTTGAGAAATGCGTTGTCTGTCATGAACTCTCATTGGGGATATAAATGTATTGACAAAGGCGTGTTGGTCAGACTATATTTTTCGGTTACTTGTCGTTAGGAGCACCTAGACCAAAACAATATTTATAACTTCACAAACTACTCTACTATTAGTAAAGAGGTAAGTAAAGGTCGGATGCCAAGGGACGGGTATTGATGTAGGATTTTCGATTGCAAGTAGTGGTGTCTAAGGGTGTCACCATTTGGGTTGAGATAAGAAGATCACTAAACTAAATAACAATATAAATAAACAAGCAAGGTAACTAAAATGAGATGTAAACAATTGATTAAAAGCACTAGGGTGTCATGGGTTCTTAGGGGATTTATGGGAATTGATCATACAAACATATTCTCAAATTATAAGCAAGCAATTATTGTTGTGATAGGATCGAGTTGGTTTATATCTTACAATCCTAGGAAGGTTTGGGTCCCGGAGCCGAATCAATTAGATTTTACAACACCTACAAGTTGACTTAATCCTCCCTACTCAACTATATGCATGGTCTAATGAGACTCGAGTTGGTTTATGTCTTACAAGTCTCATTGAAAAGGTAAGTGATTGGTAAAAAATGCAAGGATTAATAGGCTCGCATTTCATCAAACATAACATGTGCATAAGTTGAGATCACAACAAGCAAGCAAATAAATTATATGAACATATTAGATTAAGCATGAATCATCCCCCATGTTGGTTTCCCCTAATTCCCCATTAACCCTAGCTAAGGAAACTAGTTACTCATTATCAAGTTTAACATACTAACAAGGTTGTCAATCATATTAACAAAGCAAAATGTGATGAATAAATGAAGATGATTAAAAATAATTAAAAACGGATTAAGAGAATTATACCTAATAATGATTCCAAAATAATAAGGAAAGAATAATAGAAGTACTTGATGAATGATTGGAAGGTTGTCAATCTTCCAAATAAACTCCAAATAATCTTCGATTACCCAAAATGAATGATGAACAATAGAGAAATTAAGGAAATGAGATTTGTATTAATGCTTAATTAAAAGTTAATTACAAGATTAAAGAGAGATTAGAAGAACATAAATTATACTAAGGATTGATGATAATCTAATTAGTACAACGGGGTATTTATAGTGGGGATTAGGTACATAAATTAGGGTTACTAAGGGCTTAAATGATGATTAAGACCCTTAAGAAAAGTTGAGGAAATGCTCCTCTCGAAGAAAGATGCGAGTCTCCTTTTTGCTAGTCTTTCAGAAATATGCGCATCCCGAGTAGAACAAGGAGAAGGCGTGCTGTACTGGATGACAATCCGAGCGGCCAAGGGGTCGGGACGAGCGGATTGTGAGAGTTTGACGAGCGGACTGGAGGGTTGGACGCTCGGATTGTGGAGATGTTGGACGAGCGGATTGGCTGGAGGGACGCTCGGATTGTGAGAGTTGGACGAGCGTCCCGATACTGCGATGGCCGGATTCTAGTTCAGCAAGCTTTTTCTTCTATTCTTCTTCCAACAATCCTCAAGGATTTTGTCGGAGATGCAAGGATGGTATTCATCATTGCCCATTATTTACAAAGGCCTTCTAGTCTTGTCTTCACTTTGATGCTTGGTCATTAGATTCGATCAATTTAGCTCCATTTTGCCATTAAAATGCAAGGTTTGCACTCCTCTCCTACCAAGGAAACAAAACCTCAAAGAATATGCAAAACAAAGGACTAAAGGTAGTAAATGACCCAATTATGCACTAAAAAGCATAGGAACGAGGCTAATTCGGGGACTAAATATGCTCAAATATTGGTCACATCAAATATCCCCAAACCGAACCTTTGCTCGTCCCGAGTAAAGAGGTGACAAAAACTAAGACCCTTATTTAAACTATCCTACTAATATAACCGATATGAGACAATTAGCGGGTCTCACTCCGCCCTTCAACTCACAACAAGACAACCATGAGGTAGGATGCCTTCTTGCAAGGCAAGGTGGGTCTTGCCAAAATGGCGACACATCCAAGCATTAAAGCACACAAAATAAATTAATGGATGCATCTACAAAAGAATAGCCACTTTCCTCATCTAAGTGGCGGAAATTATCCAAAGGGGAAGCAATTCAAGAGTACACACTCCATTATAGATATGGTTTCTTCAAACTACTAAGCCTAGAAGGATACCAATAAATCACCTCCAAGTTGTGTCAAGCTAGGGTACCTTTGTCCTCAATCGTTAAATGCTTTCGTCAAGAGTAGACACCCTATGGTGTTAGAAACACTGGAGGATCGCGGAATTTCCCTTCTTGCCTAGACAAGAAGAAGGGTCGTCCCCTCTCTATCTTGCACAAAAGTGGATACGATGGAAAAGGGATCAATAATATTTGAGTTTCATATGGGAGTTTGCTTTTGTTGTTGATTTCCCCCCCAATTTCTTGTGGTATTTGACATTTGAGAACACTTTCTTTTTGCCATTTCTTTTGATGTTTGGCATTTCAACACTTGACAATTTCAACTTTTTCTTTGCATTTCTTTTTGAACATTGTCAAAGTCACCCCATTTGTAGGGAGGGTGCTTATTTTTGAAGCATAGGAGTTTTCATTTTTGTTACTCCTCTTTTCTTTTGATGCAATTGCAAATTTTTTTTATCTTTTCACTTCTTGAACTCAAATTTTGAACAATTTTTGTGCCCATTCCCTTTTTGATGACAAAATGGGATAGAACATGGATGATGGTTGCATGGTTTCAAGGGTCACCTTGGAATAAACGGTAGCCAAGGAGTTATCACACCACAAGGTACTCTTGACTAGGCCTTAATCCATGGGTCAAAGGATACTAGCATGACACATCCTAGGGTGTTTTACAAGTATTCTAACAAGCAAAGTCTTAAGAAGAAAAAGTATCTACAAGGGCCTATATACACTTGTCAAGCTTCCCAAATAGACGTTTTCACAAAATTTTCCTAAATGCAACTACATGCCATGATGCAACTAACATATATACGTCCTATTGCATATGCTTCTACCAACTAATATGCCAAATAATCTAAATGCAATCCTAAATTCACATTGTTTATACCGCATCAATCAAAATAAAGCCACATAGTCATTAACATAAAGAGGAAAAAGGAGATTGGAAAGATCATACCATGCGGTCTTCTATATCCTCATGTCTCGGATGTGGCATAGTCAATCAATGTGAACAAGGATGAACAAACACAATATATACAAAACTACACTATAAAGGAAATGAACTTGTTTTTGGATTTTTCAATTTTTTTGTATTTTGTTTTAATGAAATTAAAGGACATATTTTTGTATTTTTCAAAATTTTTAATTTTTATCATTTTTGTTTTTAAAAAGGTCAAGTTAGAATTTCCCATCCCCACACTAGTATGTGCATTGTCCTCAATGACCAATACGATAGGAAATTATGCATTTTATATGAATATGCATGATTTCTAAGCTAAATGCAAATGATATATAAACAAGAGTGAATGCAAACTAAGATATGCTATATGATGCATGGTTTTTGTTATGGTGGAGAGCATGATTTAGATTAGCTCCCAATGCATATGCATAAACTTCCCAAACCAAAATAGACACTATTTATAATGTAAAAAATTTTGGGGAGTTCATGCACATAAAATGCAATGCATGAAATTACAAATTGTCATTTTGGATTTTGAAAGTTGGGAACAATAAAAATGAACACCTTAATGAAGCCAAGGTGTTAGTCCTCTAATGTTGCTAGGACTCCATAAACGTGAAACAAAATATTATACAACAAGTTATCAAAACACGAAATTCTTTTCATGAAAATTAAAGAGGAGATAAAGGAAACTTCCCTTAAGCCTTGATGGGTGCCTCTTGCCCGCTCCATCTAGCTATGAAGTGATCTCTAAAGATCGCTATCATCCCCCTCCAAGTCGCTATCCCAAGCTCCTTTTGATGCATCACTTCCATTGAAGTCCATGAATTCAGCACCCTCACTACCAAGCTCCACCGTATCTCCACCACAAGACTTATCGCTCCCTTCACCTTCTTGACCATTTGCTCCTTCATTAGCCCTTGCCGAGTTTGGGAAGAGAATATTCATTTGAGCCCAAGAGGGAAACATCCCTCTTCACTAATAATCCCTTGTTGAGCCTAACGGTGAAATTGCGGATATAAAGCATAGTAGTTATCCACATTGGCCTCATATTGGCGGAGGTGCAAATCTTGAAGGATTCCCGTCACAAAATCATCTCGGGGGAGGATGAAGGGATTAGGGTGATTGTATGGTTGGTATTGGAAAAGGTAGGGTGGTATCACAATCTTTTTATCTTCATTTTTTGGTTGCTCATGTTGTTGTTGTGCTTGAGGTGGTGCTTGATTGGCTTGATTTTGGTTTGTGGGGACGAGATAAGATGGGATTGGGGAAAGGGGGCCTCTTCTTGGTGAAATTCTTGGTAAACCACTCATTTGTAGGTAAACAGGGTTGCTTCCCTTGGTGATCCATTTGATGCACTTTTCAAAACCCTCATGGGTTATCCAATGATGTTGTACAAGAATTAGCTCTTCATTGATTCTTGTATTTCCCAGAAGTGGAGTATACTCATTGTTTTCATTGAACCTTGGATTGAAGTGTTTTGCAAGTCTTGTGATGAGTCCTCCATTGACAATATGCTTCATACCATCATCGTCCCCATTTCGAAATCTTGCCCATTTCTCAAGGAGAACAAGCGGTGCATTGAAATGATATCCACTTCTCCCTTGGATCTCAAGATATGATTCCATGAATACGAGATCAAGCTCATTCAGAATCGCCGGATCTCGGCGTGCAAGAATAGTTCCGGATAAGAATCGGTAAGTGAGCCTTAGAATGGGGTTTTGGATGTGAAAGGCCAAACATTCCTTGATATATAGAAAATCTCGACCGGTCATGGCTCTCCACAATGGTGCTACACTATACTTCTTTAGTCTTTATGTTCGGGTAGGCGAAACATCTAGACCGAGCACATTTGCAAACTCGACAAGAGTAATCATCCTTGTTACATTTTCCAATCTAAACTCTACACAAATTGACTTGTTCAAAGTGGTAATCTTTAAGAAACTTAAGAACTCAAGGACAAGAGACCGATAGGTTCATTCATGCATATGGAATAAAGTAGAAAGACCGAATAACTCGAAGAGAGCTTCCGTTTGGTGATAAATTCCAAGCTTTCTCAAGGTTTTGTGGCACATAAATTTGGTAGAAACGATATTCTTACCAAGTAGTCGGTGGAAGACAAGCCTTTGAACATCGTTCACAAACTCTATGTTGGAAAATTCATCAAGCTTGGTGAGGTCAACTATCTCCTCATGTTCTCTTCTTAAAGTGTTGATGTGAGAAGTAGATGAGCTTCCTCTTACCCTTGGTCTTCTTCTTTCTTTAGATAATGATCCTCTTGGTCCCATTCTTGGATGTAGATTTGGAAATTTATTTGTTGAAATATGGGGATGCTCTTTGTGAATTAGATCTCCTTGTGAATCTTTTTTGAAACCCTAGATTTTGGGGGTTTTTGTTTTTGTTGGGTGAATGAGTGCTTGAGATATGATTGGGGTCATAAGGGAGGGGGTTTTTATATTATGAGTGGAAGGAAGGATGAGGTGTCACAAATTGTGTGGTGGGGAAGAATTTAATTGACGGAAATCTGGCAAATAAGACGCAGGGGAGACGAGCGGATTCGTCATCGGGACTCTCGGATAGTTAGGCATTGGGACGAGCGGATTCGTTAAGGGACACTCGGATTGTTATCCAGGACAGACCCCAGATTCTGAAGTAGCTAGGACGAGTGTTTGCTAGTCGGGACGAGCATCTGGCTGGAGTAGGACGAGCAGATTCCAAGGAGGACGCTCGGATTCTCTTCCAGGGAGAAATGCCAGAAATTGTCATTGTCGGGACGAGCGGATTCATGATGCGACGACCGTCCAGAACCAGACGAGCGGATTGTCTCTGTGGACGCTCAGATCTTGGATCAGGACAAAACAGTTGCTTGTCAGTTCACATAGGACGAGCGGATTCCCAAGAGGATGCTCAGATTTCTTGCCTGGACGAGCGACTTCCTCACGGGTCAATCGGATTGCTCCTGCTTTTCCTTTACTCCGATAGGAACGTTTCCCACACTTGAATTCTAGTTCCTTCATTCATCAAAATGATTAGTGACCCTCCCTCACTTACTCTCATGGCAAGAATCATGTTTATGATAGAAATGAAATAAAGTTAAAAATACAAGTTAAAGGGATTAGTATATTTACAAGTGGTGGTTTGGAGAGGACTCCACCAAACTCTCCTTTTGATGATCTCTTCAAGGAGGAGGAGGCCCGAGGTAGGTGACCTCAACCTCTCTAATGAACGCTCCCTCATAATATAGCTTTAATCTTTGCCCATTGACCTTGAATTTGCTTCCATCTTCCGACTTGATCTCAAAGTCTCCATATTTTCCCACCTCGGTGATCACATAAGGACCCATCCATCTAGAGTTCAACTTTTCGGGAAAGAGTCGGTATCGGGAATTGAATAGAAGGACTTTATCTCCTTTGTGCAAGGCTTTTTGCTTGATTCTCTTGTCATGAAGTAACTTTGTCCTTTCTTTGTAGATCTTGGCATTCTCATAAGATTGTAGTCGGAATTCCTCCAACTCTTGAATTTGTATCATCCTCTGTTGACCGCTTAATTTGAGATCGAGATTAAGAGCTTTGATTGCCCAAAAAGCTTTGTACTCTAACTCAATCGGCAAGTGGCACGCCTTCCCGTAGACGATTTTGTAAGGGGAAGCTCCTATGGGAGTCTTATAAGCCGTCCTATAAGCCCAAAGAGAGTCATCAAGCTTCATGATCCAATCCTTACGAGTTTTGTTCACAACTTTCTCAAGAATTTTCTTGATCTCTTTATTCGAAACTTCAACTTGACCGCTTGTTTGAGGATGGTATCCCAAGCCGGTTCTATGTTGGACACCATATTTGGTAAAAAGGGATGTGAGATTCTTTCCATGAAAATGCGTTCCTCCGTCACTTATGATTGCTCTAGGGACTCCGAATCTTGGGAAGATTATTTTCTTGAAGAGCTTAGCGACTGTTTTTGCATCATCGGTTGGGGTGGCAATTGCCTCCACCCATTTTGATACGCAGTCTACGGCCAAGGATGTATTTGTTCCCTTTGGACGTCACAAATGGCCCTTGGTAGTCGATCCCCCAAACGTCGAAGATCTCTACCTCTAGTATGCCCCTTTGTGGCATTTCATTCCTCCAAGAGATATTCCCCGTTCTTTGACATGCATCACAATGAAGGATGAACTCCCTAGCATCTTGGAACATCGTAGGCCAAAAGAAGCCCGATTGAAGAATTTTTGCAATAGTTCTTCTTGCTCCATGGTGTCCACCATAAGGGGATGAGTGACATCCTTCCAAAATTCCTTGAATTTCCCATTGAGGGATGCACCTTCGGTAGAGCCCATCACTACACTCCTTGTAAAGATTTGGGTCATCCCAAAAGTACCTCTTTACTTCGAACAAGAACCTCTTCCTTTGGTTGTAGCTTAAGTTTGGAGGGAGTACTCTTCCAACAATATAGTTGGCATAATCTGCAAACCATGGGGTAACATGTCTCTCAAGTTGTGTTTGGATGGCCATTAAGATATCATTGGGGAAAGAGTCATTGATCGGTGTTTCTCCTTCTTCATCATGAAACCGGATCCTTGACAAGTGATCCGCCACTACATTCTTGGCCCCTTTCTTATCTCTTATTTCCAAGTCGAATTCTTGAAGAAGCAAAATACATCTTAACAACCTTGGTTTTGCCTCTTTCTTTATCAAGAGATGTCGAAGAGCACGGTGATCCGAAAAAACAATCACCTTGGATCCAAGTAAATAGGAGCGGAATTTGTCCAAAGCATAGACAATGGCAAGGAGCTCCTTCTCGGTGGTATCATAGTTCACTTGGGAATAATCAAGAGTCTTGCTTATATAGTAGATGGCACGTAAAGCCCTTCCTACCCGTTGGCCAAGAACCGCTCCAACGGCGTAGTTACTAGCATCACACATAATCTCGAACGGTAGTTCCCAATTTGGTGGTTGAATGATTGGTGCCGAGATTAGTGCTTCCTTAATTCTATTAAAGGCTTCAACACACTCGTTAGTGAAATGGAATTGGGCATCTTTAAGTAAGAGTTGAGTGAGGGGTTTCGCGATTTTTGAGAAATCTTTTATAAAACGGCGATAGAAACCTGCGTGACCGAGAAAACTTCTCACCCCTCTAACATTTACGGGAGGTGGGAGTTTCTCTATCACCTCAACCTTAGATTTAACGACCTCGATGCCCTTTTCCGAGATTAAATGACCCAAAAAAATTCCTTCATTGATCATGAAGTGACACTTTTCCCAATTCAATACGAGACTAACATCTTCACATTTTTGCAATACAAGAGAAAGGTTATGAAAGCACGAGTCAAAGTCTTTTCCATAAACGCTAAAATCATCCATAAAAACTTCCATTATGGTCTCTCGGTAGTCGGAGAAGACACTCATCATGCATCTTTGAAAAGTAGCGGGGGCATTACACAAGCCAAAAGGGATTCTCCTATATGCAAAAGTACCATAAGGGCACGTGAAGGTAGTTATGTGTTGGTCATCCGGGTGTATAGGGATTTGAAAGAATCCCGAATACCCGTCAAGGTAGCAAAAGAACTTGTTAGAGGCTAGCCTTTCAAGCATTTGGTCAATGAATGGTAGGGGGAAATGATCCTTTCTTGTTGCGGAATTCAATTTTCGATAGTCAATACACATACGCCAACCGGTGATCTTCCTTGTGGGTATTAGCTCATTCTTTTCATTTGTCACCACCGTGGTACCTCCTTTCTTAGGTACCACTTGAACGGGGCTAACCCACAAAGAGTCCGATATGGGATATATGATTCCCGCATCAAGTAATTTCATAACCTCTCCTTTAACAACTTCTTGCATATGGAGATTTAATCTCCTTTGAGATTGGATGGTAGGTCTATGGTCTTCCTCTAGATAAATTCTATGCATATAAAAGTTGGGACTTATCTCTTTAAGGTCATATAGACTATAACCTATAGCCTTTTCATGTTGTTTCAACACATCAAGCAATTTTCCCAATTGGTTCTCATCAAGTTTGTCATTAACAATCACGGGTTTGGTCTTAGCTTTGTCAGGATAAGCATATTTCAAATTTGGGGGTAGGGGTTTTAAAGTTGGAACTTGTACCTCACTTTCCTCCATTGAAGGTTCATTAGGAACTTGCTCCATTTCCATAAGACACTCCATTCTCATTGTTGGAATATGTGTCCTCCGACAATAATGCGATCACGACTGTTGATCATGATGATCACATGTTTAAATCTCATTATAAAGAATACAATTGGGAAGTAATTTTGTTACTGTCAACTGGTCAACATATATCGGTAATGATTGGCTGACTAGAGTTTGACATTACTGTCGTGCGACGGTGGTGATCAGTTGACCCCCTAGGTCATACCTATAGGGCGACACTCTTAATTGATTATTTAATTAATCGTATAATGTTACGAGTTAATTAAATTACTTGAAAAATTGACGGACGATTTTGGAAGTAAAATTTACGTATCAAATTGAAATGTGATTAAATGAGATACGGTCTGAGTAATCGAATTGTATCATTACTCGGATGAAATTATTGTTTAAAGAAACAATTGGATTTGAATGAATTATTATAAATACTATTTATAAATGAAAAATATTTTGGTGCAAGTAATTATGAAATTACTAAGTCAATTTTTGTATATGACGTATTTTTATTAATACGTTGATTTTTAATATGTTAAAAATACATGACAATTTTATGTTACATGTGACATGTGACATATTGACAATTGACAAAAATAAAATGGATTCATGTTATCCATATGGACCGAAATATTGGGCATAATTAACATATTCTTATTGTGTTAATTTAGATTAGTGGAATTCATCATTATTTCTCTAATTTAGGCATGCACACCTAGGGTCCTTTTGTGTAAGAGCACAAAGGCCATGCATTGGCCATGCTTCCCCTCCTACCCGGTTCTACATAGAAAAGAACAAAGGTTCTTTTGATTATTTTTAATTATCATTCACCATATGAATGGATGCATTATTATTATTATTCATTCACTTCACAAAATTATTTCTAGTGAGATAAAAATAATTCTCTTCCTCTCTTCTTCTCCTACCCGGTTTTAGGAGCCAAAACCAAACAATTTTTGGTTCAATTTTTCACAAAATTAATATTGTACTAGCTCATATAATATTAATTAGATTAAGAGTTAGCTTTGGGTATTATTCCTAAGGAGAGATCCTACACTTGGATCTTGTTCTTCCATTAAAGGAAAGCTCAAGAACAAAAGAAAAGGAGATTTCTTTTGTGCCCATAAAACCGACACTTCCATTGTAAGAACATGATTTCTTCTCTATTATGTTAATTTGTTTGCATGCATAAAATCCGTATTTATTTTTATGATAAATTAATTTAAACATATATCAGTATGTTAGTATGTATAAAGATCTACATTTCCTTCAATCGGTATCAAGAGCCACGGTTGTTTGCATGCAAATCGGTTAAAAGTTTTTCCGAGTTATAAGAATAACAAATAAAACTTGTAAAATTTGTGTTATTGTGATATATCACGAAATTAATCCATGCATGTTAATATTTCTGGTCCTAAAATGTTTTAGGATATTTTGGTTAATTTTACGGATTTTTATTGTTCATAATTTACTATAATGGCATTTATATGTGATTTTATGAGTAAAAATGTCATTTTTGGTCTAAAATTAGCTATACTTCGAATTTTCCATTGATTTTTGGATATGTTGTCATATATATTATTTTGAGATAACCTGTAAATTTTCATAATTTTTGGACTTGTTATGCTCGAAAAATGAATTTTTCATTATTAAATTCGGATTTAGGTGAAAAAAAGGTTAATATGAGTTAAATTTTGAATCTGGTCATAGAAAATTAATATGTTGTCACATGCAATTTTACAAGATGTGTGTAAAATAATTGGCTATAAAGAAGTCTTTTTGCATGATTTATGGATTTTTGAAGAAAAATAACATAAATAGTGACATTATTAGTGGAAAATTAATAAAACATAATCTATGACTTAGGAAAAACGTCTAATGTTGCATTTTATTATCTTTTTCATATCTAAAATTGAAAAGTTAATGAAAATAATTTTTCCATGTTTTTATGATTATTTTATTAAAAATCGATAAACCGCAACATTGTTTTTCCGGGAAAAAAAAAAAAATTCAAAATTTCGAAATTTTTAACCTAAGATTTTGAACATTATGAGTGTCATGGTATTTTTCCAGAATGTTCATAAGTTTAAATTTCAAATTTCAAATTTATTTGAAATTTTGTGATTTATTTGAAGTTTATAGCTTATTTTTGTAATTTTTGGTCCATTTATGAACAATTTTATAAAATATGGGTTAATTATGGTCAAATTATTAGTGAAGACTAACTTTTGAGTCCTAAGAGGTTAGGGTAATTAACTTATGCATAAATATGAGTTTATGTATTTTGTGATTATAAAAATGTTGAAATCACGCAAATCCGTAAAAACCGAGTAATATACGATATTGGCTAATTAAAGGCGATTTAGCATAAAATTGAGCATGTTCATACATATTATAATGCTGCATTTTCTTTATGATTGTCATAATTTTAATTTATGTAATTTTGAATTATGTAATTTTACTTAGTATGGCCTTAGATTTTAATTGGTATTTCCCGAAATGTATGGGAATATCGATTCGGTTGTAATTTTTATTGTGATCTCGTATCACCGTTTTGTAATTTAATAGATTTAGTTTATTTTAAGTTACAAATGTATAATAGGAAATTATGTAATTTATTATGTAATTTTATTCATTCCGGAGTTCCCAAAGACGGATTTCTTCAAGAATGGCGATACATAAAGACGGTGTTACCTCGAGATGCGTGCCACAACCGAAGTTCAAGGGACCAATGGAGTTGGTTTCCGAATATGTAATAGTTAAATAGTTTTTCTATTTTAGGAAAGGCCATACTAGGATTTATTTATTTTATGCTTGCATTTTATTTTATGTCACATGCATCGCTAAATCGCCATAACTAAACATGCATCCTTATTTTATCGAGTTTATCGACCGTGTCAATTCGAATTATCGTAGTTCACCGCTTTAGTTCACTTAAAACGTGATAGATAATAAATTGACATGACCCCTCGCTAAAACAAACAATTGAGACATAGCCTTACCAAATAGTAGAAACCATGAAAACCTATTTCGCGAGGGAGTGCACTCTGCTACCCCGGGGTACAAACCTTGTTACGTAGGGGAAGTGGGTGATAAATGTCTATCCACCGAATTCATGTTGATGAGGGTTGCATCGGCTACCCCGTGCCTAAGTTGATGTGGGTTTGGATAATGGACACATTTATTCGAAATTTGGATTGTACTCAACAAAAGTTATTGATAAGGGTTGCATCGGCTACCCCGTGCCCTTGTTGATGTGTTTTGGGCTATAGATAAACATTAGAGTAATTTTATCGACCAAGAGTTCTAAAAGTAGAATCGATTAGAAGGTTAATCCACCGAGTTATATTGATAAAGGTTGCATCGGCTACCCCGTGCCTAAGTTGATATGAATTTGGGTCTTGGAATGATTTATTATAGTTGGGTAGAGGTCACTATATAAATGTTCATATCTTGTTAATTTGCAATTATGATTTAAAAAGACAAATGTTAATATTTCCTTTCCTCCATATTTGTAGTGCATTACAATGAATCCAACAAATGCTACCGCACCGATAACTATTGAGTCATATCACAATGTTCTTGACAACGTATGCTCCAACAACGATTTCGATACAACTAGAGAACTTCATTTCGGGATAGGTTCGGATGGAAACCTTAACTTCATCACCTCTTCTAAACCACCCACTACTACTAGACCTCGTGTGAGTCCGTCTCAGGAAGACTACCTCATACAATCTATAGGGTCTTTGTCTCTGGAAGATAAAGATGCCAAAGCTAGTGGGAGCTCTAGCAATCAAGTTCTTGCTTCAAAGGGCAAGAGGTTCAAGAAGAAAGGAAAGAAAATCAAAAACTTCAAGCAAGTTAATAATGAGTGCCATTATTGCTATGGCATGGGACATTGGCTTAGGAATTGACCCGTGTATTTGCGAAATATAAGGGAAGGACTCATTACTCCAAAAGGTACAATTCCTAAAGAAATTTATGTTATTGATATAAATTATACTTCCACTACGACATGGGTACTAGATACCGGTTGTGGTTCTCACCTTTGTAATCATTTACAAGGTTTAAGAGATGTGGAGAGGCTTAGCAAGGGAGATGTGGATCTACGCCTTGGAAATGGAGCTCGGGTAGCGGCCGAATCCAAGGGAACTTATGTTTTAGCTTTGCCAAATGGATTTGAGTTGTATTTGCATAATTGTTTTTATGTGCCTACACTCTCTAAAACATTATTTCAATCGCCATGCTAGACATGGACGGTTTTTGTTTTGTCATTAAGAACAATCGTTGTACTATTTCTAGGAACGACTTGGTTATAGGCCAAGCTTCCTCTATCAATGGCATTTACATTTTAGAGACCTCAAATCCGACAAATGATATTTATAACATTCAATAAAAGAAACTCAAAACAAGTGACCCAAGTGAAGCGTTCATTTGGCATTGTCGATTAGGTCACATAAACGAGAATCGCATCAAAAGATTAATTTCGACTAATGTGATTACACCATTTGATTATCAATCATTTGGTACATGCGAATATTGCCTACTTGGCAAAATGACTCGTAATCCTTTTAGTGGTAAAGGGACACGAGCTAGTGAGCTATTGGGACTCATACACACCGATGTATGTGGACCAATGACTATCACCGCTCGTGGTAATTATGACTACTTCATAACCTTCACCGATGATTTAAGTAGATATGGGTATATCTATTTAATGAAACATAAGAGTGAAGCGTTTGAGAAATTCAAAGAATTTCAAAACGAAGTAGAGAACCAATTGAACAAAAGGATTAAGGCACTATGATCCGATCGTGGTGGTGAATACCTTAGTCTTGAATTTGATTCACACTTGAAAGGTTGTGGTATTATATCACAACTTTCTCCACCCGGAACACCACAACTGAATGGTGTTGCCGAAAGGAGAAATCGAACCCTACTTGATATGGTTCGATCCATGATGAGTCAAACCGAGTTACCTAACTCGTTTTGGGGATTTGCAATCCAAACTGCAATTCTATCTTTAAATAATAGTCCCACTAAAGCCACCGAAAAGACTCCATTTGAAACATGGAAAGGAAAAGTTCCTAATCTATCCTACATGAAAATTTGGGGATGTGATGCTTACGTCAAATCTAAACCCGACAATAAGCTTGCCCCAAGATCTGAAAAATGCATCTTTGTAGGCTATCCTTCGACCTCTCGAGGTTACTATTTCTATAAACCTCAAGAGAGCAAAGTGTTTGTGTCTTGCGAGGCTGTCTTCTTAGAACGAGAACTTATTTCTAAGAGACAAAGTGGGAGAAATTTTGAACTTGATGAAGTTCAAGAGCCACAAATCGAGGTAGAGACGCAAGAAGATGTTCCTTCGTCGTCTAACGCGGTTGTACCTCCTCCACTAAGAAGGACGAGTCGAGTAATTCGCCATCCCGATCGATATGTGGGACTTATCGAGGAAGATGGAACACTCGATGTGTTGCTTATAGAAAGTGACGAGCCCGCCACCTACAAGACCGCAATCTCTAGTCCAAATTACTCCTTATGGCTTGAAGCCATGAAGTCCGAAATGGATTCTATGCATGAAAACCAAGTTTGGGACGTGGTAGATTTGCCTAAAGGGGCAAGACCCCTTCAATGCAAATGGATATTCAAAATCAAGAATGGCATAGAAGGACATGATGATGTCTACAAAGCTAGGCTAGTGGCAAAAGGATTTACCCAAGTCCAAGGTCTCCATTATGATGAGACCTTCGCCCCCGTAGCCATGCTAAGATCCATACGGATTATGTTAGCGATCGCCGCATTTCATGATTATGAAATATGGCAAATGGATGTCAAAACCGCTTTTCTAAATGGGCATTTAGAAGAGGAGGTGTACATGATACAACCCGAAGGTTTTGTTGATTCTAAAAATCCTAACAAAGTGTGCAAGCTTAAGAGATCTATTTATGGTCTTAAGCAAGCATCTAGAAGTTGGAATCATCGATTCAATCATGTTATAAAGGAAAATGGTTTCACTCGAAGTGTTGAGGAACCATGTTTATACATGAAATTTAGTGGGAGCAATGTTGTGTTCCTAATCTTGTATGTCGATGACATACTACTCATTGGAAATGATATTCCAATGTTGTCTTCTGTTAAGAAGTGGTTAGGTAACCACTTCCAAATGAAGGATTTAGGAGAGGCACAACGCATATTAGGTATCCGGATCTATAGAGATAGATCCAAGAGGATATTGGCACTAAGTCAAGAGTCTTATGTTGATAAGATTCTTCGACGATTCAGCATGGACAAATCCAAAAGGGGTTTGGTACCTATGGTAACCGGGACGATATTGAGCAAGACTCAATGTCCCTCCGAACCCCATAATGTTGAACGCATGAAGTTGATCCCTTATGCTTCCGCTGTTGGATCAATCATGTATGCCATGATATGCACACGTCCTGATGTCTCGTATGCCTTGAGCATGACGAGTAGATATCAAGGAAATCCAGGTGAGAGTCACTGGATTGCTGTCAAGAACATCCTTAAGTACTTGAGAAGAACTAAGGATTCTATCCTTGTGTTTGGAGGAGACACTGAGTTGCGTGTTTATGCTCAATGGTGGTGCCGTAAGCTGGAGAAGCTTCAAGGAAGCTGTAACCGCGGATTCGACAACGGAGGCTGAGTACATTGCAGCATCAGAAGCTGCTAAGGAAGCTGCATGGATCAGGCAATTCACGGAAGGTCTAAAAGTAGTACCTACCGCCAATGATCCCATCACTCTCTATTGTGATAATAGTTGGACGATCTTCCAAGCTAAGGAGCCGAAGTCTAGTAATAGATCTAGACATGTACTTAGAAAATATCATGTAATAAGAGATTTCATTGAAAGAAAGGGAATTGCGATTTGTAAGGTTGGGACGGATGACAACATAGCCGATCCGCTCACCAAGCCTTTATCGCAGGCTAAGCATGATGGACATGTTACGTCCATGGGACTTAAACGTGTACCAAGTTTTTGTTAGATTTTGAAATGAAATAAAAGTGTCGTTTTTGTTCATGTTCATAATCACATTTGTCTTTTATCTTTAATTTATACATTGTTACATCCAAACGGGTTGTAGAGACAATTGAACCCCGTTAAAGTGAACACGGATTAACATAGTATTTGCCCATAGTCACTTGTATGAGGTGACGTCTCGAAGTGACTAGAGTGTGATGCGATTGATGGCAAGTTCAAGTGCCATAGAGTCATGTGAGATGACTAGTCGATCACATAGGCAGACTGTTAGGAACATTTTGTCGGGCCTAATGACCGCTTATAGAGTTCTGGCAAATTTATATAGCCTGGTCGTGGCGAGAGCTACTATAGTATTCAAATGAGTCGATTCTTTTGACTAAAGACTATTCGCCTAAGATGGCACGATTTCAGAATAACTTTGATTTATGTTACTACGACCTTCGTAAATGGGGTCAAATGGGCATATTTTGGGTTATGATGGTTGTGGCTAGTCGAAGGGAATGAGTGCGATAGGAATTGTCCACCCCTAGTCAGGGTTATAACAATATCTCAGGGCCACTCGAGGAGTAATGAACTGGAAATGCGTGGCCACGCTCGGAAAGTATCTATGATAGATAAGTCCGGTCAATCAGTTATTCTCCAGATCGAGGAAACCACTCTCGATATGATCACTTGCAAGTACGACCTGAAAGACACCTTGCATTGAGTGGGAGATAGTAATAGGACAAGAGAATTGGTGACGCACACTTGTCGAGGACAAGTGGGAGATTGTTGGAATATGTGTCCTCCGACAATAATGCGATCACGACTGTTGATCATGATGATCACATGTTTAAATCTCATTATAAAGAATACAATTGGGAAGTATTTTTACTGTCAACTGGTCAACATATATCGGTAATGATTGGCTGACTAGAGTTTGACATTACTGTCGTGCGACGGTGGTGATCAGTTGACCCCCTAGGTCATACCTATAGGGCGACACTCTTAATTGATTATTTAATTAATCGTATAATGTTACGAGTTAATTAAATACTTGAAAAATTGACGGACGATTTTGGAAGTAAAATTTACGTATCAAATTGAAATGTGATTAAATGAGATACGGTCTGAGTAATCGAATTGTATCATTACTCGGATGAAATTATTGTTTAAAGAAACAATTGGATTTGAATGAATTATTATAAATACGATTTATAAATGAAAAATATTTTGGTGCAAGTAATTATGAAATTACTAAGTCAATTTTTGTATATGACGTATTTTTATTAATACGTTGATTTTTAATATGTTAAAAATACATGACAATTTTATGTTACATGTGACATGTGACATATTGACAATTGACAAAAATAAAATGGATTCATGTTATCCATACGGACCGAAATATTGGGCATAATTAACATATTCTTATTGTGTTAATTTAGATTAGTGGAATTCATCATTATTTCTCTAATTTAGGCATGCACACCTAGGGTCCTTTTGTGTAAGAGCACAAAGGCCATGCATTGGCCATGCTTCCCCTCCTACCCGGTTCTACATAGAAAAGAACAAGGGTTCTTTTGATTATTTTTAATTATCATTCACCATATGAATGGATGCATGATTATTATTATTCATTCACTTCACAAAATTATTTCTAGTGAGATAAAAATAATTCTCTTCCTCTCCTCTTCTCCTACCCGGTTTTAGGAGCCAAAACCAAACAATTTTTGGTTCAATTTTTCACAAAATTAATATTGTACTAGCTCATATAATATTAATTAGATTAAGAGTTAGCTTTGGGTATTATTCCTAAGGAGAGATCCTACACTTGGATCTTGTTCTTCCATTAAAGGAAAGCTCAAGAACAAAAGAAAAGGAGATTTCTTTTGTGCCCATAAAACCGACACTTCCATTGTAAGAACATGATTTCTTCTCTATTATGTTAATTTGTTTGCATGCATAAAATCCATATTTATTTTTATGACAAATTAATTTAAACATATATGAGTATGTTAGTATGTATAAAGATCTACATTTCCTTCACTCATGGCATATTAAACTTGTTCTTCAAGCTCACTAATCTCATCATACTCAAATTCCATGATAAATTCCTCTTGCTCTTAGGTTTGTATGATGTCCTCTACGATTGCTTGCTCTTGTTCCATGGGTTGTATACTTCCACAAGGATGTTATGTATCAATTCGGATTGCCCATGAGTAAGTTCTTTGTTGGCTAGAGCGGCCTCAAGAAGATCTACCTCCAATTCCCAATGCTTATTTTTGGCCTCACTTGCTTCTAAGGCTTCCAATGCTTGCATAGGGTCTTTGAAGAAAGGTATACTCAAGTGGTCTTCAACAAAACAATCTATAAGATCCATCTTGCAAAATATCGAACAACTTGAAAATAATTAGAACAAACCTTGAGGAGTTTTATTTCCCCAAGGCAACTAATAACAATCAAAGAAAATCAAATCAAGTTAACACCGTCCCCGGCAACGGCGCCATTTTTGGTCGGAATATATTTTTCGGTTACTTGTCGTTAGGAGCACCTAGACCAAAACAATATTTATAACTTCAAAAACTACTCTACTATTAGTAAAAAGGTAAGTAAAGGTCGGATCCCAAGGGACGGGTATTGATGTAGGATTTTCGATTGTAAGTAGTGGTGTCTAGGGGTGTCACAATTTGGGTTGAGATAACAAGATCACTAACTAAATAACAATAAATGTAAACAAGCAAGATGACTAAAATGAGATGTAAAAAATTGATTAAAATCACTAGGGTGTCATGGGTTCATAGGGGATTCATGGGAATTGATCATACAAACATGTTCTCAAATTATAAGCAAGCAATTATTGTTGTGATAGGATCGAGTTGGTTTATATCTTCCAATACTAGGAAGATTTGGGTCCCGGAGCCGAATCGATTAGATTGTACAACACACTTAATCCTCCCTACTCAACTATATGCATAGTCTAATGAGACTCGAGTTGGTTTATATCTTACAAGTCTCATTGAAAAGGTAAGTGATGGGTAAAAAATGCAAGGATTCATAGGCTCGCATTTCATCAAACATAACATGTGCATAAGTTGAGATCACCACAAGCAAGCAAATAAATTATGTGAACATATTAGATTAAGTATGAATCATCCCCCATGTTGGTTTCCCCTAATTCCCCATTAACCCTAGCTAAGGAAACTACTCACTCATTATCAAGTTTAACATGCTAACTGGTCGGTCCGCTTTTTGAGCTTAGATTTCGGTTACTTGTCGTTAGGAGCACCTAGACCAAAACAATTTTTATAACTTCACAAACAACTCTACTATTACTAAAGAGGCAAGTAAAGGTTGGATCCCAAGGGACTGGTATTGATGTAGGATTTTCGATCGTAAGTAGTGGTGTCTAGGGGTGTCACAATTTGGGTTGAGATAAGAAGATCACTAAACTAAATAACAATAAAAGTAAACAAGCAAGATGACTAAAATGAGATGTAAACAATTGATTAAAAGCACTAGGGTGTCATGGGTTCATAGGGGATTCTTGGGAATTGATCATATAAACATATTCTCAAATTATAAGCAAGCAATTATTGTTGTGATAGGATCGAGTTGGTTTATATCTTACAATCCTTTGAAGGTTTGGGTACCGGAGCCGAATCGATTAGATTATACAACACCTACAAGTCGACTTAATCCTCCCTACTCAACTATATGCATGGTCTAATGAGACTCGAGTTGGTTTATGTCTTACAAGTCTCATTGAAAAGGTAAGTGATGGGTAAAAAATGCAAGGATTCATAGGCTCGCATTTCATCAAACATAACATGTGCATAAGTTGATATCATAACAAGCAAGCAAATAAATTATGAAAACATATTAAATTAAGCATGAATCATCTCCCATGTTGGTTTCCCTTAATTACCCATTAACCCTAGTTAAGGAAACTACTCACTCATTATCAAGTTTAACATGTTAACAAGGTTGTAAATCATATTAACAAAGCAAAACATGATGAATAAATGAAGATGATTAACAATAATTAAAAAGGGATTAAGAGAGTTATACCTAATGATGATTCCAAAATAATAATGCAGAGAATAATAGAAGTACTTGATGATTGATGGAAGGCTGTCAATCTCCCAATAAACCCAAATAATCTTCAATTACCCAAAATAAAATATGAACAAAAGAGAAATTAAGGAAATGAGATTTTTATTAATATTTGATTAGAAGTTGATTACAAGATTAAAGAGAGATTATAATAATATAAACTACACTAAAGATTGATAAGAAGAACATGATAATCTAATTAGACTAATGGGGTATTTATAGTGGGGATTAGGTGCACAAATTAGGGTTACTAAGGGCTTAAATCACGATTAAGTCCTTGAGGAATCGCTCCTCTCAAGAAAAGATGCGGGTCTCCTTTTAGCTAGTCTTCTAAAAATATGCGCATCTCAAATGAAGAAAGCAGAGGACGTGTCCCTCTGGAGTACAATCCGAGCGTCCAAGGGTCGGGACGGGCGGATTGGGGAGCTGCTGGACGGGCGGACTGGTGGTTTGGACGAGCGTCCCGGGGAGCTGCTGGACGGGCGTCCCGATATGTTAGACGAGCGGATCTCAGCTCAGCTTCCTTTTCTTCTTTTGTTCTTTTCTTCTTCCAACAATCCTCCGGGATTTTGTTGGGGATGCAAGGATCTTCTTCATCATTGCCCATCTACTTCATTATGTACAAAGGCCTTCTAGTCTTGTCTTCTCTTTGATGCTTGGTCATTAGATTCGATCAATTTATCTTTATTTTGCCATAAAAATGCAAGGTTTGCACTCCTCTCCTACCAAGGAAATAAAACCTCAAAGAATATGCAAAACACAGGACTAAAGATAGTAAATGACCCAAATATGCACTAAAAAGCATAGGAACGAGGCTAATTCGGGGACTAAATATGCTCAAATATTGATCACATCAAATATCCCAAAACCGAACCTTTGCTCGTCCCGAGTAAAGAGGTGACAAAACTAGGACCCTTATTTAAACTATCCTACTAATATAGCCGATATGAGACAGTTAGCGGGTCTCACTCCGCCCCTTCAACTCACAACAAGACAACCATGAGGTAGGATGCCTTCTTGCAAGGCAAGGTGGGTCTTGCCAAAATGGCGACACATCCAATCACTAAAGCACATAAAATCAAGTAATGGATGCGTCTACAAAAAGAATAGCCACTCTCCTCATCTAAGTGGCGGAAATTATCTAAAGGGGAAGCAATCTAAGGGTACACACTCCTTCATAGATATGGTTTCTTCAAACTACTAAGCCTAGAAGGATACCAATAAATCACCTCCAAGTTGTGTCAAGCTAGGGTACCTTTGTCCTCAATCGTTAAATGCTTTTGTCAAGAATAGACTCCCTATGGTGTTTGAAACACTGGAGGATCGCGGAATTCCCCTTCTTGCCTAGACAAGAAGAAGGGTCGTCCCCTCTCTACCATGCACAAAAACGAATACGATGGATAAAGGGATCAATAATATTTGAGTTTCATTTGGGAGTTTGCTTTTGTTGTTGTTTTTCCCCCCAATTTCTTGTGGCATATAACATTTGAGAACACTTTCTTTTTGCCATTTCTTTTGATGTTTGGCATTTTCAACACTTGACAATTTTCAACTTTTTGCATTTTCTTTTGAATATTTTCAAAGTCACCCCAATTAGTAACGAGGGTGCCTTATATTTGAAGCATAGGAGTTTATTTTTGTTACTCCTCTTTTCTTTTGATGCATTTGCAAACTTTTTGACTTTTCATTTCATTACTTGAACTCAAATTTTGAACTATTTTTGTGCCCATTCCCTTTAATGACAAAATGTATGGTAGAACATGGATGAATGATGGTTGCATGGTTTCAAGGGTCACCTTGGAATAAACGGTAGCCAAGGAGTTATCACACCACAAGGTACTCTTGACTAGGCCTCAATCCATGGGTCAAAGGATACTAGCATGACACATCCTAGGGTGTTTTACAAGTATTCTAACAAGCAAAGTCTTAAGAAGAAAAAGCATCTACTAGGGCCTATATACACTTGTCAAGCTTCCCAAATAGATGGTTTCACAAAATTTTTCCTAAATGCAACTATATGCCATGATGCAACTAACATTTATACATCCTAATGCATTTGCTTCTACCAACTAGTATGCCAAATAATCTAAATGCAAGTCCTAAATTCACATTGTTTTTACCGCATCAATCAAAATAAAGCCACATAGTCATTAACATAAAGAGGAAAAAGGAGATTGGAAAGATCATACCATGCGGTCTTCAATATCCTCATGTCTCGGATGTGGCGTAGTCAATCAATGTGAACAAGGATGAACAAACACAATATATACAAAACAATATATACAAATCTATACTAAAAAGGAATGAACATGTTTTTGGATTTTCAATTTTTTTGATTTTTCGAAATTTTTGATTTTTTTGGATTTTGAATAAAAGTCAAGTTAGAATTTCCCATCCCCACACTAGTATGGACATTGTCCTCAATGACCAATACGATAGAAAATTATGCAATGGATATGCATAATTTAAATATTATACTAGGCTACACTATATGATGCAAACTATACTAGGCTACACTACATGATGCATGTGTTTTTTTTATGGCGGAGAGCATAATTTAAATTAGCTCCCAATGCATATGCATGGACTTCCCCAAACTAAAATAGACATTATTTCTAATGTT
This sequence comes from Silene latifolia, assembly GCF_048544455.1. Lineage (NCBI taxonomy): Eukaryota > Viridiplantae > Streptophyta > Magnoliopsida > Caryophyllales > Caryophyllaceae > Silene > Silene latifolia. Next base: position 70,069,772 of record NC_133531.1, read on the forward strand.
ATGAATTTCGGGAGAGTTTATGCACATGGAATGCAATGCATGAAACTAAAGATTGTCATTTTGGATTTTACAAGTTGGGAACAAAGATAAAGAACACCTTAATGAAGCCAAGGTGTTAGTCCTCCAATGTTGCTAGGACTCCACAAAATGATCAAAACAAATATGGTACAACAAATTATGAAAACATTAAATTCTTTTCATGAAAGTTAAAGAGAGAAGGGAGAAAGGAAACTTCACTTAAGCCTTTATGGGTGCCTCTTGCCCGCTCCATCAAGCTATGAAGAGATCTCTAGAGATCGCCATCATCCCCCTCTAAGTCACTATCCCAAGCCTCTTTGGATGCATCACTTGCATTGAAGTCCATGAACTCATCTCCCTCACTATTGAGCTCCAGCGTATCTCCACCACAAGATTTATCACTCCCTTCGCCTTCTTGCCCATTTGCTCCTTCATTGGCCCTTGCCGAGTTTGGGAAGAGAATGTCCATTTAGGCCCAAGAGGGAAACATTCCCTCCTCGCTAACCTTCCCTTGTTGAACCAAATGGTGGAATTGTGGGTATAGAGCATAGTAGCTATCCACGACGGCTTCATATTGACGGAGATGCATGTCTTGGAGAATTCCCGTCATAAAATCGTCTCGGGGAAGGATGAATGGGTTAGGGTGATTGTATGGTTGGTATTGAAAAGGATAGGGAGGTATCTTGATCTTTTCATTTTGTTGTTGTGGCTCGTTTTGTTGTTGTTGGGTTTGTGGTGGTGCTTGATTTGCTTGGTTCGGTTTTGTGGGGATGAGGTATGACGGGATTGGGGATAGAGGGCCCCTCCTTGGTTAAGTTCTCGGTAAACCGTTCATTGGCAAGTAGATAGGATTGCTCCCTTTTGTTATCCATTTGATTTTCTTTTCAAAACCCTCGTGGGTTATCCAATGATGTTGCACAAGGATTAGCTCCTCATTTATCCTTGTATTTTCCGGAAGGGGAGTGTACTCATTGTTCTCATTAAACCTTGGATTGAAGTGTTTTGCGAGTCTTGTAATGAGTCCTCCATTGACGATATGCTTCATCCCATCGTCGTCCCCATTTCGAAACTTAGCCCATTTCTCAAGGAGTACAAGTGGTGCATTAAAATGATATCCACTTCTTCCTTAGATCTCAAGATATGATTCCATGAATACGAGATCAAGCTCATTCACAATTGCCGGGTCTCGGCGTGCAAGAACAGTTCCGGATAACAACCGGTAAGTGAGCCTTAGAATAGGGTTTTGGATGTGAAATGCCAAACATTCATTGATATACAAAAAGTCTCGACCGATCATAGCTCTCCACAATGGTGCCACACTATACTTCTTTGGTCTTGATGTTCGGGTAGGCGAAACATCCAAACCGAACACATTTGCAACTCAATAAGAGTCATCATCCTGGTTACATTCTCCAATATAAACTCTATGCAAATTGTTTTGTTCAAAATTGTGATCTTTAAGAAACTTAAGAACTCAAGAACAAGAGGTCGGTAGGTTTGCTCAGGTAAGTGAAACAAGGTAGAAAGACCAAACAACTCAAAAAGGGCTTCCGTTTGATGGTATATTCCAAGCTTTCTTAATGTTTCATGGCATAGAAATTTGGTAGGAAGAATATTCTTACCAAGTAGTCGGTGAAAGACAAGCCTTTGAACATCGTTCACAAACTCAATGTTGGAAAAATCGTCAAGCTTGGTGAGATCCACAATCTCTTCATGTTCCCTCCTTAGAGTGTTGATGTGAGAAGTAGATGAGCTTCCTTTCACTCTTGGTCTTCTTCTTTCCCTAAATGAAGATCCTCTTGGTCCCATTCTTTGATTGTAGATTTGGAATTTGATTTGTTGAAAGATGGAGATGCTCTTTGTGAATTAAATCTTGCTTTTGGATCTTTTTGAAACCCTAGAATTTGGGGGTTTTTGTTTTTGTGGAGTGAATGAGTGCTTGAGATATGGTTTGGTGTCATAAGAGAGGGGGTTTTTATATTGTAAGTGGAAAGAAGGATGAGGTGTCATAAATTGAATGGTGGGGGAGAAATTAAATTGCGAAATTCGGGAGTAAAAGATGTAGGGGGCGAGCGGATTCGTCATCGGGACGCTCGGATTTTTGGGTGCTGGGACGACCGGATTCTATGTGGGACGCTCGGATTCCTTTACAGAGAAAATCCAGATTTTGAAGCAGCCAGGACGAGCGTCCTCAGGTCGGGACGAGCGTCTTTCAATAGTAGGAAGAGCGGTTTCTTTGGGAGACGCTCGGATTTTTTTACAACGAGAAATCCCAGAAGTTTTTGCCAACTAGACGAGCGGATTCCCAACGCGACGGGCGTCTGGAAAAAGACGAGCGGATCAGCACTTGAGACGCTCGGATTTTAGGTCAGAACTAAATATCTGCTTGTCAGCTCCAGTAGGACGAGCGAATTCTCAGGGGGACGCTCGGATTCTCTGCTTGGACGAGCGTCTTCCTCTCGGGACGGGCGGATTACTCCTGTCTTTCTTTCACTCGGATAGAAATGTTTCCCCACACTTGAAAAATAGTTCCTTCATTCATTAAAATGATTAGTGACCCTCCCTCACTTACTCTCATGGAAAGAATCATGTTTATGATAGAAATGCAATAAAATTAAAAGTACAAGTAAGAAGGGTTAGTATATTTACAAGTGGTGGTTTAGGGAAGACTCCACCAAACTCTCCTTTTGATGATCTCTTCAAGGATGAGGAGGCCCGAGGTAGGTTACCTCGACCTCTCCAATGAATGCTCTCTCATAATATGGCTTCAATCTTTGGCCATTGACCTTGAATTTCCTTCCATCTTCCGATTTGATCTCAAAGTCTCCATACTTTCCTACCTCGGTAATCACATAAGGACCCATCCACCTAGAATTCAACTTCCCGGGAATAAGTCGATATCGGGAATTGAATAGAAGGACTTTATCTCCTTTGTGCAAGGCCTTTTGCTTGATTCTCTTGTCATGAAGCAACTTTGTCCTTTCCTTGTAGATCTTGGTGTTCTCATAACATTGTAGTCGGAATTATTCCAACTCTTGGATTTGTATCATCCTCCTTTGACCACTTAATTTGAGATCAAGGTTGAGAGCTTTGATTGCCCAAAAAGCTTTGTATTCTAACTCAATTGGCAAGTGGCATGCTTTCCCATATACAAGCTTGTAAGGGAAGCTCCTATGGGAGTCTTATAGGCCGTCCTATAAGCCCAAAGAGCGTCATCAAGCTTCATGCTCCATTCTTTACGAATCTTGTTTACAACTTTCTGAAGAATTTGCTTGATCTCTCTATTTGAAACTTCAACTTGACCGCTTGTTTGAGGATGGTATCCTAAGCCGGTTCTATGTTGAACACCATATTTGGTCAAAAGGGATATGAGCTTCTTTTCGTGAAAATGCGTTCCTCCATCACTTATGATTGCTCTAGGGACTCCGAATCTTGGGAAGATTATTTTCTTGCAGAGCATAATAACCGTTTTTGCATCATCGGTTGGGGTGGCAATTGCCTCCACCCATTTTGAGACGTAGTCTACGGCCACAAGGATATATTTATTTCCTTTGGATGTCACGAACGACCCTTGGTAGTCGATCCCCCAAACGTCGAAGATCTCAACCTCTAGTATTCCCCTTTGTGGCATTTCATTCCTCCAAGAGATATTCTCGTCCTTTGACAAGCATCACAATGAAGGATGAATTCCCTCGCATCTTGGAACATCGTAGGCAAATAGAAGCCCGATTGAAGAATTTTTGCAATGGTTCTTCTTGCTCCATGGTGTCCACCGTAAGGTGATGAGTGTCATCCTTCCAAAACTCCTTGAATCTCCCATTGAGGGATGCACCTTCGGTAGAGCCCATCACTACACTCCTTGTAAAGATTTGGGTCATCCCAAAAATACCTCTTTACTTCGAATAAGAACCTCTTTCTTTGGTTGTAGTTTAAGTTTAGAGGGAGTACTCTTCCAATAATATAGTTGGAATAATCGGCAAACCATGGGGTGATATGTCTCTCAAGTTGTGTTTGAATAGACATCAAGATATCATCGGGGAAAGAGTCATTGATCAGTGTTTCTCCTTCTTCGTCATGAAACCGGATCCGTGATAAATGATCCGCCACCACATTTTCGGCTCCTTTCTTGTCTCTTATTTCCAAGTCGAATTCTTGAAGAAGCAAAATCCATCTCAACAACCTTGGTTTTGCATCTTTCTTTATCAAGAGATGTCGAAGGGCACGGTGATCGGAAAAGATAATCACTTTGGGTCCAAGTAAGTAGGAATGGAATTTGTCCAAAGCATAGACAATGACAAGGAGCTCTTTCTCGGTGGTATCATAGTTCACTTGGGAGGAATCAAGAGTCTTGCTTATATATTAGATAGCATGTAGAGTTCTCCTTACCCGTTGGCCAAGAACCGCTCCAACGGCGTAGTTACTAGCATCGCACATAATCTCGAACGGTAGTTCCCAACTTGGTGGTTGAATGATCGGTGCCGAGATTATTGCTTCCTTGATTCTATTAAAGGCTTCAACACACTCATCAGTGAAATGGAATTGAGCATCTTTAAGTAAGAGTTAAGTGAGGGGTTTTGCGATTTTTGAGAAATCTTTTATGAAACGGCGATAGAAACCCGCGTGACCGAGAAAACTTCTCACCCCTCTAACATTCACGGGAGGTGGGAGTTTCTCTATCACCTCAACTTTATCGACCTAGATGCCCTTTTCCAAGATTAAATGACCTAAAACAATTCCTTCATTGACCATGAAGTGACACTTTTCCCAATTTAAAACGAGACTAACATCTTCACATTTTTGCAATACAAGAAAAAGATTATGCAAAAATGAGCCAAAGTATTTTCCATAAACGCTAAAATCATCCATAAAAACTTCCATTATGGTCTCTAGGTAGTCGAAGAAGACACTCATCATACATCTTTGAAAAGTGGCGGGGGCATTACACAAGCCAAAAGGCATCCTCCTATATGCAAAAGTACCATAAGGGCATGTGAAGGGGGTCTTTTGTTGGTCATCCGGGTGTATAGGGATTTGAAAGAATCTAAAATACCCGTCAAGGTAGCAAAAGAACTTGTTGGAGGCTAGCCTCTTAAGCATTTGGTCAATGAATGGTAGGGGGAAATGATCATTTCTTGTGGCGGAATTCAATTTTCGATGGTCAATACACATACGCCAACCGGTGATCTTCCTTGTGGGTATTAGCTCATTCTTTTCATTTGTCACTACCGTGGTACCTCCTTTCTTAGGTACCACTTGAACGGGGCTAACCCACAAAGAGTCCGACATGGGATATATGATTCCCGCATCAAGTAATTTCATAACCTCTCCTTTAACAACTTCTTGCATGTGGGGGTTTAATCTCCTTTGAGATTGGATGGTAGGTCTATGGTCCTCCTCTAGATGAATTCTATGCATACAAAAGTTGGGACTTATCCCCTTAAGGTCATCTAGACTATAACCTATAGCCTTTTCATGTTGTTTCAACACATCAAGCAATTTTCCCAATTGGTTTCCATCAAGTTTGTCATTAACAATCACGGGTTTAGTCTTAGATTCATCAAGGTAAGCATATTTCAAATTTGGGGGAAGGGGTTTTAAAGTTGGGACATGTACCTCATTTTCCTCCATTGAAGGTTCATTGAGAACTTGCTCCATTTCCATTAGACACTCTATTCTCATGGCATATTCAACTTGTTCTTCAAGCTCATTAATCTCATCATACTCAAATTCCATGACAAATTCTTCTTGCTCTTCGGTTTGTATGATGTCTTCTATGATTGCTTGCTCTTGTTCTATAGGTTGATATGCTTCCACAAGGATGCTATGTACTAATTCGGACTGCTCATGAGTAAGTTCTTTGTTAGCTAGAGCGGCCTCAAGAAGATCTACCTCCAACTCCCAATGCATATTTTTATCCTCACTTGCTTCCAAGGCTTCTAATGCTTGCATGGGGTCTTTGAAGAAAGGTATACTCAAGTGGTCCTCAACAAAACAATCTATAATATCCATCTTGCAAAATATCGAACAACTTGAAAATAATTAGAACAAACCTTGAGGAGTTTTACTTCCCCAAGGCAAAGAAAGACACAACTAATAACAATCAAATAAAATCAAATCAAGTTAACACCGTCCCCGACAACGACGCCATTTTTGGTCGGTCCGCTTTTTGAGCTTAGATTTCGGTTACTTGTCGTTAGGAGCACCTAGACCAAAACAATATTTATAACTTCACAAACAACTCTACTATTAGTAAAAAGGTAAGTAAAGATCGGATCCCAAGGGACGGGTATTAATGTAGGATTTTCGATTGTAAGTAGTGGTGTCTAGGGGTGTCACAATTTGGGTTGATATAAGAAGATCACTAAACTAAATAACAATAAAAGTAAACAAGCAAGATGACTAAAATGAGATGTAAACAATTGATTAAAAGCACTAGAGTGTCATGGGTTCATAGGGGATTCATGGGAATTGATCATACAAACATGTTCTCAAATTATAAGGAAGCAATTATTGTTGTGATAGGATCGAGTTGATTTATATCTTACAATCCTAGGAAGGTTTGGGTCCCGGAGCCGAATCGATTAGATTATACAACACCTACAAGTCGATTTAATCCTCCCTACTCAACTATATGCATGGTCTAATGAGACTCGAGTTGGTTTATGTCTTACAAGTCTCATTGAAAAGGTAAGTGTTGGGTAAAAAATGCAAGGATTCATAGGCTCGCATTTCATCAAATATAACATGTGCATAAGTTGAGATCACAACAAGCAAGCAAATAAATTATGAAAACATATTAAATTAAGCATGAATCATCCCCCATGTTGGTTTCCCTTAATTACCCATTAACCCTAGTTAAGGAAACTACTCACTAATTATCAAGTTTAACATGTTAACAAGGTTGTCAATCATATTAACAAAGCAAAACATGATGAATAAATGAAGATGATTAACAATAATTAAAAAGGGATTCAGAGAGTTATACCTAATGATTATTCCAAAATAATAATGCAAAGAATAATAGAAGTACTTGATGATTGATGGAAGGTTGTCAATCTCCCAATAAACCCAAATATTCTTCAATTACCCAAAATAAAAGATGATCAAAAGATAAATTAAGGAAATGAGATTTGTATTAATATTTGATTAGAAGTTGATTACAAGATTAAAGAGAGATTAGAATAATATAAACTACACTAAAGATTGATAAGAAGAACATGATAATCTAATTAGACTAATGGGGTATTTATAGTGGGGATTAGGTGCATAAATTAGGGTTATTAAGGGCTTAAATGACGATTAAGTCCTTGAGGAATCGCTCCTCTCAAGAAAAGATGCGGGTCTCCTTTTAGCTAGTCTTCCAAAAAAATGCGCATCTCAAATGAAGAAAGAAGAGGATGTGTCCCTTTGGAGTACAATTTGAGCGTCCAAGGGTCGGGACGGGCGGATTGGGGAGCTGCTGGACGGGCGGACTGGTGGTTTGGATGAGCGTCCTGGGGAGCTGCTGGACGGGCGTCCCGATATGTTGGACGAGTGGATCTCAGCTCAGCTTCCTTTTCTTCTTTTCTTCTTCCAACAATCCTCCGGGATTTTGTCGGAGAAGCAAGGATCTTCTTCATCATTGCCCATCTACTTCATTATGTACAAAGGCCTTCTAGTCTTGTCTGCTCTTTGATGCTTGGTCATTAGATTCGATCAATTTAGCTCTATTTTGCTATGAAAATGCAAGGTTTGTACTCCTCTCCAACCAAGGAAACAAAACCTCAAAGAATATGCAAAACAAAGGACTAAAGATAGTAAATGACCCAAATATGCACTAAAAAAATAGTTACGAGGCTAATTCGGGGACTAAATATGCTCAAATATTGATCACATCACTAACAAGGTTGTCAATCATATTAACAAAGCAAAACATGATGAATAAATGAAGATGATTAACAATTACAAAAAAGGGATTAAGAGAATTATACCTAATGATGATTCCAAAATAATAAGCAAAGAATAATAGAAGTACTTGATGAATGATTGGAAGGTTGTCAATCCTCCAAATAAACCCCAAATAATCTTCGATTACCCAAAATGAATGATGAACAATAGAGAAATTAAGGAAATGAGATTTGTATTGATGCTTAATTAAAAGTTGATTACAAGATTAAAGAGAGATTAGAAGAACATAAATTATACTAAGGATTGATGATAATCTAATTAGTACAATGGGGTATTTATAGTGGGGATTAGGTACATAAATTAGGGTTACTAAGGGCTTAAATGACGATTAAGACCCTTAAGAAAAGTTGAGGAAATGCTCCTCTCGAAGAAAGATGCGAGTCTCCTTTTTGATAGTCTTTCAGAAATATGCGCATCCCGAGTAGAACAAGGAGAAGGCGTGTTGTACTGGATGACAATCCGAGCGGCCAAGGGGTCGGGACGAGCGGATTGTGAGAGTTGAACGAGCGGACTGGGGGTTGGACGCTCGGATTGTGGAGATGTTGGAAGAGCGGATTGGCTGGAGGGACGCTCGGATTGTGAGAGTTGGACGAGCGTCCCGATACTGCGACGGCCGGATTCTAGTTCAGCAAGCTTTTTATTCTTTTCTTCTTTTCTTCTTCCAACAATCCTCAAGGATTTTGTCGGAGATGCAAGGATCGTCTTCATCATTGCCCATTATTTACAAAGGCCTTCTAGTCTTGTCTTCACTTTGATGCTTGGTTATTATATTCGATCAATTTAGCTCCATTTTTCCTTTAAAATGCAAGGTTTGCACTCCTCTCCTACCAAGGAAACAAAACCTCAAAGAATATGCAAAACAAAGGACTAAAGATAGTAAATGACCCAATTATGCACTAAAAAGCATAGGAACGAGGCTAATTCGGGGACTAAATATGCTCAAATATTGGTCACATCACGTGTCTTAAACACCGTCGAGGAAAATGAAAAGGCTTGACTGATAGTGGCGCGTCCTAAGCACCGTTGGAAATCGGCTCGGTTGTTGCAAGTGAAATTCGGATAATAACTGATGAGTCTGCGAACTGCGTTCAAAGGATCCTTGCTGGGAAATAAAATGTTGTGACGGTTTTGCAGTCCGTTTAAAAAAATGCGGGTCTAGACGAAAAGAAGGCCCAAAAGAACCAAATGTATGATATAAGATGTCGGAGAAGAAGCGCACAAAACTTGGGCCCACATATAACAAACTTATAACGAACTTTCCAAATTTGAGTTGAAATGTCACTGGGGAACAGGCGCAGCAAGAGCTGCGGCATTTGGAAGGGGCGCAGCTAGTGCTGCGTCTTTTCTTGGGCTTGTCCCTGTCTGGGTAAAAACCCGATAAACCGTGTTTCATTTTACAATTACAAAACACAATTTCTTTTTAAATTCTCTCAAATTCCAACCAAAACTCGTCAAAACTTGATCGATTCGTGCCATAAATCATGACTAATAGAGGTATGCATCTTATTCTTGCTTTAAATTCGCGTTTTTGCTTGAATTTGAGCCAAAAAATTAGGGTTTTTCCCCCTTTTATGTCGAAAATTTGGGGCTTTTGCCTCAAATGAATTTGCTTGATAAAATTGACATTAGAAATGGGTAATTGGAAATGTTAGGAACATAACCATGTATTCTTTTTGAATTTTCGTCAAGTATTGAGCATTTGGGCAAAAAATGAGACGGTTTTTAAGCTGTTTCGAAAATCGCTTCGAAAATGACCTGAGGATTGTCCATTTTTTATGAAACTTGGTGTTTTGGAACTTCTTTTTTAATGAGTAAACTTGCTATCATGTCGTATTTTTGATTTGTGACAACTCTTCCAGGACAATGTTTAGGGCATAATCGCTATTGTAGCGAAATGCTGCCGAAATTTCGACTCAAACCCGCAACTAGGCTTGAACTTAGACTTGAATTGCCCCAACCTTCCACATGTGTGGTCGGGTTTTGAAAGATATGGCCAAAAATTGCGAGAAAACCACTTTTTAATGCTCGAAAGTGCTTGAAACGATCTCAAAGAGGCTTATCATGGCTTGACATGGCCTGGTTTATCTTAGCTCTATTTTGCAGGTGACGTGCCTTCTACGTCGGGGAGGGACCCCATGGACGTAGACTTCGACCTTTCTCATGCTCTCGTGGGGGGAGAGAGGAAGGAGGAGATCGAGGAGGAGGTTGAGGAGGTCCCGAGGAGGGCCAACGTGGGGCAAGGTGGTCGCCACCTGGTGGTTGCACTCGAGTGGGCCGAGAAACGGGAAGGTAGACATCTTATTTGGGCGGTAGAGAGCCACCTGTCTTACAGGACAGCGAGGAATTTGGTAAGTTTCAAGCTTGTTACTTTCTATTACCTTTCCTATTTATTTCCCGTTTCATTTCTCATTTGTCTTAATGGTAAAGATAGCTCTTGCTTTGAAATGATACAGGAGGCCGGGAACATGAGGTCCTTTTCTGGTTACACAACGATGATGGATGCCTTCGAGAGGCTGTCGGAGGAGGAGAAGGCCATCATCGAACTGGGAGCCTTCGGGGCTTTGGTGGGAGCTTGGAGGGCGATTAGGGAAAGGAAGATTCGGGCTAACCTTAGCCTGATTCGAGCTTTCCTTGATCGGTACTGGGACACGACCTCGACTTTCCATATGCCTTTTGGAGAGGTCTGGGTCACATTGAAGGACTACGGCATGATCTCGGGTCTGCCGTGTGGAGAGGAGCCTTTGGTGTGGCCGTCGACCACCATGAGGGTGGACTCGGCTGCGGCGAGGAGGCTGATCGGATGGAACCTGGCGGCAGGTGCTGCCAGCGTTCCCGGGTTGGTGCCGAGTTCTTACGTGAGGGACTACTTTGTAGGTAGGGTCCCGACGACGGTGATGATGGATGCGAGGAAGGTGCCTCCTCCTCCTTGTACTGCTGAGCAGAGGGCTTGCATGTGGTTGTGGCAGTTCTTGTCTTCGATTTACCTCGGAGACAAGGGGGATAGGCTGTCGATGAAGCTTCTTCCTTTTCTTGCTGACTTGAGTAGCCTACGTCGTTGGGACTGGGTTACTCCAGGCTTTGCGGTCCCCACTCGTTACATGTGGGCCATGGTACGTTCGGAGCTGATGGAGAAGAGGACTTCTCCTACTACTGTCGGTCCTGGACTCTTGTTGGAGGTATGAACCTTTCCTTTGCATTATGAAAGATCATTATTTCTTCATTTCTTTATTGCCATGTAGAAAAATAAATGATTATCTTGTCTGCAGGCGTGGGTGCACTCCTACTTTCCCAACTTCGCGCCCAAGATGACGGAGCCTGAGCCGATGGCGTACCCTGTCATGAGGGACTAGGTGGTGTGCTGTAGGAAGAGCGAGCGTTCTTCTTACGACGTTTGTCAATGGGGCGTGAAGGCCCTGACATTGGACAGCGTGTGGACATGGGCCACAGGCCGGTCTGTGGATTTGGGCCACCTACCGATCTGCGGTCATAGGCCACCTGCACGCCAAGCCAATCTGTGGATATGCAGCGGTCTAGAAAGTCGCGCTCGGTGGCATTGAAATGCTTTCGACCGGATCGTTTTAGATCGGTCGGTTTCGTCTCAGCAAATGTCATGAAACGATGTTGAGATGTTCGGAGTCGCCACCAAGCATTTGTGGGATGCTTGGAACTCGTTCGAATCCACTTTGTACCTAGGTCAATCAAGGGAAAAAGCGGCGTTTGACATAGGTACTAAAGATAAGGACTCATCCCCCTTTTAGCATTCTTTGCCTAAAATGACTCTCGTACGCCCTGGATAAGGCCATCCAATATCCAAAGGTTCTGAGTAAGGGGTAAGGGTACGTATTGGGAAGCCCTTTAATCAGACACCCAATCCCGCCCACGTTAGCGGCCTCTACTGATCGATCGTGGTTATTTAAGTGCAAAAGTTGATAAAACGGTTGAAATGCATGAATGCACATCCAAAAGTTCATCCTAACATGTGAGAGCTCTCTATGTCGGTTGATTTAATCCAAGTATCAAGTATAAGATGTCAAGTTAGGTTTAGATTGATTTGCATGTGAGAACGGAAATTAAACATCCATTTACCAAATTCGGGTCATGATGCTTAACACGATCCATTTATTTGAAAAATTGTATTAAATGACAAAGTGTAAAAAACGTAAACTTGTCAATCTGATCCGTCACGTATTCGGATTAACCGTAATCGGGATCATCCTAGACAAGTGCTAAAAACGAGGCAGAATAGTGCCAGGGAGCCCCATAGGGGCGCGAGCCTATTGGCGAGGGTAGGGGCTCTGCCTTGGTTTTGAAAGATAGAAACAGACGGGTGCTTGGGGCGCGAACCAAGAGCCGACCTAAGGAGGCGTCTCCTGGTTCTTGAAAAGGTTATTTAAAACCGTATTTATGATGAAAGATTTAAAAATGTTGTTTTCATGACTCGGAATAATTACTATTGTGTTAGTAACATTCGTTGTCGGATTTGCAAGTTTGAAAAGTATAGTTTACAAATAAAAATTTAAAATGTTTAATTTGAACTAAATATGTTAAGTTCATTTCTTTGTAATTAGTCAAGTTTGTCATCGTACTCGGATTAAACCGACATGGTATAAAGAACCAAGGATGATTATGAATTATGACTAATATGTTTCCAAATGTAAACAAATGAGAAAAATGGTAAATAAAATAAAAGGGTGTTAAAATACCCATTAAAATGTAATTAACCAATAATATCATCGAGTCACGGAATAAACCGTCATGGTATAAAGAACCAAGGATGATTTTTGTAATGGTCAATATATGTTTATCATATAAATGAATTAAAATGGTAAATAAAAGAAATGAAATTCTTTTAAAATGTAATTAACCAATTAATATCACCGAGTCACGGATTAAATCGTCATGGTATTAAGAACCAAGGGTGATTATGATTTATGGCTAAAAAGTTTGATATAAGAATGATTTGAAACATTTGAAATGGTAAAAACCGATTACAAATAAGAAAGAAATAAAGAGGAAAGACGAGAACAAACACGGATGAGTGTGACCCAGACACCCACAAGAGGCGCGAGCCTCCCTGCATAGCAAGGAGCTTCTGTCTCTGGCCAAAACTCAGTTTTGGCTCGTCTAACCTATATTTGAATCGTGTTATGCATTGTTCATGCATATAAACTCATAAAAACAGTAAAGACATGAAATAAATGAGATGTTTACTCCCTCAAACTTACGTATTTTGATGTTTGCGAAGTAGACGACTTTAGAGACGGTTTTCTCGTTGTGACTAATCGCGATCAAAGAAGTTTAAAAGAGTGCCTTAAAAAGGATTTTGTTTTGAAAATGAGTTGAAAATATGTTAATTAAAACATATTGATTAATGAATTGAGTTGGTCAAATGGGTCGGTCGAATGCACGGTGACGGTACCAAATAAAATGTGTAAGGCTTGTGTTTACGATCGGTAGGTCGTAAACACATGTTGATTTTGTGACTTAGGAAGTTGAGTATAGAAGTTTAAGGGATATGTGAGGGGGCGGACTCTCGCGTGAAGATTATGGTGTGTGATGGTGGGTATTTATAGAGAAATGTGGGATGGTAGGTCGGTTGTGTTTGCTTGGAGGCTAAGAAGACACCCTAAAGAGGCGCGAGCTACCTTGAGATACAAGTGGGTGTATTGTCCCTTTCGCAAATTTGGATTTTGCATTTGTTCTAACCAATGTTTTGTTGGTTGTGATTTGTGGTCTTTGAGATTTTCTTAGCCGTGTAAGCTTCCTCTTGGGTGATATTTGGGGTAGGTATTTTGTGTCTTTGACTCGGGTTCGACCCGTGTGAGTCGGGATTTGAATTTCGAGTCGGTTTTTGGCTCGGTGTCGGTTTAGACTCTAAATAGGGTCATTTTAATGGAAATGACATGATGAAGACATTCATGGCATTATTTTTGACATTCGAGATTTGGGTTGACTCGGGTTGACTCAGGTTGACTAGAGTTGCGGGTTTCTGAGTCGGTTTTGGGCCCGAACACGGTTTTAACTCTAAATAGTGTTATTTTAATGCAAATGAAGTTAGAAAACTTTTAAAATAATTTTTCCATATTCGAGTAGTGCATTAAACCGTCTCACGTATAGCCAATCCACGCACGTATATCAAAAACACGTTATAGTCCGATCATCATCGGGTGGCTTTTGGGAGGTGCAGATACTGGGTATCTACAGAGCCCTCACTTTGACTGAGGCTTGGACAGGGCAAAAGTCAAAGTATGATCTCCAGGTCAATCGAAGATTAAAACTTGAAGACCATTGCGACGTCGAGGCGACTCAAAAGGGTTTGAGCAAAGGACCTGCCGTCGGGAAGGGCGACGTCGAGGCGACTCGGGGATTCGAGTCAAGGACCTGCCGTCGGGAACAGTTTAGATTCTGTCGACTTCTGGTTCGGGTCGTTTAGAGTCTATTAGACTACGTATAAAGGCTCGCCAGCCATAAGAAGGAGTCATACCTGAGGCGTCTTCGGATATGTCCTCGCGTGTTTGCGGACAAAGGCTTGCCATTTTGATAAGAGTCGCACTCGTGGCATCTTCGGGATACGTCCTTGGGTTGTATTTTGCTTGCGGACAAAGGCTCGTCAGCTGTGTTGCAGATATAAAGGGGCTCGCCCGCCGCGGTGCGTTGTAAGGCTCGCCAGCCATGGTGCGTATATGAGGAGGGCTCGCCAGCCGCGATGCGTAGTAAGGCTCGCCAGCCATGGCGCGTACATGAGGAGGGCTCGCTAGCCGCGGTGCGTAGTAAGGCTCGCCAGCCATGGGGCGTATATGAGGAGGGCTCGCCAGCCGCGGTGCTTAGTAAGGCTCGCCAACCATGTTGAAGGTACATTTTGAGGCTCGCCAGCCATGGGGCGTATATGAGGAGGGCTCGCTTGCCGCGGTGCGTAGTAAGGCTCGCCAGCCATGTTGAAGGTACGTTTTGAGGCTCGCCAGCCATAGGAAGGTGCGTTCTGAGGCTCGCCAGCCATTGATGGTCGAAAAATCAATTGTGGGAAATAGCCTGAAACATCGGGCTTATTTCAAGATATTGTATGGTAATGTCTTTCAACCAGGTTGATGTTGATAGGTTCGGCTATGGAGCAACGAACTCCAACTTGACGGGTGCCCTAAACGAGCTCCGTGGGGATGAATCATGTAAGCGACGCTTTCTGGAAAACCATTTAGGGAGAGCGCTGCGTCGGGATCATAAATGATGTTGCAAGGATCTTTGAAAGACCTGTGGGACTTTCATTTGAAAATTGGCACTCGTTGGGGAGTTAGAAACTCCTCAGGACTCGCCGGGGATATGAGTTGCCGCTCGTTGAGAGGTAGTGTATGCCATGTAATCGAGCCCTTGGATTTGACGGGTCGGTGTTTGCTGGGAAGAATCCAGTACTCAGTTGAAGTGAGTTCTTCTTCTCCAGATTACCTGCATGGTTAGTGGCCACACAAATACGCAGTCGCATAGACAATCACGTAGGCACGAAAGCATATAAGGACATAAGCATGTGAGCAATTAGCATATAAGCAACTAGCATGTATTATCCCATGTGAGGGGAGATAGAAGCTTTGAAAAGTTGTGAGATTTGATATTGAGTCTTGCTGGTGGCAGACCCGAAACTTGATGGATTAAAGACACGTGACCATTGCGACATTGACTCACACGGACGCATACTGACAGACTGACAAAAAGACGGTCGTGAACGTGATATAGACTCGGTATCGACACGACACAGTGGGTGACTCTGAAAGACTTTGCTTATGTGTGTGAAACTTCTTAGCCAAGAAACGGTGACAACGCGCATCAGATCATTTGAGGTAGAAGGTACGCTCGGCTGGGGGACATGAACTGATTATCTTCTTCAGACATCTTTGCCTCCGTTTGCTTGTTTTGAGATCCCTTCTCGAGTTTTGATGATTCGGAGAGCGGAACCAAGACCTTGTCATTGTCCAAACCGAGCACTAGGCTATGAGCGGTTTTATTTTGGACTGTAGTTGAGACTCAAAAGATGTTTCAGCACAAAGTACGGGTGGCGTCTTGAAAGAGAAGCCCCCAGAGTGAGAAGGTGGGATTTTGACAAAACAAGGAATAGGCGACGTCTTAAGGAAGAAGCCCCCAGTAAAGAGGTATAAGATTAATCTTTGCAGCTTGGTGGGCTGCTTTTGAGGATTGATGTTGATGGTTGAGATTGAAATGGGTGTGCGGTTGTGCTCTTATAATAGGACTGCCTACGTATTCATGTGTTTCCGAAATCAAACCAGATCGTAGTTCTGAGATGGTTTTTGAGGATTGAAAATTGGAAATGTTGTGAAAGGAGTATGTGTTTGTGCCCTTGATATAGGACTGCCTACGTATACGCGTGTTTGCGAAATCAAACCAGATCGTAGTTCTGAGCTGGTTTTTGAGGATTGAAAATTGGAAATTTTGTGAAAGGAGTATGTGGTTGTGCCCTTGTGATAGGACTGCCTACGTATTCGCGTGTTTGCGAAATCAAACCAGATCGTAGTTCTGAATGTGTGTGCCTAAGCGAGTTGTTAGGACCTTAAAGTGATTTTGAGGGGTATGGTTGTGTCCTTAAAGGACTGCCTACGTATTCACGTGAAGTGAAATCAAACCAGATCGTAGTTCTGAATGTGTGCCTAAACGAGTTGTTAGGACCTTAAAGTGTGAGGGTTACGACGGTAAATTCCGTTTGGTGACTCATCTGAATGTGTGCCTAAGCGAGTTGTTAGGACCTTAATGTGAGAGGGTCACGATGGTAAATTCCGTTTGGTGACTCGAAAAAATGATTTGAGAGAATTCCCCTTGATCATGAATCGAAGAGGTCTAATTTGTAAAAATGTTCCTTATCATGTGAGCACACTAAAAAGTGGACCCTAAGGGTAGATTGGGTATGTCCCGTTCTCGGTAGCAAAGCATTCGAGGACTCCGTATCTGGGTCAGGGTGAAAATGGCTTCGACATTAAGGAATGTGGAGCTTGGTAATAATAGGTTTGTTTGACAGATAAAAATCTGGAGTTGAGGGTCACGACGGTGAATTCCGTTTGGTGACTCGAAAGTTGATTGGAGAGAAATACCTCTTGATCATGAATCGAAGAGGAATAGCTGGTGAAAATGTTTCTTGTTGTGTGAGCACACTAAAAAGTGGACCCTAAGAAAGCAATGTTTTTTGAAGATTCTGAATTTGGGTCAAGGTGAAAATGGCTCCGGCATTTTGGAATGTGAAGCTTGGTAATAAAAGGGTTGTTTGACAGATAAAAATCTGGAGTTTTTATTTTGTGGTGTTTAGGCCGGTGGGTTGCGGCTTGTAATGTGGTGCGGAATGGGGTCTCCGGCTTGATGTGGCCTAAGCACGAAATGGTTGGTAAATGTGGGATCAGAATCCCATGTCTGGACCTTAAAGGTTAAGGTGTGATATTACGAGCTTGAGGGGAATCCTCAGAATCCTAGATAGGTCTCCCGTAGTGATCTCTAGAAGGACTTAGGGGTGAAGCGATGTTGGTTATGATCTTGAGGGGAATCCCGGGACCCTAGATGGGTCTTCGTATGTGATCTGTTGAAGGACTTAGGGGTGAAGCAGTTTTGGTTGAGGTTTTAATGTTTGGTGTTTTGGACGTGTCGGTCCGGGATTTGGTGTGTTGGACTTGTTGGTCCTGGGCTTTCGACTTGTTGGTCCTGAACTTGGTGTTTTGGACTCATGGGTCCTGGGCTTTGGACTTGTTGGTCCTGGACTTTATATGTCGGACTCATGGGTCCTGGGCTTTGGACTTGTTGGTCCTGGACTTTGGATGTTGGTGTTGGACTTGTTGGTCCGATGTTTGAAAAGTGACGGTTTAATTCCGTTATTTAAAATTGTGGGAAAACAACGAATTTGAATTTCGCTATTTTTTTTTTTTTTTGAAAAGTGACGGTTTTGAATTTCGTCAGTTGAAATTGTGGGAAAATAGCGAATTTGAATTTCACTATTTCGTTTTTTGAATGGGATGGTTTTTAATTCCGTTGTTTGGAATTGTGAAAATAGTGAATTTGAATTTCACTATCTTGTTTTTGATTTGAAATTGACGGTTTTATTTCCGTCGTTTGAAATTTGTGAAAATAGCGAATTTGAATTTCACTATTTTGTTTTTTGATTTGAAAATGACGGTTTTAATTTCCGTCGTTTGAAGCTGGTGAAGATAGCGAACTTGAATTTCACAATCTTGTTTTTTTTTTTTAATTTGAAAATGACGGTTTTAATTTCCGTCGTTTAAAATTTGTAAAAATAGTGAATTTGAATTTCACTATCTCGTTTTTGTTTTGGCTTTTGCCTTGGCTTTCGCTTTGGCTTTGGTTTTTGCCTTTGTTTTGGCTTTGGCTTTGGGGAATAGACATTGGCTTGAGCCTTTGATTTTGGCCTTTCGCTTTGACTTAGGGTGAATGGCTATTGGCTTGGGCCTTTGATTTTGGCCTTTCTCTTTAGCTTTGGGTGAATGGCTATTGGCTTGGGACTTTGGTTTTGGCCTTTCACTTTGGCTTCGGTTGAATGGCTATTGGCTTGGACCTTTGATTTTGGCCTTTCGCTTTGGTCTTGCTTTGTATATATTGGTTTTTTGCCATCCTTCGTTCGAGGAAGGTAAAGGGGCAGACGGGGATGTACCCGTTGGTGAGAGGTTGATACTTGGTGATGGGATGTTTTTGTGGGGAATGGGCTTGCCTTCCGTAATTGATCATGAACAAGGAGATGTTCTGGTTTGTTATCTAGGTTTGTCGTAAGGTCTCTTTGATTGAGAGCTCGTTCTAGATAGGGCGCTAATGAAAGGTTTCTATTGCCAGACATGGAATAGGTAAAGAGAATGGACACGGAGTTTCGAGTCCTTCGCTTACTCGATACGGAACGTCACTCGAGTGTACTCACATTGAATTGGAACATATTGTATGTTTTAAATCAATTCTCATTGTCAACGGGAAATGGTAAAGGGGAGAATATATGATAGTTGGAAATTGTGCTTTTATTTAGATAAATAAGATGTTAGCACAGACTCAATGAATACGTGTGACTCGCGGGGACAGCCCCCAGTTGTTATTTAGGAATAAAAGGACATACGCTAGGATAGATATGAGAAAGCCTAAGACTTGGACTCGGACTCAGACTCAATCGTAGATATGAACTCCTAATCATCATGTTCCTCCTCGAAGGTCTCTTTCACAGCATCCAGCGGCTTGAATGTCTGGTCTTGAGCATTGACCCACTTGAGCACTTCATTCTCGTCGTTGGGAATGATATGAGGACAAAAGTCAATGAGGCTTTCATCTTCTTGCAGAATGAGATGTTCATTAGGGTTGTTTTCATCACTTGGATGGCCTAGGGATGAAGCTATCAGTTCATGGTTGTCGATCATATTTTAAATAGCATGTTTCAGTTTGAAGCACGTTTCAGTGTCATGACCTTTTCCTTGATGATATTGGCAATAGGCACTGCCGTCCTAGAAACGGGTTTTCTTGCTTTCAGACGGGTTCGGAGTGGGCCCGATTGGTTGTAGCTTCCCTTAAGTCATGAGCTTTTGTAGGGCTGCGGCATAGGTTGTGTTGATTTTGGTGAATGTCCTTTGAGAACGTTCAATCTTGCTGTTTGACTTGAGACATCCGAGAGGATTATCTTGACTGTGAGGTGCAATCATGATTTTACCAGATTCAATCATATCTTGAATGGCATGCTTAAGTTTAAAACAGGTTTCGGTGTCATGGTCGTTCCCTTGATGGTATTGGCAATAGGCATTACTATCCCAGAATCGGGCTCTTTTGTGTTCAGATTTGTCCGGAGTCGGACCAATGGCTTGGAGCATTCCTTCTGAAGCAAGTATCTCCAGAGCGGTGCTATATGTTATTCCCAGATCTGTGAATACCCTTTGATGTTTTCCCCTGATTTCAACATTGGTGTTTTTTCGGATGTTTTTGTGAGTTTTGTTTTTGTTTTTGTTTTTGTCAATCCTGGGCGGAAGCAGGATTTGGTCATTGTTAATGCGAAGTTTTTGGGATGTTGCTTGATATTTTGAAGGGGATTTTGGTGAGGTGATTTCACGTTCTTTGTTGGTAGGTTCATGGATGTGGGAACCGTCAGATGACTCCTCATTTTCAACAGTTGTTGGTTGGTGAATGGAGGGTTGGTTTTCTCCTTGGCGGTTAGGTTCATTTTCGGTATTACCCAACCTTTTCTCCAAATTAGCTACACGAGTGTTCAAATCATCGATAGCCACTTGCAGCTTTGAGAATATGGTGTTGATGGAGATGGAGAGCATCATTATGGCGCTTTGTATGCCATCCTCATCAATTGCATGAATTTTCTCATCGTTAGGAAAGATGAGATGAAAGCAGTCTAGGGAAGATTCTTGATTGTGTCCAATAGGGTTTTCTGGAGGGTTATTCTTGTTGTTTGTTGAGGGAGGTTGTGGTAATTCACCCTTTTCGATCATATCAAGGATGACACCTTTTAAGGGGAGAGACATTTCAGTGTCATGTCCGCGACCTTGATGATATTGACAAAACAGTTTTCCATCCCATCTTTGACCTCGCTTGTTTGGTAGAGGGTCTGGAGTTGCACCAATTGGTTTGAGCTTTCCTTTGGAGATTAGCCTTTCCAAGGCCGTGGCATAAAGCATACCCAAATCAGGGAAGGACCTATGAGGTCGTCTGGTTTTGTTTGGTGGAGATCCTAGGGGATTTGCTTCAGTGGTTTTGGTTGCTTTCCAACTAGGGTTGGTTTTGTCGTTGCCAAGTAGTCGGCTTTCAAGGAGCTTAACCCTTTGCTCAAAATCAGAAGAGGGAAAATTCCCGGTTATCATTTTGTCCTCAACTTGGGAGAGACGAGTGCTCAAGTTTTCCACGGTAGCTAGGAGTCGAAGGACCATGTTGCTGATTTCGGCAGAAGTCATGGCGGATGAAGGTTGATCAGCTTCTTGAGTTTATGGTTGGCGATTGATGGCACCCAATGGATTCCTATTTGACATAACGATAAGCGTTATAACTTGTCTTGGCAAGGTATTACACAAACAGAGGCAAGTCCGACACATATGTATGAAAGGCAATTATGTCATGAAGACGCGACGGTGTGAATAGGTTATAAGTTCGTTAAAGATCGTGAATGACCTCTTGTGTTTGAACTCTTGGTGCAAGACATTGAACTTAGACTCGAGTGTCGACTTTGGCATAGTGATGCCTAGACAGACGACTTGTGACTAAGTTTGCATGTGCGTTGCTGACACGATGTCGTTGGACAATACATGTACACAAACTTGACCTTTGACCCGTAATGTAGGGGAAAGACGTGTTTAATACCCGAGAGGTTTTGACTCTCCTAACGCCATTGAAGATGTCTCGATAATTAGGCGACACGACCTAGACCAGAAGGTAGGTACTAACTTCGGCGGAGACTCAACGTTATCTAGACGACTTGACTTGAAATCGACTTGACTCTAATCGACTTGTGGCTGAATCGGAAAGGTGGACTGAAATTTTCGAAAATAGAAATTTTGAAAAGGATTCATTTGTCATTTTAATTTAAGGACGGCTTCCGAAGAGTAGGGATGTTTAGAAGGTCGGCCAGTTGAAAGGGTTGTCTTAGGTTTGTTTTCAAAAGACGGTTTAAGTTAAGATTGCGGCGGCTCTGAAAACAATGTGTTGTTTCCGAAAACGGGTTTTTAAATTCCGAATCACGGATATGAAAATCGAGAATTGAAGAATTTTGAATCGTCATCACAATGGCCATGAAAACGGTTAAATTTGTTTTCAACGAATTTAAAATTGGGTTGAAAATTTGAAAACAGTTAAATCTGTTTTCAAAGATTTGATTTTGATTTGAAATTTGAAAATGGTTAAATTCGTTTTCAAAGATTTGATTTTGAATTGAAATTTGAAAACGGTTAAATTTGTTTTCAAAGATTTGATTTTGAATTTGAAATTTGAAAACGGTTAAATTTGTTTCCAAATGATTTGAAATTTGAAAACGGTTAAATTCGTTTTCAAAGATTTGAGTTGAATTGAAATTTGAAAACGGTTATATTTGTTTTCAAATGATTTGAAATTGGAGTTGAAATCTGAAAACGGTTAAATTTGTTTTCAAAGATTTGATTTTGAATTGAAATTTGAAAACGGTTAAATTTGTTTTGAAATTGGATTTGAAATTGGATTTGAAATCTGAAAACGGTTAAATTCTTTTTCAAAGATTTGATTTTGAATTGAAATTTGAAAACGGTTAAATTTGTTTTCAAATGATTTGAAATTGGATTGAAATTTGAAAACGGTTGAAATTGTTTTCAAATGATTTGATTTTGAATTGAAATTTGAAAACGGTTAAATTTGTTTTAAATTATTTGAAATTGGATTTAAAATCTGAAAACGGTTAAATTCGTTTTCAAAGATTTGATTTTGAATTGAAATTTGAAAACGGTTAAATTTATTTTCAAATGATTTGAAATTGGATTGAAATTTGAAAACGGTTGAAATTGTTTTCAAATGATTTGATTTTGAATTGAAATTTGAAAACGGTTAAATTTGTTTTCAAATGATTTGAAATTGGATTTGAAATATGAAAACGGTTAAATTTGTTTTCAAAGATTTGATTTTGAATTGAAATTTGAAAACGGTTAAACTTTTTTTCAAATGATTTGAAATTGGATTTGAAATCTGAAAACGGTTAAATTCGTTTTCGATGATTTGAAATTGGAAATTATGAGGATTGAATTCGTCATAACGACGGGTTAGAAAACCGTTTTAACCTTTGAAAGACGGTATGCAAATCCAAAAAGTGAGAGAATTAAAATCGTCATTACGACGGCTTAGAAAAGCCAAATTTGATTTTGAAAACGAGATTTGAAAGTTGGAAAGTCGCACGAGTTGAAATCGTCATTACGACGATTTGAAATGGGTCTTTTGTTTGAAAATTGATTTCGAATTTTGAAAATTCGAGAGTGGAATTCGTCATTATGACGGCCTAAAAAGGCGCTTTGAAAATGCAACGGTCGGCCAGGGACCGAGGTTTCAAACGACCATTATGACGACGTAAAAGGGTATTTTGAAATGGTTTGTGAAAACCAAGGTTTGAAAATCGTTATTACGACGGCCTAAAAAGGTTGTTTTGAAACGGTTATAAGAAAAAAAATTTGAAATTGTCGTTATAACGGCATAAAAAGGTGTAATGGTCGGCAAAAGACCGAGGTTTGAAACGGTTGTGAAAAACCGGCTTTGAAAATCGTCATTACGAC
Source organism: Silene latifolia (assembly GCF_048544455.1). Taxonomy (NCBI): domain Eukaryota; kingdom Viridiplantae; phylum Streptophyta; class Magnoliopsida; order Caryophyllales; family Caryophyllaceae; genus Silene; species Silene latifolia. Next base: position 70,092,982 of record NC_133531.1, read on the forward strand.
GGCCTAGAAAGGCGTGCAACGGTCGGGGAAAGACCGAGGTTTGAAATGACCATTATAATGGCGCGACATGTGTTTTTGAAACGGTTGTAGAAACCGGTTTTGAAATTCGTCGTTAGGACAGCATAAAAAAGTGTTTCGAAACGATTGTAAAAACCAGGTTTGAAAATCGTCATTACGACGGCCTAAAAAGGTTTGCAACGGTCGGCGAAAGACCGAGGTTTAAAACGGCCATTACAACGGCGCAAAAGGGTGTGTTCGAAAGTTTGAAAATGACACGGAAGGACTTATGATCACAAAACACATAAGCACTTACAGTTCATTATATTATGCATAATGCTGACACGGGTTTTGGCTTAACAAGGGTGGGTTACAAACCAAGCAATCAAACCCCGATTTGTGAGAGGGATACCAATCCAAACAAAATGTGTAAGGAGGGTGCCCTAGCCTCGTGCTCGAAGGTGATGAAAGCTCTTTGACGAAACAGAAATGTGTAACGTCAGCGGCATGCTTAACTCAATCGGGATTTGAAACGCGGGGATGAGAAAATTCATGCCGACGGGACGAGCCAATTGGTCGATAAAGGTTAGGTTATGAGCGCGGACAAGGAACCCGACTTATGACCGTAATAAAAATTAATTCACTTTAACCACGACCCCGTTCGAGTTTCACCTCTAAGGATCACAAAGACACAAGTGTCCTAGTTTTCCCCAGCGGAGTCTCCAATTTGTGGACATGGGCCACAAGCCGGTCTGTGGATTTGGGCCACCTACCATTCTGCGGTCACGGGCCACCTGCACGCCAAGCCAATCTGTGGACATGTAGGGGTCTAGAAAGCCACGCTCGGTGGCGTTGAAATGCTTTCGACCGGATTGTTTTAGATCGGTCGATTTCGTCTCGGCAAAGGTCACGAAACGATGTTGAGATGTTCGGAGTCGCCACCAAGCATTTGTTGGATGCTTGGAACCCGTTCGAATCCACTTTATACCTAGGTCAATCAAGGCAAAAAGCGGTGTTTGACATAGGTACAAAAGATAAGGACTCGTCCCCCTTTTAGCATTCTATGCCTAAAATGACTCTCGTACGCTCTGGATAAGGCCATCCACTATCCAAAGGTTCTGATTAAGGGGTGAGGGTACGTATTGGGAAGCCCTTTAATCGGACACCCAATCCCGCCCGAGTTAGCGGCTGATCGATTGTGGTTATTTAAGTGCAAAAGTTGATAAAACGGTTGAAATGCATGAATGCGCATCCAAAAGTTCATCCTAACATGTGAGAGCTTTCTATGTCGGTTGATTTAATCCAAGTATCAAGTATAAGATGTTAAGTTGGATTTAGATTGATTTGCATGTGAGAACGGAAATTAAACATCCATTTACCAAATTCGGGTAATGATGCTTAACATGATCCATTTATTTGAAAAAGTGTGTTAAATGACAAAAGTGTAAAAAACGTAAACTTGTCAATCTGATCCGTCACGTATTCGGATTAACCGTAATCGGGATCGTCCTAGACAAGTGCTAAAAACGAGGCAGAACAGTGCCAGGGATCCCCATAGGGGCGCGAGCCTATTGGCGAGGGTAGGGGCTCTGCCCTGGTTTTGAAAGATGGAAACAGACGGCCGCTTGGGGCGCGAGCCATGAGCCGGCCTAAGGGGGCGACTCTTGGTTCTTGAAAAGGTTATTTAAAACCGTATTTATGATGAAAGATTTAAAAATGTTGTTTGCATGACTCGGAATAATTACTATTGTGTTAGTAACATTCGTTGTCGGATTTGCAAGTTTGAAAAGTATAGTTTACAAATAAAAATGTAAAATGTTTGATTTGAACTAAATATGTTAAGTTCATTTCTTTGTAATTAGTCAAGTTTGTCATCGTACTCGGATTAAACCGACATGGTATAAAGAACCAAGGATATTATGAATTATAACTAATATGTTTGAAAATGTAAACAAATGAGAAAAATGGTAAATAAAATAAAAGGGTGTTAAAATACCCATTAAAATGTAATTAACCAATAATATCATCGAGTCACGGAATAAACCGTCAGGGTATAAAGAACCAAGGATGATTTTTGTAATGGTCAATATATGTTTATCATAAAAATAAATTAAAATGGTAAATAAAAGAAAAGAATTTCTTTTAAAATGTAATTAACCAATTAATATCACCGAGTCACGGATTAAACCGTCATGGTATTAAGAACCAAGGGTGATTATGATTTATGGCTAAAACGTTTGTTATAAGAATGATTTGAAAAATTTGAAATGGTAAAAACCGATTACAAATAAGTAAGAAATAAAGAGGAAAGATGAGAACAAACACGGATGAGTCTGGCCCAGACACCCACAAGAGGCGCGAGCCTCCCTGCATAGCAAGGAGCTCCTGTCTCAGGCCAAAACTCGGTTTTGGCTCGTCTAACCTATATTTGAATCGTGTTATGCATTGTTCATTTATATAAACTCATAAAAACAGTAAAGACATGAAATAAATGAGATGTTTACACCCTCAAACTTACGTATTTTGATGTTTGCGAAGTAGACGACTTTAGAGACGGTTTTCTCGTTGTGACTAATCGCGATCAAAGAAGTTTAAAAGAGTGCCTTAAAAAAGGATTATGTTTTGAAAATGAGTTGAAAATATGTTAATTAAAACATGTTGATTAATGAATTGAGTTGGTCAAATGGGTCGGTCGAATGCACGGTGACGGTACCAAACAAAATGTGTAAGGCTTGTGTTTACGATCGGTAGGTCGTAAACACGTGTCGATTTTGCGAATTAGGAAGTCGAGTATAGAAGATTAAGGGAGATGTGAGGGGGCGGACTCTCGCGTGAAGATTATGGTGTGTGATGGTGGGTATTTATAGAGAAATGTGGGATGGTAGGTCGGTTGTGTTGCTTGGAGGCTAAGCAGACACCCTAAAGAGGCGCGAGCTACCTTGAGATATAAGTGGGTGTATTGTCCCTTTCGCAAATTTGGATTTTGCATTTGTTCTAACCATTGTTTTGTTGGTTGTGATTTGTGGTCTTTGAGATTTGCTTAGCCGTGTAAGCTTCCTCTTGGGTGATATTTGGGGTAGGTATTTTGTTTCTTTGACTCGGGTTTGACCCGTGTGAGTCGGGATTTGAATTTCGAGTCGGTTTTTGGCTCGGTGTTGGTTTAGACTCTAAATAGAGTCATTTCAATGGAAATGACATGATGAAGACATTCATGGCATTATTTTTGACATTCGAGATTTGGGTTGACTCGGGTTGACTCAGGTTGACTCAAGTTGCGGGTTTCTGAGTCGGTTTTTGGTCTGAAGACGGTTTTTACTCTAAATAGTGTTATTTTAATGCAAATGAAGTTAGAAAACTTTTGAAATCATTTTTCATATTCGAGTAGTACATTACACCGTCTCACGTATAGCCAATCCACGCATGCATATCAAAAACACATTATAGTCCGATCATCATCGGGTGGCTTTTGAGAGGTTCGGATACTGGGTATCTATACAGCGTAAGTGCCTTCGATCCTTATTTGATTACTTTTCTTTAATTTAGAAGCGATCATAGGAATGACCCCTTGTAATACTACGGTTTTCTATGTCTATGGGTACTCTATCGAGTGGGGTGATCGGAGCCATTTGGTGTTCACAATTAAGCATATGTGGTCGTTGGTCAATGGTCGATACAAAACACAATTTATACTCCACGAGCAACTCTACAATTAGTAAAGAGGCAAGTAAAGGTCGGATCCCAAGGGACGGGTATTGAAATGAAGATTCTATTGTAACTAGTGGTGTCTAGGGGTATCACAAATTGGGTTGATGTAGAAGGTTACTAAACTAAAATAACAATGAAAATAAACTAACAAGGTAAGTAAAGTAAGGGGTGTAAACAATTGATTAAAAGCACTAGGGTGTCATGGGTTCATAGGGGATTCATGGGATATGATCATACAAACATGTTCTCAAATTATAAGCAAGCAATTATTGTTGTGATGGATCGAGTTGGGTTATATCTTACAATCCTAGGAAAGTTTGGGTCCCGGAGCCGAATCGATTAGATTGTACAACACCTACAAGTCGACTTAATCTTTCCTACTCAACACATGCATGGTCTAACAAGACTCGAGTTGGGTTATGTCTTACAAGTCAAGTTGAAAGGATAGAAGATGATAGTAAATGCAAGGATTCATAGGCTTAGCATTTCATCAAATATAACATGTGCATGTATTAAGATCAAAACAAGCAAGCAAATAAGATATGAAAGTATATTAATTTAAGCATGAATCATTCCCCATGTTGGTTTCCCCTAATCACCCATTAAACCCTAGCTAAGAGACTACTCACTCATTATCATATTGATCATGCTAGAAAGGTTGTCAATCATACTAACATAATGAAACATGATGAATAAATGAAAGTAATTAGCAATAATTAAAAAGGGATTAAGAGATTATACCTACTAATGATTCCAATAATAAAGATGCAAAGAATAATAGAAGAACTTGATGATTGATGGAAGGTTGTCAATCTCCCAATAAACCCAATAATCTTCTAATTACCCAAAATAAATGAAGAACAAGAGAGAGATTAAAGAACTAAAACTTGAATTAAAACTTGATTAATATTTGATTACAATATTGAAGAGAGATTTGATTGATATTAACTACTCTAATTATTGATAAGAAGAACATGCTCCTCTAATTAGACTAATGGGGTATTTATAGTGAAAATTAGGGAGGATGCATTAGGGTTAACTAAGGGCTAAACTAGTAATTACACTTTTTAAGTTGAGCAAGGAGACTCCGGTATTGTCCGAGAGAAGGGCTTCTCTTATCGTGGCTTGAAGAACGAAACGTCTTTGTCATCGCAATCCGTGCGGATGGGAGTCGGGACGGCCGGATCTGGGTGGAGAATCCGAGCGGATTCTTGGTCAAGACGCTCGGATTGGCGGCGACGGGAATCCGAGCGGATTCCTTTGAGGGACGCTCGGATTGTGCTTGGCGGACGGACGGATTGTGTACAATCCGTTCGGATTGTCTGGCAGCAGCTTTTCTTCTTCTTTTCTTCCCTTTTCTTCATGAATTCATTGGGGATTTCCTTGGGGACTCAAGGATCCTTTTCTCAACAATGTCCTTCTACTATAATATGTACAAAGGCCTTCTAGTCTTGTATCTTCTTAATGCTTGGTCATTGAATACAATCAATTTAGCCTCGTTTTGCCATGAAAATGCAAGATTCTTACTCCTTTCCTACCAAGGGATCAAAATCTCAAAGAATATGCAAAACAAAGAACTAAAGATAAGAAATGACCCAAATAGGCACTAAAAAGCATGGAAACAATGGTAATTCGGGGGCTAATATGCGCCAATTATGGTCGCATCAAATATCCCCAAACCGAACCTTTGCTCGTCCCGAGTAAAGAGGTGACAAAGACTAGGACCAATACTAACCTAACCTAATAATAATAGCCGATATGAGACAATTAGCGGGTCTCACTCCGCCCCTTCAACTCACAACAAGACAACCATGAGGTAGGATGCCTTCTTGCAAGGCAAGGTGGGTCTTGCCAAAATGGCGACACATCCAATCATTAAGCACACAAAAACACATAATGGATGCATCTACAAAAGAATAGCCACTTTCCTCATCTAAGTGGCGGAAATTACCTACAAGGGAAGCAATTCAAGGGTACACAATCCTTCATAGATGCAATTTGTTCAAACTACTAAGCCTAGAAGGATACCAATAAATCACCTCCAAAATGTGTCAAGCTAGGGTACCTTTGTCCTCAATCGTTAAATGCTTTTGTCAAGAATAGACTCCCTATGGTGTTAGAAACACTGGAGGATCGCGGAATTCCCCCTCTTGCCTAGACAAGAAGAAGGGTCGTCCCCTCTCTACCATGCACAAAAATGGATACGATGGATAAAGGGATCGATAGTAATTGAGTTTCACTTTTTGAGTTTGCTTTTGTTTTTGTTTTTCCCCCCAATTTCTTGTGGCATATAACATTTGAGAACACTTTCTTGCCATTTCTTTTTGATTTTTGGCATTTCAATACTTTACAACTTTCAACTTTTCTTTACATTTCTTTTTGAACATTTTCAAAGTCACCCCTTATGTAGTGAGAGTGCCTTATTTTTGAAGCTTTAGGAGTTCTATTTTTGCTCCTCTTTTCATTTGATGCATTTTGCAAACTTTCTTTCACTTTTCATTTCATTGAACTCAAATTGATTTCTTTTTGTGCCCATTCCCTTTGATGACAAAAATGTGGTAGAACATGGATGATGGGTGGATGGATGCATGGTTTCAAAGGTCACCTTGAAATAAACGGTAGCCAAGGAGTTATCACACCACAAGGTACTCTTGACTAGGCCTTAATCCATGGGTCAAAGGATACTAGCATGACACATCCTAGGGTGTTTTACAAGTATTCTAACAAGCAAAGTCTTAAGAATAAAAAGCATCTACTAGGGCCTATATACACTTGTCAAGCTTCCCAAGTAGACGGTTTCGCAAAATTTTCTAACATGCAACTACATGCCATGATGCAACTAACATATATACATCCTAATGCATATGATTCTACCAACTAATATATCATATACACTAAATGCAAGTCCTATGTTCACATTATTATACCGCATCAATCAAAATAAAGCCACATAGTCATTAACATAAAGAGGAAAAAGGGGATTGGAAAGATCATACCATGCGGTCTTCAATATCCTCATGTCTCGGATGTGGCGTAGTCAATCAATATGAACAAGGATAGACAAACATAATATATACAATAATATATACAAGACTACACTAAAAAGGAAATGAGCATGTTTTTGATTTTTTCAATTTTTCAATTTTTATGGTTTTTATGATTTATGAAATAAAAAGACATGTTTTTGTGTTTTTTCAAAAATTTTCAATTTTATCATTTTGGAATATAAATTCCCATCCCCCACTTTATTTTAGACATTGTCCTCAATGTACATGTAGAAGTAGGAATAAAAACATGTTTTTGGATTTTTGATTTTATGGAAATAAAGTACAAATGCAATGATATGATATGAATGAATGCATGCTCTAACTAAATGCAATTCTATATGTCATATATAACAAATGAATGCAATATAAACTATACTATATGATGCATGTTTTAAATTATGGTCACTTATGATCAAACCTCCCCAAACCGATTTAAACACTATCTCTAGTGTAGACAAGAATAGGATTGGTCATTAGTGACTATGCATGAATTCTAATCTATATGCAACTATCTACATGAATCATGTGAGATAAATACAATGCAAACTAATCTAATCATGTGAGGTAAATTACAATGCAAACTATACATGAGAGATAGGGAAAGAAAAGGGTTCTTACAATCATTGTAGGAGATGAAGATGATAGATAGGAAGCATATATAGCCATAACACGAGCCAAATGAGAGAAAAATATGAATTTTAGCCTGAACCCGCTCCAGACAAGACTGACCCGCTCGGGTTGTGGGTGAACCCGCTCCAGACAGAACTGACCCGCTCGGGTTGACAGCAAAGACGGGCGTTTTTCTTAAAATCCTCTCGGATTCTTGGGCAGGAACTTTTCTTTCTTTTCTTGTCCTCCAATCCGCTCGGATTTGTCTTGGGATGCACATCTTTTTTGAAATTTTGGCCCAACACCTTTCTCTTGATAACACACTTACTCATAAGCCCAAATTTTCCATTTTCTTCATTTCTTTACATTTTCCATCTTCTCATTTTCATTAATTTCCTTCAAAAACTCAATTAAAAATATGAGATCCCTCCCTTTCATCTCTCATGCAATTAAATGAATGCAAAACTACACTAAATGCATATATACAAATTAATGGTTATTAAGGAACTCCATCAAACCAAAGATTGAAAATTAACAACTTTATAGAAGATTATCACTAGCACTCAAAGCACGTAGAAGTCGGTCAAATTCTTGGGAGTGGGACATGAATAAGCATGGATAACAACACAAAATTATGCAATGAAATAATGCCCAAGTAAGGGACCGAACAAGCATGTCAAGAACATTATGACAAAAATCATAGGAGAAATGATGGATGGATGGAACATAAAATGGGTAGTTGGTTGGCAATTCACTCAACTCATCCTCCAAATAGTCAAAATCACCACATTCAACGCAAGTACTCTCATTATCATCCAAGGTGATTTTAAGGGTGTCTATTTGGGGTTCCCAAATGTCCTCATCATATTCCTCATCCCAACAAGGTCCATTATCAAAGGGGTTGTCGTAACAAGGCTCACTAAGTTCAACACAATTGTCTCCCTCAAATATGCCATCCTCAAAGGGTGAGTTTTCACTCAAGTTCACATCCATGTCATTCTCACTTTGCCCATTAACATCAAATTCCATGGAGGTTGATTTCATTGAAACACAAGAAGAGTAGGATGACGGCATCCAAGCATTAGTTTCACAATCAAGAATGTACTCCTCCTCATCATCACTCTCCTCATCTAGCACTCCATCTTCCCAAAGTGGGGTAGTTTTGTGGACAAAGTGGGTTGACTCAAGGTTATAGGAAGGTTTCTCATCCTCACAAATCTCATTTTCATCATAGTTTTCCTCAATGAATTTTTGAAATGTGGCTTTTATCACTTCCATACCTTCCTTGGCATTCTCAAAGATGTCATGTATAGTTTGCTTAAGACAATGGGTGGTCATGAACTCAACAAATTCCCAAAATTCCTCACAGCTCATCTCACATATCCTACCACCACTCAAGTGAAATGCCAAGTTATGGGTTTCAAGGTTCATGCCATTATAAACAACACAACATGCTTCATAATTTGAAATAGTAAAACCATGATGCCAAGCATGAGTCATATAATCTTCAAATCTTGCAACATATTCATCAAATGACTCATTTTCATATTGCCAAAAATTGAATGTAGACATGTTGAGCATGGGAAATAGAACAAGTACAATAAAACTCAAGAAAAAGAAGCACAACTAAAACTAGACAAAAGAACAATTCAAATAAACAACACCGTCCCCGGCAACGGCGCCATTTTTGATCGGAGCCATTTGGTGTTCACAATTAAGCATATGTGGTCGTTGGTCAATGGTCGATACAAAACACAATTTATACTCCACGAGCAACTCTACAATTAGTAAAGAGGCAAGTAAAGGTCGGATCCCAACGGACGGGTATTGAAATGAAGATTCTATTGTAACTAGTGGTGTCTAGGGGTGTCACAAATTGGGTTGATGTAGAAGGTTACTAAACTAAAATAACAATGAAAATAAACTAACAAGGTAAGTAAAGTAAGGGGTGTAAACAATTGATTAAAAGCACTAGGGTGTCATGGGTTCATAGGGGATTCATGGGATATGATCATACAAACATGTTCTCAAATTATAAGCAAGCAATTATTGTTGTGATGGATCGAGTTGGGTTATATCTTACAATCCTAGGAAAGTTTGGGTCCCGGAGCCGAATCGATTAGATTGTACAACACCTACAAGTCGACTTAATCTTTCCTACTCAACACATGCATGGTCTAACAAGACTCGAGTTGGGTTATGTCTTACAAGTTAAGTTGAAAGGATAGAAGATGATAGTAAATGCAAGGATTCATAGGCTTAGCATTTCATCAAATATAACATGTGCATGTATTAAGATCAAAACAAGCAAGCAAATAAGATATGAAAGCATATTAATTTAAGCATGAATCATTCCCCATGTTGGTTTCCCTAATCACCCATTAAACCCTAGCTAAGAGACTACTCACTCATTATCATATTGATCATGCTAGAAAGGTTGTCAATCATACTAACATAATGAAACATGATGAATAAATGAAAGTAATTAGCAATAATTAAAAAAGGATTAAGAGATTATACCTACTAATGATTCCAATAATAAAGATGCAAAGAATAATAGAAGAACTTGATGATTGATGGAAGGTTGTCAATCTCCCAATAAACCCAATAATCTTCTAATTACCCAAAATAAATGAAGAACAAGAGAGAGATTAAAGAACTAAAACTTGAATTAAAACTTGATTAATATTTGATTACAATATTGAAGAGAGATTTGATTGATATTAACTACTCTAATTATTGATAAGAAGAACATGCTCCTCTAATTAGACTAATGGGGTATTTATAGTGAAAATTAGGGAGGATGCATTAGGGTTAACTAAGGGCTAAACTAGTAATTACACTTTTTAAGTTGAGCAAGGAGACTCCTGTATTGTCCGAGAGAAGGGCTTCTCTTATCGTGGCTTGAAGAACGAAAACGTCTTTGTCTTGCAATCCGTGCGGATGGGAGTCGGGACGGCCGGATCTGGGCTGGAGAATCCGAGCGGATTCTTGGTCAAGACGCTCGGATTGGCGACGGGGAATCCGAGCGGATTCCTTTGAGGGACGCTCGGATTGTGCTTGGCGGACGGACGGATTGTGTACAATCCGTTCGGATTGTCTGGCAGCAGCTTTTCTTCTTCGTTTCTTCCCTTTTCTTCATGAATTCCTTGGGGATTTCCTTGGGGACTCAAGGATCCTTTTCTCAACAATGTCCTTCTACTATAATATGTACAAAGGCCTTCTAGTCTTGTCTCTTCTTGATGCTTGGTCATTGAATACAATCAATTTAGCCTCGTTTTGCCATGAAAATGCAAGATTCTTACTCCTTTCCTACCAAGGGATCAAAATCTCAAAGAATATGCAAAACAAAGAACTAAAGATAAGAAATGACCCAAATAGGCACTAAAAAGCATGGAAACGATGGTAATTCGGGGGCTAAATATGCGCCAATTATGGTCGCATCATGGGGCTTACTCTGTCAAGTAAGTATGTTTTGTTTTCGAAACAGTGTTCTGATGATGGGTACTCGATCGAGTAAGTGGGTTACTCGATCGAGTAAGAGGCACTCGATCGAGTAGGTGGCGTACTCGATCGAGTAAGTTAGTTTTTATGAGTATTTGGTCGGGTTTTGATAGCAACGCGAGATTTGTATATAAAGGATTTCTACCAGTTTCTTTTTACTTTTACATCATTCTAAGTTTCACAAAAGAGAAAACAAGGTTACGTGGCTCTCCTCTCTCACATTGCTATCAAATCCCAAAGGCTTAAGGTGTCGTATCATCGTGTTCTTTACGCCGTTGAGTTCGTTGTGTCTGTTGGGGCTGGTGTCCTTAACAGTTAGTGCAAGGACTTATAAATCTCTAAAAGGATCAAAGGGCATACTTTTGGTATTATTATCAGTTGATCCACGTTTATCAATAACGGTTGGCTTGCTAGATAAGTTTGACGTTATTGTCATACAGATGGCGGTGATCAACTGGTCCCTAAAAGTCACACCTATAGGATACGTTTGAGAGATGTGACGGTATGAAAATACAGTCATGTAGATGCCAATTTTGGCTAACCGGTTAGTACGAGTTATTTGACTAATAATTAGTAAATGTGATGTTGAGATATTTTATTTAATACGGATTAAATAATAACGGCTAAGGCGAATTAAGCGATTAATTCGTAAATTAAATATAAGAGATTTATATTTGATTAATGTATATTGGACAAATTAATTATATGATATTGTCTTTGTCGGACACGTATTAATGATTCAACTGATCCGTGTTATTATTAGTTGACGCTTTAATATCCGATAACCGATGACAGTTTATAATGAAACCGCGTCATATACACTTAGCGAATTACATGTCGGACTACGAGTTTAAGTTAAGAGGAAGTGGAAGCCCACTTCCCCCTGATCCACTCGGTTTGGCCGAGATTAGGAGAACAAAAGAGAGTCTCCTCTCTTGCTTAACCTAATCATTCATTTTGCAAAAATAATTAGGGTTTTGGGAATTGTCTCTCTCAAAATTCTAGATCTCTCATCTAACCAAAACTCACAAATCAATCCTCTCAATATTGCAAGGCAATTAGAGGATTCATTCTAGCACAAGGGCATTTCTCGGACAATCTTGGGTGCATCATTTAGGAGGAGGTCTACTTTGATCTCTCATTGCCATATTGCACTAGGACCGAAGGTTATTCCTTGATCTTTATCGTTTCATTATGTTTTTCGTTTTATGACTATAAATCACGTATTAAATTTGCGTTATAATCCTATAAAGAAAGGGTTTTATACGGATATTACCCTACAAGTGGTATCAGAGCGAGGCCACGTAATTTTTTCTATGTGATTTTCATCAAACGAAATGGATCGATTAATTTTTGTTAAAAAAAAAAAATTCCACACGGCTGAAATTTTTTTTTTCGGTTATATATATATATTTTTTTTTTGCACGGCTGAATCTTTATGAATTCCGTGCCATGTTTGTGTTTTTGTTGTCGATTTAATCTTTGCATATTATTTTGTAATCGATATTCATTGTAATATGTTAGAGATCTATCAATTGCTATTTCATTTCTATACGGATTAGGTGATATCGCAATTGGTTTTTATCAAATCGATAATTTTTGTATAAAAAATTTGATAGACCGTGTGGCTTTTGGTCTCGGCATAATTTTATGTGCCACGGCCTGTTTTGCTTTGGGAACCGTGTCTAGTTTACACGGTTGTTTTGTTCTTTTGTTTTGTTTTCGATTTGTTCTTCGCGAATTGTTGTTTTAAACGATAATTACAACAATATGTGAAGATCATGTCAATTGTAATTTTGTTTTAATCCGGATTAGATTAAATTGCAATTGGGTTTTTACAAATCGTTTTGTTGTTTGATCTTTTGTTGATCTCGAAATGATTGAGCCGTTTTTTTTTCCTTCCTATTGTTGCTCACGGTTTTAGCAACAATTTAAAAAAAAAAAAAATTTTTTTACGGGTACTGTTCACGCCCAACAGTAGAGAAAAAAAAAAAAAATTTTGTTTTGTTTTTTTTTCTTTTCGGCCTTTGTTGCATAAAACGTTTTTATGCTCTCGCTTGTTAGTGAAACGGTTCACCCACGCAAAATTAAGTTACTTTAAAACGATTTATTGTAACGGATTATCTCGGATTAAAATTAACTTGACTAAAGCGGTTTTGTCATGTAATTTTAATTATCTTTGGTGGTTTGGATAAAATTTTAACATAATTACGGAATTATGTCACGAATAATTTTAATTTAGTTGATGCATTTTATTTATCGTTATTGTTAATTGTTTTGAATGCTTTTAATTACGTATTTATTTATTTTGCAAACTGTTGTAACTTAGTGTGGCCTTAGTAGAACGTGTTACCGTAATGATGGAACACGGTCTTGGTTGTATTTTGAGATCTCGTATCTCCATTTTTATTTCTTTTAATTACAGTTTTTATTTAGAATGTAAATAGGTTTATATTTGTAAATTTTAAATTGTAATTTTTGAGAAGACCAAAGATGGAGACAGGATGCTCACTCCCGCTACATGGATCAAGATGGAACATCAAGACAAGCTTCTCGGGTCCAACGGTGGATTCCAAAGTTGTTTTATGTTCTTTTTATTATGATAGGCCACACTAGGAATTTTTATTAACGTATTGCATTCATTTATTTATTTTTCGTAACGATAATATGCATCATATTCCGCCTAAAAACCAAACCACCTAATTATTGCATGAAAACTGACACATATAGAGGTCACGAGTTAGTTTTCTTTGACATTCTCATGTCACACGATTTTTAAGCCATCACCCAAATTAATTCATTCACGCAGACGCTAGTTATTCGTTCACTTAATATGAATTATAATTTAGTTGATGGGATCTTCCTCGTATAAACAAAAATTGAGAACGGTCTTTATAGGTCAAACTCCAATGAGTCCCTTCTTCGTCGGTAGGCATAATATGACCCCTTCTACGTCGGGTAAGTTGGAACCGATTGACCTATTTTATCTCAACACTATGGTCACTCATACGACCCTGTGATCATGGTGGACTATAGATAGGATTTACAGAAATCTATCGACCAAGAGTTCTTACGGAAGAATTAGCTAAACAGTTGGCTTATCAATTTACAGAAATTGAGTCTTGGGATCACTTGTATCATTCTTGAGGGAGATCAATTATGCAAGTGCAAGAGTCTACACGTTAAAATGAATTTTAAATAGACTTAAATCACCTCGATGAGTTGCTTATTTCGTTTTTGTTTTTCTTTCTTTTTCAGTGTAGATCACGAACTTTTAAAAGCTGCTAATAACAAATGGTGGTTCTACCGATAACCCAATGCCAAGTGCCACATTGGACCGTGAGTCCAGGCTTCGGATCTTCATGAATCAGATGAATCAGTCCACTCGGATCGAAGAATGATGGATCAAACTTCGCGGATTGGGAGGCGGCATTACGGAATCGCCGCCTGGCGATGGGAAGCTCAAATATCTATTAGAGCCCCTCCCGGCAAACCCAGGTCCCACGGCTAGAGCTGCTGAAATCACCAAGTTTAATGATTTCTGTATGGAAGCGGGTGCGATTAAAAACGTACTCATTTTTGCAATGGAATCCAATTTGCAGAAACGCTTCATAGCCCATGGTGCAAACAAGATTTTCACCACACTCACTAAGGAATTCTCGAAAGCACCGAGAATCGTGACCTATGAGCATACCACTCGCTTCTTTGATGCGAGACTCCAGAAGGGCCAACCAGTTAGCCCACACATTCTCAGCATGATTGAGAATGTCGAGAAGCCGGAGACCTTTAATTGTAACATCAGCGAGAACATTGTTATCGACCGCATGCTTCATTCACTCCACGATGGTTTTTCGCAATTTAGAGCGAATTACTATATGAATGATGTGAAGAAAACCCCACATGAACTGCACTCCCTTCTCGTACAGATCGAGAAGGACATGAAGTTCAGTGGGAGCTTGAAATAGGATGTTCTCGTTGTGTCAAACAAGGGGAAAGGTAAGGGCAAAGCTCAGGCAAACCTAGCGATGAGGTAAACCGAAGTTCAAGAAGTCGGGTTCAGGTAAGAGTGGGCCTGGTGAGTCGAGCACCTCATCAGGCGCGACAAAGAGCAAGAATGAAAACATGGAGTGCCATCATTGCCACAAGACTAGGCATTGGAGGCGTACATGTCCTGTTTATCATGAGGACTTAAAGGCGGGTCGTGTTAAACTTTGTTGGTATGTCTTCTCTCTCTTCTACTTTTATTCATATGATTGAGATTAACCACGCAAGTTACGGAACTTGGGTACTTGATCCTGGTTGTGGTTCTCATCTGTGTAATCATGTGCGGGGGCTCCGAAACATCGAACCCCTCGTAAAGGGTGAGGTGGACTGCGTGTCGGGAATGGAGCAAGAGTGGCTGCCATCTCAAAGGGGACATATGTGATCCAGCTTCCTAGCGGATTTGAGTTGTCATTATATGATTGCTATTATGTACCTAGTCTTTCGAAAAACATTATTTCAGTTTCTGCACTTGACAAACTTGGTTTTTCATTTGTAATAGAGAATAATACTTGTATTTTCTCTTTACACGATATGATTTATGGCAAGGCAGTCTCCATGAACGGAATTTATGTTTTAGATCAGACCACCGAAATATTACACGTAATGAATAAAAAGTTAAAGGTTGGTGACAAAGATCAAACGTATCTATGGCATCGCTCGCCGTATGGGACACATTAATGAGAAACGCGTAAAACGGCTCATCAAAAATGGAGCTATCTCGGCCTTTGATTTTCAATCATTTGGCACGTGTGAATCATGTCTCATCGGTAAGATGACTCGGATTTCCTTCAAAGGTGTTGGAATGCGCGCTGCTGACCTATTAGGACTCATACACACGGATGTATGTGGTCCTATGTCAATCACCGCACGAGAAGGCTATAGGTATTTCATCACTTTCACGGACGATTTAAGTAGATATGGCTATGTCTACTTAATGAAGCACAAAAGTGAATCCTTTGAGAAATTCAAGGAATACCAGAATAGGGTACAGAACCTATTGGGTAGAAAGATTAAAACACTACGTTCGGATCGTGGTGGTGAGTATCTTTCTCACGAGTTTGATCAACACCTAAAGGACTGTGGGATTGCCCTACAGTTAACTCCACCTGGAACACCTCAATTGAATGGTGTGTCCGAACGGAGAAATCGAACTTTACTTGATATGGTTCGATCCATGATGAGTCACACCGTGTTGCCTGACTCATTATGGGGTTATGCTCTTCTGTCCATTTGCTCTAATACTTAACCGAAGTCCGTCTAAAGTGTTGACAAGACTCCATATGAACTATGGAAGGGAACGGTCCCTAACTTGTCCTTTATACGGGTTTGGGGCTGCGAGGCTTATGTCAAGTGGAGACACTAGGATAAGCTCGGCCCGCGATCGGTCAAGACATACTTTATAGGTTATCCTAAAGGAATGCTTGGTCATTACTTTTATTCGCCAACCGAACAACGTGTTTTTGTTGCGGCTAGTGCGACATTCTTAGAGAAGGAATTTCTCGAGAATGCAAAGAGTGATAGAACCTTCGAATCGTCGGAGATTCCGGAACCAAGTACCGAGCAACTATTGGAGGAACCTATTCCTTCAATCCCGGCTGCGGTTAACATTCCTGAGGAACCTAGGAGGTCGGGAAGAGTCTCTATTCCTCCAGACAGATACATTGGTATGGTCGAGGAACATGACATAGATGACGTTCTACTCTTAACGAGTAGTGAACCCGCAACCTATAAAGGTGCCATGACTAGTTCCGACTCAAAGCTATGGCTTGAGGCCATGCGACCGAGATGGACTCCATGTATGAGAACAACGTGTGGGATCTTGTTGACTTACCTGCTAAGGTTCGTCCCCTTCAATGCAAATGGCTTTACAAGATAAAGCATTCTGTGGAAGGTCAACAAGATATCTACAAAGCACGACTAGTTGCTAAAGGTTTCACCCAAGTGCCAGGTTTGCACTACGATGAGATTTTTGCACCCGTAGTTATCTTTGCGTTCCATTCGGATTATCTTAGCGATTGCCGCTTTTCATGACTATGAAATTTGGCAAATGGACGTGAAAACCGCCTTCTTAAACGGCTTTTTGGAGGAAGAGTTGTACATGGTACAACCCGAAGGTTTTATCGATCCAGAACATCCTAAGAAAGTGTGCAAGCTTAAGCGTTCCATTTATGGACTTAAGCAAGCATCAAGGAGTTGGAATCATCGCTTCGACCAAGTGATAAAAGAAAATGGATTCACTCGATCGGTCGAGGAACCATGTCTATATATCAAGTCGAGTGGGAGCAAGATTGTCTTCCTAATATTGTATGTTGACGACATACTCCTGATTGGGAATGACATACCTCTCTTAACTTCGGTGAAAGTATGGTTGAAAAACCATTTCCAGATGAAAGATCTGGGAGAGGCACAAAGAATTCTAGGCATCCGTATCTATCGAGATAGATCACGACGGATGCTATCTCTCGATCAGAGTCTTACATAGACAAAGTCCTAGAGAGATTCAGCATGACTAACTCCAAGAAGGGGTTCCTTCCTATGGCTCCAGGGGTGCATTTGAGCAAGTCTCAGGCACCAGAGACACCGGAAGAGAAAGAGCGCATGACACGGATTCCTTATGCTTCGGCAATAGGATCTATCATGTATGCCATGATATGCACACGTCCCGACGTGGCATATGCATTGAGTATGACAAGTCGATTCCAACAGCATCCAGGTGAATCACATTGGTGTTTGTCAAGAACATTCTTAAGTACCTACGGAGGACTAAAGATTGGGCATTGACTTATGGAGGCGATCAAAAGCTATGCGCAACCAGTTACGCAGATGCTAGCTTCCAAACGGATCGTGATGACTCGAAATCTCAGTCTGGATTCGTTTTTACTCTTAATGGCGCTGCGATCGGTGGAAGAGTTCAAAACAAAGTTATTACAGAGATTCTACGACCGAGTCCGAGTACTATGCCGCGTGCGAAGCTACAAAGGAAGCGATATGGATGCGTCAATTCTTACATGGGCTATCTGTAGTGCCTAGTTCGAATGACCAGATCACCATCTATTGCGACAATAGTGGTGCCATCTTCCAAGCTAAGGAGCCAAAGTCTAGCAACAAGTCTAGACATGTACAACGGAAAGCTCATCTAATCCAGAATTACGTGGAGCAAAAGGAAGTAGTGATAGAAAAGATTGCTACAGATGATAACATAGCGGATCCTCTCACTAAACCATTACGACAAGATAAGCATGAAGGGCACGTTAATTCCATGGGAATTAAACGTGTTCCTAAGTTGTAGTACTCTTTTATGGATTAGATTCATTCCCTTTTGTACTCTATACGACATCATCATTTTGATATTTATATATTTTGTTTTTCATGTGGAATTGTACGACAATTTTTGAACACCACAAAGTAAAGCGAACGAACATTATATTTTTCGGTCCTTAATTGCCCACATGAGTGATAACTCGGCACTTATTTTGTGACGTTGGTTGATGGTGGGTTCAACGAGCCATAAGTCAACCGGTTGTGACCAATCACGGAGGCGATTTATACGGATATTTCGTAGGACACAATTGTGACATCGACGTGGAGTCCTAAATGTTTTATAACATTCGGTGCCGGTCGTGGATAGGACCTCCATGGTGATCCTAAGAGTCGATTCTTTTGACTATCGACTGTCTCTTGAGACTAAGGCGGATTTTGGGTGACTTTGGTTTCTTTCTCACGGTCATCCGTAACAGGGGGCCAAGTAGATTTTTTTCTGGGTCATTTCATGCTTGCTTAGATCGGAAGGAGTCGAGTTGAAGGAAATATTCAGCCTTTATCGGGTACTCGATATTTCTCAGGGCCACTCGAGGAGTCAGAATCGAAATGCATGGCCATGCTCGGATACGGATTCGTTTTATCGGTTAAGTTACTCTCTAGTCGGGGAAACCACTCTAGATACAGATCGATTGTAAAAATACGACCTTTGCGGATCCGGATCTGCAAATTGTTTTACATTGAGTGGGAGAAATTTTAAATGAATATAAGAATCGGTTATCGCACATACACTTGTACGGACAAGTGGGAGTTTGTTAATTTGTGTCCTCCGGTTAGTGCGGATAACGTCATTGCACATACACTTGTACGGACAAGTGGGAGCTTGTTGGGGCTGGTGTCCTTAACAATTAGTGCAAGGACTTATAAATCTCTAAAAGGATCAAAGGGCATACTTTTGGTATTATTATCAGTTGATCCACGTTTATCAATAACGGTTGGCTTGCTAGATAAGTTTGACGTTATTGTCATACAGATGGCGGTGATCAACTGGTCCCTAAAAGTCACACCTATAGGATACGTTTGAGAGATGTGACGGTATGAAAATACGGTCATGTAGATGCCAATTTTGACTAACCGGTTAGTCGAGTTATTTGACTAATAATTAGTCGAAAATGTGATGTTGAGATATTTTATTTAATACGGATTAAATAATAACGGCTAAGGCGAATTAAGCAGTTAATTCGTAAAATTAAATATAAGCGATTTATATTTGATTTATGTACATTGGACAAATTAATTATATGATATTGTCTTTGTCGGACACGTATTAATGATTCAACTGATCCGTGTTATTATTAGTTGACGCTTTAATATCCGATAACCGATGACAGTTTATAATGAAACCGCGTCATATACACTTAGCGAATTACATGTCGGACTACGAGTTTAAGTTAAGAGGAAGTGGAAGCCCACTTCCCCTTGATCCACTCGGTTTGGCCGAGATTAGGAGAACAAAAGAGAGTCTCCTCTCTTGTTTAACCTAATCATTCATTTTGCAAAAATAATTAGGGTTTTGGGAATTGTCTCTCTCAAAATTCTAGATCTCTCATCTAACCAAAACTCACAAATCAATCCTCTCAATATTGCAAGGCAATTAGAGGATTCATTCTAGCACAAGGGCATTTCTCGGACAATCTTGGGTGCATCATTTAGGAGGAGGTCTACTTTGATCTCTCATTGCCATATTGCACTAGGACCGAAGGTTATTCCTTGATCTTTATCGTTTTCGTTTTATGACTATAAATCACGTATTAAATTTGCGTTATAATCCTATAAAGAAAGGGTTTTATACGGATATTACCCTACAGTGTCGTGGGTAAGCTTCTTGTATAATTTTTATAAAATTTCGTTGAGTTTGGTTAAAACCCTAATTCTGTAGTTTTGGGGGTTTTGGTGTATTGTGTGGTTTTGGTGGTAATTGTATGTATATGTGTTATAGGACGAGGATTCGTAGAGGAACGTCATTGATTAACTGTTATGACGGTCTTAGGGTTGCTATTCCAGGTAGGGTTTTCCTACTCAGTATTGATTACATGGTATTGTTGGTAGTTGATTGACTGTTGTTGTTGTATATCGTATTGGTATTGGATTCTGAATTGGTGATTGTTGGTAGTATAATGTGATTATCGTATAATTGTCTGTGGTTTGCAAGGTGTGTCCTCGGCTGAGTGGAGTCACTTGCGGGAGTGGCTTCACGCCCTTGATTCGCCTTCTGTGGAACCCGCCACAGAAGGGATGTGCACATTAAGGAACATGGGTTTATCGCTCGAATGAGATGAGCGGGGCTTAGGTGGAAACGGCCGCGGTCCCCCACTGGCGGTGTGAAATACTTGTTGCGATGAGTATTCTGGCAGGGCTACACACTCTAGTGTGTAGTCAGGTGTGTGGTGATGTGATGGAGTTTGGGTTAATTGAATTGGTTGTGGTATTGTTTTATTGCAGCTGTTTGTTTTGTGTAATCAGTACTGATCCCGTTTAAATGTTTTAAAAACTGTGGTGATCCATTCGAGGGTGGTGAGCAGTTGTCTAGTAGGTATACTATGGATGCGCGCGGGATTAGCTGGGGATGGAGTTGCCACGAGTCTGATAGTAGTCTTCCGCTGTGTTGTCTTTATACTTTTGTTACTTTAGTTGTAGTTTGGTTGTAGAACAGTTGTACTTTACTTTACAGTTGGTTTTGTTATGTAATCACTTAAAACTTATTTATTAAAGTACGTTCTTTTATGGTCTATTTGATATAAATTGCCTCGGGTAACCGAGATGGTAGCATTCTCATGCTTTAAGTGGTCCTGGTAAGGCACTTGGAGTATGGGGGTGTTATACCCCTTTCCCGTTTAGAGCCGATCATAGGAATGACCCCTTATTTTCTTATTTTAGTGGGTGCCTAGACCTTGGGAGAGCTACCCTGAGGCTCCAGCTTTCATGGCTGAGGTCCTTCGTCCTATGAGCTCGAGTCGGTTATTGCTGAGGACGCCCGTGGGACCTGTGTGGTACTTGGGCGAGAGTTTGACTCGGCATTGCTCTCGTGACACCTTTACGGTTCCCATCGACCCTCCACGGACGATGTTTAGGGAGCCTTCTAAGGCTGAGAGAGAGGCTGACTTGGCTGACGCGGGTGGTAACGCGGGTGGTGATGCCCTCGTTCTTCCTGACGAGGAGTACTCTGAGTTCGTTCGTCAGGGGCTGGCGTACTGGCCGATCGTTTTAAGCATTTTACCCTTTTTTGCTTGTTTTTGAATTCATTTAATGAATGATCATCAAATAAAGAATCATTTGAACCTTGTAGGAGATCGAGGTGGCAGGCGTCGATCCCCCAGCTTACCTCGAGGTGTTAGAGTACACTGACGCGGCAGGCATGACGACGATCTCGAAGATCCGCGGCTTCGGCGAGGAGGTGACCGACGCTGGCCTGGACGAGTGGTAGCACGTCGTGAAGAGGGTAAGCCCCCAGCTTTGGCCGTCCTTATTATTTTATTGCATAGGAATGCTTTTGCTCTTTTTTTGAACCTTCTTGTATTTGAACGTAGGTGGCACCGTCTCGGTACGTGGCGCTGTGGAGGATGGCCAACCGGCTGCGGGCTACGGCCATAGAGGCGCTCGTAGGTGGCCGGGGACGACAGGTATGAACCTCTCTATCCCTTTCTTATTTTATTTCATTGATATTTCGAATTTTGTTGCAATGAAATGTTACTTCATTTTATTGAAATGATTGAAATGAGGCATTTCTTTATTTATACGCAGAGAGAGCGACTGTAGCTGAGTTGAGGGGTTGCCATGACTAGCTGCTGTTTTTTTGTTGTTGTCTTGTATATCTGTACATTTTGGACTTTTTGGACCTTGTTTTGGGCGAGAGCCCCCAGTTTGATGTATATACTGTCTTTGGTAGTGTACATAATGGCCTGAGTGCCTTTGTTGCTGGGTGTTTGCTGTTCCTGCAGGTTAGCTTAAAAAACAGGTTTGGTAGGTGACGGTTTGTGTCGTCATGCTGCCGAAATTTACATAGAATTTACACGTAAAACATATAGCATATAGGTGGCCTAAATTGGCGCGAAATGAAAAAAAAAGTAAAAAAAGTGCCCGAAAATGAGCGAAAATGACAAAAATGTCCAAAAATGACGAAAATGCTCAGAAATGCGCAAAAATGCCCAGAAATGAGCAAAATGACGGGACGGTAGGGAGGGCTACCCCCTAATTAAAGAGAAATGTCTAAGTGTGAAATGTATTGAAAAAGAGGAGTGAAATGATTCCCCTAAAAAAGAAAAGAAATAAAAATGAGTAAGTGTGCTCGTTTGGCGAGAATGTCGACTTTGTCTCGAAAAGCGAGCCCGAAAAGAATTAGGAAACATAAAACTTGGTAATTTTGATGAAATTGCCAAATTAAGATCCTATAGGAATAGGAAATTATAGCTAAACGCAAAATAAGAAAGATCCAAGGCTGAGAACACGGAGCAGATGCTTCGTCATTTCTCCAGGTTGTCAGTCCTCGACAGAATTTAGGAAACAACGAATAGTATAAATAGAGACTTCGGGTGAGTCTTCCGTCTATCTTATAAAATCTCACATATCCTCTAAAAAATTTCCAAAATTATGGATGCCTTTGAAAACCGTCTGAAGGAATGGGCGAATGAGTTTACAAACATTGAGAAACACGACATGGGTGCTTTCAATTTAGGATCGATCTTGAGTCTCAAGTTAGTGAAAGGGGTGAAGCCTTTCTTGGATGCTTGTCTTGAGTATTGGGACCCAAATTTTCACGTATTTGCCTTTCCGGGAGGCGAAAATTTTTCTTTCCCTGAAGAAGTAGGCGCTGTTGGAGGATGGGACCCAGAAAATGTACCAGCTATACCCCCTAGCTCTCAAGGATATAAAAATAAATTTAGGGATTTGCTTGGATTGACCAAGGCCGAGGTGGACCGTCTTGTGACCTCAAAAGGTGTCCGCATGTTTGACTTTACCGATTGATTTATAAATAGGGAGGACCCTACTATTTCTTATGTTGCGAGGCGCAGAGCCTTCGAGTTTTGTCTACTTCATTGCTATGAGGGGTGATCCTCGTTTTCTGAGCTTAGTGGAACAAATGGAGCTGCGAAAGAGCCCAGTATGCCTTTGCTTATGGGAAACCATTCTTGGTTTGGATAATAGAAAGGCCAGCCGCGAGCTTCCTCATTTGGGAAGTCCCGTCATCCTGCAGGTAAGAACCAATACTTTCCTTTTTTTTCGACCGTTTTTTTGTTTTTTGTCTTTTCGTTTTTTTTTTCTTTTTTTTTGTGTTTCGTTTTTTTCTTTTTTTTTGCTGTTTTTTTTGGTCGACATATGGGTATTAATTCCCATCCTTTTTTTTTTGCAGGTTTGGCTGATGGAACGGCTGCGGTTGATCGAGCCCCCAGTTAATTTGCCAGGATATCATGCTCGATCAATTGTAATGGGAACTAGGCTATACATGGTGGACTTCACTCGGGTATGCAACTACTGGGACAATAAGTTGAAGAATGAAGGTGGTCCCTTGATTCGATGGATTGTGCCATGGTGGCATCTCAGGTCAGTCACTGGAGTCTCATCTTTGGATCCGACACGGACAGTTCGTGTCTCTGGTTTGGAATTCATGGTTTGCATTTTTCCGGAGAGATTGATGAGGCAAGTGGGCCTTAGGCAGAAAATTCGGAAGCTTGATACTGAAGGAAATGTAGATTCATATACATACTAACATACTCTTATATGTCGAAATTAATTTGTCATAAAATTAAATGTGGATTTTATGCATGCAAACAATAATAAAATAGAGGAGAAATCATGTCCTTACTTTGATAATTTCGGTTTAATGGGCACAAGAGAGATCACCTTTCTCTCTTGTTCTTGAGCTTTTCCTTATGGAAGAACAAAGATCCAAGTATAGGATCTCTCCCTAAGCTTTATACCCAAGGCTATCTCTTAATACAAATTAATATTATAAGTACTAGTATAATATTAATAAGGTAGAAAATTGAACCAAAATATTATTTAACACTTGAATATTTCGGTTTTTATGAGAGAAGGAGAGGAGGATTTTTCTTCTCACTAGAACTTATATTTTGGATGATGAGTTGAATGAATAATAATACACTACACTTAGTATATTATTAGGTAAAAATTATAAGAAAAACAATGATGGGTTTTTCTTCCCAAAACCGTGTAAGAGGAGAGGTTAAGGGGAGCCAATGCATGCCCACATTTGTCTTCACAAGGAGTAGTAGGGTTGCATGGCTACTAAAGCAAAACAATCATTATGTTTAGCTACTAATTAAACAATTAATTAGCTTAAAAACTCCTCCAATTTTCGGCACTTTTAGTTAATATGGATTCCATATTAATTTTGTCAATTGTCAATATGTTACATGTCATATGTCACATAAACTTGTTATGTATTTTTATCATATTAAAAATCAACGTATTAATAAAAATATGTCACATACAAAAATCGACTTAGTAATTTCATAATTACTTGTGCCAAAAATTTTACCAATTATAAATTACAACCGATTGTATTTATAACAATTCATTCAAATTTAATTGTTACATTAAACAATTATTTCATCCGAGTAATGATACAATTCAATTACTCAGACCGTATCTTATTTAATCACATTTCAATATGATACGTAAATTTTACTTCCAAAATCGTCCGTCAATTTTCAAGTAATTTAATTAACTCGCAACATTATACGATTAATTAAATAATCAATTAAGAGTGTTGCCCTATAGGTATGACCTAGGGGGTCAACTGATCACCACCGTCACACGACAGTAATGTCAAACTCTAGTCAGCCAATCATTACCGATATATGTTGACCAGTTGACAAATAACAAAATTATTTCCCAATTGTATTCTATATAATGAGATTTAAACATGTGATCATCATGATCAACAGTCGTGATCGCATTATTGTCGGAGGACACATATTCCAACAATCTCCCACTTGTCCTCGGCAAGTGTGTGTCACCAATTCTCTTGTCCTATTACTATCTCCCACTCAATGCAAGGTGTCTTTCAGGTCGTACTTGCAAGTGATCATATCGAGAGTGGTTTCCTCGATCTGGAGAATAACTGTTTGACCGGACTTATCTATCATAGATACTTTCCGAGCGTGGCCACGCATTTCCGGTTTATTACTCCTCGAGTGGCCCCGAGATATTTTTATAACCCGACTAGGGGTGGACAATTCCTATCGCACTCATTCCCTTCGACTAGCCATAGCCATCATAACCCAAAATATGCCCATTTGACCCCATTTACGAAGGTCGTAGTAACACAAATCAAAGTTAATCTGAAATCGTGCCATCTTAGGTGAATAGTCTTTAGTCAAAAGAATCGACTCATTCGAATACTATAGTAGCTCTCGCCACGACCAGGCTATATAAATTTGCGAAAACTCTATAAGCGGTCATTAGACCCGACAAAATGTTCCTAATACCGCCTATGTGATCGATTAGTCATCTCACATGACTCTATGGCACTTGAACTTGCCATCAATCGCATCACACTCTAGTCACTTCGAGACGTCACCTCATACAAGTAACTATGGGCAAATACAATGTTAATCCGTGTTCACTTTAACGGGGTTCAATTGTCTCTACAACCCGTTTGGATACAACAAAGTACAAGGTGAGTTAATAATAACTCAAACGACAAATGTCGACATCACACTCGGGTAGTCAATATCATATTACAACCTTGTGATGTTTATCATAAGTGTAAACACTTATTGATTGCAATAGAAGTTTAACATCCCATGTGTCCATGTGTTCAAACTTCTTACACTTGCATTTTCCTTCACATTCATGTTCTCTCTCATAGCATGAATCTTACCAAGTACACATCAAGGTTCTCGACCTTGGTTTTGGTTCTTTAACTTGAAAGAACTTTCTTATCGATCATCTCATAACGAACGAATTTGCGATGAATAATACAACTTGTACCGATCAAGTATTCCATCCACACACAATGCACTAGGTATATGTTTTGTAGAATCTTGTAACAATTGACAAGATTATTTAGCTTAGCACTTCTCACAGATCCTAGCTTTACTAGGAAAGATTGTTTTTGAATAACCTCTTATTCAACCAAGCATCTTTCCAAAACTTCTCATTTCTCTTTCTGGGCTTGAAAGATTTGGGATTCTCATAAATCCTCATATGTGCTCGGATTTTCTACAATATGTGCAACCTCTTGACACACAATAGAACATTCCGTCAATCACTGAAATCGCTCATCGGATTCTACTCGAGAATTCATGACGTTTCTATTATGGCTTACCAATCAATCATCATGCTCTTATGCATATGATCATAATTGGACATGTATATGATTATTCTAATGGCGGAAACATTAGTTACTAATAATCATGAGATCAACCGTTCATAGGTTCAATGAACGACCATGACTGCTAATGGTAATTCCATTTTCATCTACATGAATAACCTATGTGAATGTTGATATGATGTGTATCTCTTAATACTAATCCAACATCTCTTGATGTAATTGGATTCATCATTGTCCATTTTCATCCAGAATTGAAAACTCAAAAGCTTCTTTATGAAAGAAGGTATTTGCTCGTCATTCTTTAATGAGTGATGAGTTTTAAACATTCAAGGATGATAGCTCCCACTAAATTCCATGTCTTCACATGAGATTTTCCTAACTCCCACTCAATTCAACACATTTCGAAATTGACTTCTCAATCGAAATTTTTTATTCAAGAATTTAAATATAAATTGCTTTGCCAAGTTACTAGGATAAAACCATATATGTTCCCATCATATCCTTTCAAAATACCTATTTTGAAGTGGTCTCATCTCAACCTTACGGAAAGGGATTTTAAATCCCCAACACACTCATGTCATAATGATGTGTAGTAATGTCATTATTCAAATATAAACAATATCTAGAATACGTCCTTCACAATTACCCTTTTGGAAGGAGGTTTAACCATTTCATAGGGAGGTTAAGCAATGACATTTGCGTGGTTAAAACTTTGGCCATTGAAGATATCGGTATATCAATTTTGCAACTCGATCATAACTAGTATGTTACTTTGATTCATTTAGGCTCTTAAGTAAATCTCATGGTTGAAACTATTGGTCAAATGTTTCATAAACTTAGTCAAAAACTTGTTAAGACTTTACATTAGTCATTTTATTCCAAAACTTCTTTTGGTCTCCTCGTGTAGTTATCTTGAGAATATACTCTTATG
The DNA here is from genome assembly GCF_048544455.1 of Silene latifolia. NCBI lineage: Eukaryota > Viridiplantae > Streptophyta > Magnoliopsida > Caryophyllales > Caryophyllaceae > Silene > Silene latifolia. Next base: position 70,120,433 of record NC_133531.1, read on the forward strand.
ATTATTACACTTGGTCTCTTTAGTCATATAGAACTAACTTGAGACCATAGATCTCATCTATTCGGCATACTATGTAAATAGATATACCTTTATTCAAATCATTCTCTCTTGCGTAGATCTTCATATACACAAAAACACAATTTGATCTTTGTCTTGTGGGTTGTGTCCTCATTTTTCTCCCATTCTATCTTTAGAATAAATACACTAAACATTCAAAGATAGCATATGAGACACAAATTAATGATGTTGAATTATAAGGAGAACTACCTCATAGGTAGACTAATTGTTATTGAATTCATATGTGTACTTGGTGATTGACATACCTTTAAGAGAGTTCATAGACTCAGAATCACTTTACAAATGATCATACACAAGCCTTAAGTATGTGGACATATAATGAAACCCGTCATTATAATTGTCTATTAGATCACCTTTAAGTGAATAATCTTATGTTTCAAAACGCAAGCATTTAAAGATGAAATTTTAGAACATAAAGGATAAATGATAAAACGGGTGACTTGGGTTGCAAACCAAGTCACCATCATCCAAAATACAAACCATTATCCAAAATACTTTTCCATGTCGAACACGGAAACTTAAAGTTCTAAAAATTCAAAACATAACTTAAAATAAGACAATGAAAAACAAAGCTCCACAAAAGCTATCCTTAGCTTCTCCATGGTTTCTCATGCTTGTTTTTCTTTTCCCTTGTCTTTGCTTGGTGGAGGCCCTATTTACAATAAAAAGGGAGATACATTATCACAACTTTGCATCATAATACCATAGTTGAATTTAGAAACATAAAAGAAGGTTAGTCATTTACCTACTGGAGTGATCTTTCCAGCTTTGATATCACCAAGGTATTTGGAACAATTTCTTTTCCAATGTCCCATGCCATTACAATAATGGCATTTATCAAGAGGACCCTTCTTGACTTTGGATGTGCTAGCTTCACAAGACTTAGCTTTGGTGAATGTGGGACCTTGCTTTTTACCCTTCTTTCCATTCTTCTTGAACTTCCCCTTACTCTTTGTGCTTATGTTAAGCACATCTTTGGGAGGGTTCACATTTAACCCCATGTCCCTCTCGGCTTGCACAAGTAACTTGTGCAACTCCTCAAGAGACACATCCTTGTCTTGCATGTTGAAATTCACCCGGAATTGCACATATGCCTTGACTTTGGACAAGGAGTGTAGAATCCTATCTACGATGAGTTCTTTGGGGATTTCAACCTTTTGAATTTTCAAGGTCTCGACAAGCTCCATGAGTTTGAGCACATGAGGGCTAACCTTTTGGCCCTCTTTGAAGTCGAGATCAAAGAATGCCGCGGCCGCCTCATATTGGACGATCCGTGGAGTTTGTGAAAACATGGTCACAAGTTTGGAGTAAATCTCATTAGCATTGCCCATTTTGAAGGCTCTCCTTTGGAGGTCCGCCTCCATCGCAAATATCAAGACATTTTTCATTGCGGCGGACTCCTTTTGGTAAGTCTCATAGGGTTCCCTAGTGGCCGCGGTGGACCTAGTGGAGGGTTCGGGTGGAGAGGCCTCGGTAAGGTAACGAAGCTTGTCGTCACCTTCGGCGGCTAATTTGAGTTGGGCATCCCCTTCGGAGAAATTTGACCCATTCTTTTCAAGTTTACATCGATCCATAAAGGATCGGAGCCAAGACGAACTAGCGAGTGGTGTAGCATTAGGAGTTGGTGTTGATGTTGCCATTTGTTATGAAAAAGAAGTGGTCTACAAAACAAAATATAAGGAGTAAAACAATTGTCGTTTTAATAATACTCGTAAAAATGTATGATTTAAACAAGTTTTATGCATTTTTCTAGTGACCTCTACCCAACTAGATAAATGATTCCAAGACCCAAATTCATATCGACTTAGGCACGGGGTAGCCGATGAAACCTTTATCAATATAACTCGGTGGATTAACTTTTAATCGATTCTACTTTTAGAACTCTTGGTCGATAAAATTACTCTAATATTTATCTATAGCCCAAAACACATCAAAAAGGGCACGGGGTAGCCGATGAAACCCTCATCGATTACTTTTGTTGAGTTCAATCCAAATTTCGAATAAATGTGTCCATTATCCAAACCCACATTAACTTAGGAACGGGGTAGCCGATGAAACCCTCATCAACATGAATTCGGTGGATTAGACATTTATCACCCACTTCCCCTACGTAACAAGGTTTGTACCCCAGGGTAACCGAGTGCACTCCCTCGCGAAATAGGTTTTCATGGTTTCTACTATTCGGTAAGGCTATGTCTCAATTAATTGTTTTAGCGAGAGGTCATGTCAATCTATTATCTATCACGTTTTAAGTGAACTAAAGCGGTGAACTACGATAATTTGAATTGACACGGTCGATAAACTCGATAAAATGACAATGCATGTTTAGTTATGGCGATTTAGCGATGCATGTGACATAAAATAAAATGCAAGCATAAAGATAAAAAATCCTAGTATGGCCTTTCCTAAAATAGAAAAACTATTTAACTATTACATATTCGGAAACCAACTCCATTGGTCCCTTAAACTTCGGTTGTGGCACGCATCTCGAGGTAACACCGTCTTTATGTATCGCCATTCTTGAAGAAATCCGTCTTTGGGAACTCCGGAATGAATAAAATTACATAACAAATTACATAATTTCCTATTATACATTTGTAACTAAAATAAAATAAATCTATTAAATTACAAAACGGTGATACGAGATCACAATAAAAATTACAACCGAATCGATATTCCCATACATTTCGGGAAATACCAATTAAAATCTAAGGCCATACTAAGCAAAATTACATAATTCAAAAAATTACATAAATTAAAATTATGACAATCATAAAGAAAATGCAGCATTATAATATGTAAGAACATGCTCAATTTTATGCTAAATCGCCTTTAATTTGCCAATATCGTATATTACTCGGTTTTTACGGATTTGCGTGATTTCAACATTTTTATAATCACAAAAATACATAAACTCATATTTATGCATAAGTTAATTACCCTAACCTCTTAGGACTCAAAATATAGTCTTCACTAATAATTTGACCATAATTAACCCATATTTTATAAAATTGTTCATAAATGGATTAAACATTACAAAATAAGCTATTAAACTTCAAATAAATCACAAAATTTCAAATAAATTCAAAATTTGAAATTTAAACTCATGAACATTCTGGAAAAATTCCATGACACTCATAATGTTCAAAATCTTAGGTTAAAAATTTCGAAAATTTACCGGAAAAACAATGTTGCGGTTTATCGATTTTAATAAAATAATCATAAAAACATGGAAAAAATATTTTCACTAACTTTTCAATTTTATATCTGAAAAAAAATAATAAAATGCAATATTAGACGTTTTTCCTAAGTCATAGATTATGTTTTATTAATTTTCACTAATAATGTCACTATTTATGCAACTTTTCTTCAAAAATTCATAAATCATGAAAAAAGACTTCTTTATAGCCAATTATTTTACACACATCTTGTAAAATTGCATGTGACAACTTATTAATTTTCTATGACCAGATTCGAAATTTAACTCATATTAACCTATTTTTCACTTAAATCCGAATTTAATAATGAGAAATTCATTTTTCGAGCATAACAAGTCCAAAAATTATGAAAACTTACAGGTTATCTCAAAATAATATATGTGACAATATATCCAAAAATCAATGAAAAATTCGAAGTATAGCTAATTTTAGACCAAAAATGACATTTTTACTCATAAAATCACATTTAAATGCCATTATTGTAAAATATGAACAATAAAAATCCGAAAAATTAACCAAAATATCCTAAAACATTTTAGGACCAGAAATATTAACATGCATGGATTGATTTCGTGATATCTCATAATAACACAAATTTTACAAGTTTTATTTGTTATTCTTATAACTCGGAAAAACTTTTAACTGATTTGCATGCAAACAACCGTGACTCTTGATACCGATTGAAGGAAATGTAGATTCATATACATACTAACATACTCTTATATGTCGAAATTAATTTGTCATAAAATTAAATGTGGATTTTATGCATGCAAACAATAATAAAATAGAGGAGAAATCATGTCCTTACTTTGATAATTTCGGTTTAATGGGCACAAGAGAGATCACCTTTCTCTCTTGTTCTTGAGCTTTTCCTTATGGAAGAACAAAGATCCAAGTATAGGATCTCTCCCTAAGCTTTATACCCAAGGCTATCTCTTAATACAAATTAATATTATAAGTACTAGTATAATATTAATAAGGTAGAAAATTGAACCAAAATATTATTTAACACTTGAATATTTCGGTTTTTATGAGAGAAGGAGAGGAGGATTTTTCTTCTCACTAGAACTTATATTTTGGATGATGAGTTGAATGAATAATAATACACTACACTTAGTATATTATTAGGTAAAAATTATAGGAAAAACAATGATGGGTTTTTCTTCCCAAAACCGTGTAAGAGGAGAGGTTAAGGGGAGCCAATGCATGCCCACATTTGTCTTTACAAGGAGTAGTAGGGTTGCATGGCTACTAAAGCAAAACAATCATTATGTTTAGCTACTAATTAAACAATTAATTAGCTTAAAAACTCCTCCAATTTTCGGCACTTTTAGTTAATATGGATTCCATATTAATTTTGTCAATTGTCAATATGTTACATGTCATATGTCACATAAACTTGTTATGTATTTTTATCATATTAAAAATCAACGTATTAATAAAAATACGTCACATACAAAAATCGACTTAGTAATTTCATAATTACTTGTGCCAAAAATTGTACCAATTATAAATTACAACCGATTGTATTTATAACAATTCATTCAAATTTAATTGTTACATTAAAAAATTATTTCATCCGAGTAATGATACAATTCAATTACTCAGACCGTATCTTATTTAATCACATTTCAATATGATACGTAAATTTTACATCCAAAATCGTCCGTCAATTTTCAAGTAATTTAATTAACTCGCAACATTATACGATTAATTAAATAATCAATTAAGAGTGTTGCCCTATAGGTATGACCTAGGGGGTCAACTGATCACCACCGTCACACGACAGTAATGTCAAACTCTAGTCAGCCAATCATTACCGATATATGTTGACCAGTTGTGTAACACCCCCATACTCAGAGTGCCTTACCAGGACCACTCAGGTATGGAGACATCACCATCTCGGTTGCCCGAGGTATGATAATCAAACAACAGCGATAAAGAAACAACATTTATTATTAATAGTTTAATGAATGAAAACAATCCTTGAAACCAAACTGAAAGCAAGATACATTATTCCAAACTGTCTACTCAAATGAAACATAAATAAATGCTAAACTACAACGGAAGACTCTATCGTCATGTCGTGGCCATCCCAGCTATCCCAGTATCGCTCTATACCGCTCACCATCCCCGAATGGATCACCGCAGTTTACAAAACAACACCGGGTCAAGACTAATCACACAATCAAAACAGATAACAATAATAAGACAAACAGGCAAATTTGAACCGCCACACACACACGCACACATCCAACCAACCGTCTCAATCACCGATCGTCCTTTGGACCCACCGCGCGTGGGGGACCGCAGCCGTTCCCACCTAAGCCCCGCTCATCGCACGAGCGATAACCCTGTCCATTAATGTGCACATCCCCTTTCGTGGCGGGTTCCACTAAGGGCGAAACTAGGGCGTGAGATCACTCCCGCAAGTGACCCCACTCAGCCGAGAACGCATCTCGAGAACCATCAACAACACAACCACAAGCACAAACACAAGTACAACCATCAAATCAATTAACTAACTACAAAGACATCACCAATATCCCATTATGGGACTAATGCGAGTAGGAAATCCTACCCGGAAAGCACACACGCAGACGGTATCTACTTTGTCTCAAAACGCCTCTTCTATGAATTCTCCTCCTAACATATAACACACGGATACTACTATTCAAACACCATTCATAAAACCCCCAATTACTAAATTAGGGTTTCACTAATCTTAACCAAAACGTTATAAAAATTATGCTAGAAGCTTACCCTCGACGCAAGGAATCCAACGACACAAACTATGATGCAAACCGACCGTCCGAACTCCGGAATTGTCAAGAACGCGATTAGGAAGAAGACAAGTTGCTTTCTCTCTTAAGCAGATTTTAGGTTTTGTAAAAAGTGATTTAGAATAAAGACGAATTGATTTAAATACCTTAATCGCGTAATTAACAAAACCCGAGAAAAACCCCGATAAACCAGGACACTCGATCGAGTACCCAAGGTACTCGATCGAGTACCTAAGGTACTCGATCGAGTGCCCTAGCTACTCGATCGAGTGCCCAACAGGTCAGAAACTATTTTATTCTGCGACATACCCTTACTCGACAGAGTAAGGGCTACTCGATAGAGTACCCCCAAGACCATAAATACGGAGTATTACAGTCTTCCCTCCTTAAAAGGAACTTCGTCCCCGAAGTTCAAACCACTACCAAACCAAGGTACTCCCATAAGCTTCCCGACTCGAAAGTCAACAGGTCAACATAAACACAACGTAAAACATGTTACTAACCCAACTTATCCCGACCAACATACCGACACAACATATATAAAAGGGTGTAAAAACTCTTAAAAACTCTCGCGATCATCTCCTACCCCCCTAAAAGAAATAAGGTTACGTCCTCGTAACCATACATACCTGATCAAAAAGGAAAGGGTAACGCTCTTTCATGATATCCTCCGCCTCCCATGTAGCTTCCTCAGTCTCATGGTTAGACCAAAGGATCTTAAGCAACACTGTCTCACCACCCCTGGTCTTTCTAACTTTTCGGTCTAGGATCTGCTTAGGTACCTCAAGGTATGATAAAGACTCATCAAGCTCCAAGCTCTCTGCCTCCAACACATGTGACGGGTCACTCACATACTTCCGCAGCTGCGATACATGAAACACATTATGCACTCTCTCCAACGCAGCCGGTAAAGCCAAGCGATACGCCACTTCCCCAACTCGCTCTAAGATCTCATAAGGCCCTATAAACTTCTGACTTAGCTTGCCTTTCTTCCCAAATCTCATAACTCCGCGCATAGGAGACACTTTCAGAAGAACCTTGTCCCCAACCCGAAACTCTATGTCTCGACGATGTAGATCGCATAACTCTTCGTCGATCCCGAGCCGCTCTCATCCGTTCCCCGATCATCTTAACTGTTCCACCATCTCATGTACCATCTCTCGGTCCTAAAACCACCGCCTCAAAGACTATCGTCCCAACAGATTGGACTCCTACACCTCCTCCCATACAAAGCCTCAAACGGTGCCATACCTATCCGGTGTGATAGCCGTTGTTGTAAGAAAACTCTATCAAGTCCAACCCGCTCCCGCCTACCACCGAAATCCATCACACAAGCTCGCAACATATCTTCCAAGGTCTTGATTGTCCTCTCGGTCGCCCATCTCGTCGCAGGATGAAATCTTCGTACTCATCTTCAAAGTCGTTCCCAACGATTCCCGCAACTCCTTCCAAAACTTTGATATAAACCTCGCATCTCTGTCAGACACTATGTCCTTAGGGACTCCATGTAACTTAAGCACGTTCTTTCGATAGGCCATAGCCAGTTGTGCCTTAGTCCATGTATCTTTCATTGGAACAAAGTGAGCTGACTTGGTCAGACGATCCACTATCACCCAAATCATATTGTTACCTTGTTGACTCTTAGGTAAACCCACAATGAAATCCATGGAAATGGATTCCCACTTCCACTCAGGCACCTCCAAAGACTGAATCTTACCTTGTGGTCTTCTCTGTTCCCCTTTAACTCTCTGGCATGTCAAACAACGGGACACAAACTCAGCTGTCTCTTTCTTCATCCCAGGCCACCAAAACGTTTTCTTCAAATCCTTGTAAAGCTTGTCTCCACCCGGATGAACTGAATATGGTGTGCAATGCGCTTCTGTCATGATTGTCTTTTTCAACTCCTCATCATTAGGAACACACCACCTACCATCAAACCTCAAGCTACCATCTGTATGAATGGAAAACCGGACACTGTCCCTTTCTACTCCGACTCTCCACTCCACTATCTTAGGATCCAAAGCCTGTTTACCTCGAATATCATCATAAAACTCCATGTGTACTGTCATATCACCCATAGCATCCCCTTGCTGCATCATATGAATCCCAAAGCTCGCTACCTCATCCCTCAGCCTCATCAAAGATAGAGCTGTACACAAAGAATGTACACTCTTCCTACTCAAAGCATCAGCTACAACATTGGCCTTTCCTTCATGGTAGATGATTTCCATGTCGTAATCACCAATCAGCTCCATCCACCTCCTCTGTCTCATATTCAACTCCTTCTGCGTGAAGATGTACTTGAGACTCTTGTGATCAGAAAATACCTTAAAAATTGCTCCATAAAGGTAGTGCCTCCAAATCTTGAGAGCAAACACCACTGCACCCAACTCCAGGTCATGAGTAGGGTAATTCTCCTCATAAGGCTTCAACTGCCTAGAAGCATAGGCGATCACTTTACCATTCTGCATCAACACACATCCCAACCCATTCTTCGAGGCATCCGTATACACCTCGAAATTCTCGCTCCCTTCGGTAATGCTAGGACGGGAGAGCCGTGGTCAAACGCTCCTTTAAGGTTTGGAACGCCTTCTCACAACTCTCATCCCAACGAAAACTGTTCTCTTTCCTCATCAACGCCCGTCATCGGTCTAGCTATCTTGGAGAAATCTTTCACGAACCGCCTGTAGTATCCAGCTAAACCCAAGAAACTCCTTACCTCAAGCAACATTCTTGGTGCTTCCCACCTTGTCACGCCTCAATCTTCGCCGGATCCACACTACCCCATCTTTAGAGATTACATGCCCCTTAAAAGCAACTTTCTCCAACCAAAACTCACACTTGGACAACTTAGCATACAACTCATGATCTCTCAACGTCTGCAACACGATCCTCAGATGCTCCTCATGCTCCTCCTTAGTCTTTGAGTAGACTAAGATATCATCGATAAACACCACCACGAACTGGTCCAAGAACTGTCTAAAGATCCTATTCATCAAATCCATAAACACTGCCGGCGCATTGGACAACCCAAACGGCATCACTACATACTCATAATGGCCATACCTCGACGTGAAGGCTGTCTTCGGTATGTCCACATCTCTAATCTTCACCTGATGGTACCCGGACCTCAAATCGATCTTAGAAAAGACCGTTGCACCACTCAACTGATCAAACAAGTCATCTATCCTTGGCAAAGGATACTTGTTCTTTATCGTCACACGGTTCACTCCGTAATCTATGCATAGCCTCAAAGTTCCATCCTTCTTCTTCACAAACAGAACTGGTGCTCCCCAAGGCGATACACTTGGTCTAATGTATCCCTTCTCTATCAAATCATCCAACTGCTTCCTAAGCTCCTCCATCTCCTTAGGACCCATACGGTACGGTGCCTTAGAGATTGGCCCCGTCCCTGGCTTCAACTCAACGGTGAAATCTATCTCCCTCTTCGGTGGCAACCCCGGAATCTCCTCTGGAAAGACATCTGCATACTCTCCCACCACTGGTATCTCCTCAATCTAGGGCTCTCTATCCGATCATCTCTCACATGGCACAAAATCAGAGGACATCCCTTCCTCAGATACGACTTCAAAGTGACAATTTGCAATCAACTTAACTTTGGGTTTGACTAGAAACCCACGGTAAGACACACTAACACCCTTAGGACCTCTTAGGGACACTTTCTTTTGATGATGAGTCTATCTTGGCTTTGTACTTTCCTAACCAATCCATCCCAACTATCATCTCAAAACCATTAAAAGGAAACTCTAGCAAGTCTACAGGTAAATCGACTTGCCCAACTATCAAAGATACATCTCTAAACAACCTCCCACACGATACGGACTCACCCGAAGGTATGAAAACTTGCTCCCTAAATGACTCATATACCCTCAAACCCAATCGCTTTACATGACTCGAAGACACAAACGATCGAGAAGCCCCGAATCAAACAAAACAAACGTAGGAACGCCATTAACAAGAAATGTACCGGTGATAACGTGCTCATCCTCCTCTTTGCCTTCTTGTCCATCATGAACGAGCTTGCCACTTGTCTTCCGCCCACCTCCCGGACAAGATCTTGGGCGATGCGGTCGGCTTAGCACCCGACCCTTGATTGTTGTTGTTGTTCATCGGTGTCTTCGCATAAGAATTACCGCCGTTGCGGTTGCCTCCACTCGGTAGCTCGACCTCCACGGTTTGGCCATGATCCCGCCGGTCTGTTGCTCGCGAAAGCGCGCAGTCTCCGGAAAGATCCCGGTGCACTTGTGCACTCATGTCTCTTGTGGCCTACACCACCACATCCAAAGCAGTCACTCCCGGTGTTGCTCACACTTCCACGACCTCTCCCAAAGGAAGTTCCGATCGAACCCGGACCCGTAAGAAAACCCCTTAGACCGATTGTGGTTGCCTTTCTTGAAATTAGATTGGCCACCACCCTCGCTCTCCGACTTCCTCTTCTCTCCACCTAACCTCTCCTTAGCCATCTCCACTAGCCTCTCAGCTCTCCCAGCCCTCTCATATGCTTCCTTCACATCAGTAAGGACTCCCACGGGTAACTTATCCATAATTGTCGTGGTTAGCCCTCTCTCAAACCTCAAAGCAAGATTCTCCTCACTCAAACCCATGTCCTCAAAGATATCTGGATTTCTCATTGAACCGCTGTAGTACTCAGCCATGAGACATTTCAGCCGTCATCTTAAACTTGTCGAACTCCTCCCTCAACTTACTCCTCACATGTTCTGGCACGAACTCCTTCCTCACAACCCCTACGAAACTCCTCCCAAGGTATAGCGGGTAACCCCCGGTTGGTATATATCTCCTTGGCACTCACTTTCACCGAGTCCCACCACTTGCCACCGCCTCCCTCGGATAGAATGCGGCTGATCCACTCTCATCTCATCGGGACAACGAACTAAATCTAGTATGTTCTCCATCTCCCTCAGCCAACTATCAAGGTGATTAGGCTCCTCAACCCCCTTGTACTCCTTCGGGTTAAACCTCGCGATATAGAGGCTGACTTTAGCATGGTCAACCTCTTTCTCCTTACCCTTATCCTTGTCCTCGTTCACTCTCTTCAGGGTCTCCGTAAGAGCGTCTTGGTGTTCCAACATCTTAACGATGTCATCCGTAGTCATAAGCTCAGCTCTCGCGTACAAGGCATTTCTCTTGGGCGGCATCTTGAAGCTATAGAAGAAAGGGATAAACATAAACACGCGTACTAAACCTCAAAACACGAACACGCGTTGCCCAGAACCCACTCGATCGAGTATCCAAACCCACTCGATCGAGTGACGGGCTACTCGATCGAGTGCCCCCATGTACTCGATCGAGTACCCAAACTCCAGAACCAAACGGACCTTCTGATCTCTAACCCACTCGATCGAGTATCTAGGCTACTCGATCGAGTGACCCCGACTCGATCGAGTACCCCTAGTTACTCGATCGAGTGCCCCTAAAACGCGATTCGGACTCAAAATCGCAAAAACCTACCCGATCGAGTCGGTCTCACTCGATCAAGTACCCCCAATACGTAAGAGATACCCACATATTACGTCACATACTAACATGCTAAATTTATAAATCATATTATATCATCATAAACATGTTACGCATCCTTCTACTAACTACGAAATCATTTCATTACGCTATTAAAAGCCACATCGTAAATCATTCAACTTGTTATCACTCATTAACATGTTCAACATATAATCATTCTCTTTCACATGCTCAACCTCCTACTTCAACACCAAACAATCAACACACTTCATCACTTTGTTAAACAAATTAAACAATCACACAGACGACTCAACAAACACGTTCCCATGTGACCGGTTCAAAGTTGTAGGGCGACCCCCGCGACTTTAGGACGTCTCCCAAGCCTTTGCACTAGCTCCTACAACTTTTACCCCGGGTTCATTTTAATTGACTCCCTATGTTCATTAAGTTCATTGGTTACAGGTTTCAGGATCGTCCCTCTGATACCATTTGTAACACCCCCATACTCAGAGTGCCTTACCAGGACCACTCAGGTATGGAGACATCACCATCTCGGTTGCCCGAGGTATGATAATCAAACAACAGCGATAAAGAAACAACATTTATTATTAATAGTTTAATGAATGAAAACAATCCTTGAAACCAAACTGAAAGCAAGATACATTATTCCAAACTGTCTACTCAAACTGAAACATAAATAAATGCTAAACTACAGCGGAAGACTCTATCGTCATGTCGTGGCCATCCCAGCTATCCCCGTATCGCTCTATATACGCTCAATATCTGCTCACCATCCCCGAATGGATCACCGCAGTTTACAAAACAACACCGGGTCGTACTAATCACACAATCAAACAGATAACAATAATAAGACAAACAGACAAAATTTGAATCGCCACACACACACGCACACATCCAACCAACCGTCTCAATCATCGATCGTCCACGGACCACCCGCCCGATGGGGGACCGCGGCCGTGCCTCCCACCTAAGCCCCGCTCATCGTACGAGCGATAACCCCGTCCATTAATGTGCACATCCCCTTTCGTGGCGGGTTCCACTAAGGGCGAAACTAGGGCGTGAGATCACTCCCGCAAGTGACCCCACTCAGCCGAGAACGCATCTCGAGAACCATCAACAACACAACCACAGTCACAAACACAAGTACAACCATCAAATCAATTAACTAACTACAGCACATCACCAATATCCCATTATGGGACTAATACCGAGTAGGAAATCCTACCTGGAAAGCACACACGCAGACGGTATCTACTTTGTCTCAAAACGCCTCTTCTATGAATTCTCCTCCTAACATATAACACACGGATACTACTATTCAAACACCATTCATAAAACCCCCAATTACTAAATTAGGGTTTCACTAATCTTAACCAAAACGTTATAAAAATTATGCTAGAAGCTTACCCTCGACGCAAGGAATCCAACGACACAAACTATGATGCAAAACCGACCGTCGAACTCCGGAATTGTCAAGAACGCGATTAGGAAGAAGACAAGTTGCTTTCTCTCTTAAGCAGATTTTAGGTTTTGTAAAAAGTGATTTAGAATAAAGACGAATTGATTTAAATACCTTAATCGCGTAATTAACAAAACCCGAGAAAAACCCCGATAAAGGACACTCGATCGAGTACCCAAGGTACTCGATCGAGTACTCCCTACTCGATCGAGTGCCCTAGCTACTCGATCGAGTGCCCAACAGGTCAGAAACTATTTTATTCTGCGACATACCCTTACTCGACAGAGTAAGGGCTACTCGATAGAGTACCCCCAAGACCATAAATACGGAGTATTACAAGTTGACAGTAACAAAATTACTTCCCAATTGTATTCTATATAATGAGATTTAAACATGTGATCATCATGATCAACAGTCGTGATCGCATTATTGTCGGAGGACACATATTCCAACAGATACCGTTCCTCAAACTGCCTTGGCACATACTTCGGAGTCTTGTCGAGAGTGGTTAATTCGGTGGGCCCAGAGGAACATGTGGTTCATACCAGTTCCTATTGGATCCTTATGGGTATCTGACTCATATTTGCAATGGAGAAAGGTTGGTACTCCTGAAGAACGTGAGAAGTTGAGGAAGCACTAGCCTGTGGATTATAAGATCCACGAAGTAGCAAAGGAAAACCAAAAGTACTTGACTAAAGAGGAAGAAGAGGCTGGATTCCTAGTTACTCGTCCGTCGAAGAAGCCGAAAGCTGCTCCTGCCGTAGAGATGGTGATGGATCGAAATGGTAAGGCTAGACCGCGAGAACGACCGTTGGTGATTAGGTCGGAGACAACGCAAGAATGCCCAGCTCGTGGTTGAGACAAGAAATATGACAAGGGCGACAAAGGCAAAGGGAAAATGGAAGAATAGCCTTACGCACTTATTATAGTATTATTTATTATTATTTTAATTGTAATAAATGGCGGGGTTTTTAGAATCCTAGCCTAGCATTTATTTTCAGCATTATTTTTTTATATGTATTTGGCATATTATTACTATTTATGGAATAATGAATAAAAGATTTATTAGTTAAGAAACTGTTATAATTTTCTTTTATTATTCTTGTCGAATTTCAAATGCAAATACAAACATCCTTCTATTTACATTTAAATAATGATGGGTTGTATCCTGTGAAGGATTGCCTACGTATTCATTAGAAAAAATGAAATCAAACCTTGTGCGTAGTTCGAGTAAACGTAAAAGAATAATTGTTCGAAGCAAGAGCTTGTAATGAACTCTAGAAAAATAAGCATGTGCTTAACTTACTCCTAAGGGAAGTACAGTTCAATTTATTTGATGATATGAGGATGTCGAAATATTAAAATGTAAGGGCATATCGACATAAGCTTTAGCTGGCCAGGGGCCGGTTTTATTTCGTGTCGCATGAGCGGCACGTGGGTTACGCGAGGCACGTTTTCTGTCCTATGCTAAGGGTAGTATCGTTTTAGTTGGTCTAGATTGGTAGGATTAGAAAATTCATTCCCATCTAGGTCTGTAATCCTAACCGCGCCCCCCGAGAGTATGGACTTGACTAAGAAAGGTCCGGCCCAGTTAGGTTTAAACTTTCCTCGTGGATCGACAGATAGGAGGGCTCTGACTGATTTGAGCACCAAATCTCCTTCTTTGATGTTCCTAGGCTTAACTCATTTATTAAAGGCTCGTTTGATACGTGCCTGATATATCTGCACATTATGTAATGCGCGCAACCTTATTTCATCCAAGAGAATGAGTTCCTCATATCGATCCCTATTCCATTCAGCTTCTGAAATTTGACTTTCGAGCAAAATGCGTAGGGACGAGATTTCTAATTCAACTGGTTGCACAAGTTCCATGTCGTAAGTTAGAAAGAAAGGAGTAGCCCCAGTGGGTGTCCTAACTGAAGTGCGGTAACCCCATAGCGCAAAAGGTATTTTGCTAGGCCAATCTCGATAATTGTCGATCATTTTATTGAGGATCATGATGACATTTTTGTTAGCTACCTCCACCGCGTCGTTAGTTTGGGGTCTCTAAGGCGTGGAATGGTGGTGCTTAATTTTGTCTTTGGCTAGCAGTTGTGCGGCTTCGGCCTGAAAATGTGACCCGTTGTCACTGATGATCTCATGTGGGCAACCATATCGACAGATGATATTGGTTTGTATGAACTTGGCCACATGTTTAGCTGTAAGAGTAGTGTAGGATGCTGTTTCGACCCATTTAGTAAAATAGTCGATAGCTACCAAAATAAAATAGTGACCTCCTGTTCCAGCTGGAGTGATCTTCCCAATGACGTCTATTCCCCAAGCGGAAAATGGCCAAGGAGATGTCATGGTGTAAAACATTCAGGGAGGAACATGTTGCACATTCCCGAAGATCTGGCAATTATGGCAATGTCTGACGTATTTAATACAGTCTGACTTCATCGTCGTCCAGTAATATCCTAGCCGCGTGATTTTGTTTACCATCATGGGTCCACTCATGTGAGGACCGCATTCTCCATCGTGAACTTCTTCCATGACTTTCTGTGCCTGTGAATGATCAAGGAAACGCAAGACGATACCAAGAGGTTTTCTTTTGTACAACTCTCCTTGCATGAGGAGGTATTGAGAGGCTAGTAGGCATATGGCGTGTTGTCCCCTCTTATCCATATCTGGTGGGTATGTACCATTAAGTTTGAAGTTTAGAATGGCTTGGAACCAAGGTTCCTCTGGACTTTCTTCTTCATCTGTAAGGAGGTGTGCGTAGGCTGGTTCTGACCGCCGTTCGATGCATAAAGGCATTTTAACCATATTGTCTGGCATGTTAATCAAGGATGAAAGTTTTGCAAGAGCGTCTGCAAATTGATTCTCTTCACGAAGTAGGTGTAGATAAGTGACCTGATCGAAGAATTGGGCAACTTGATCTATTCTAGCCTGATAGGGTGCTTGACTTTCACTTCGGATTTTCCAAGATCCTGTAACTTGGTTAATGATCAAGGATGAGTCTCCGTGAACTCGAAGATTCTTAATGCCTAAGGTCACTGCTGCTTGTACACCAATGAGGCAAGCTTCATATTCTGATAGGTTATTCGTCACCTCGAAGTCGAGTTTGACAGAAAGTGGTGTATGCTCGCCTTCAGGAGAAATGAGCAACACTCCTATTCCAAAACCTCTTAAATTTGATGCCCCATCAAAATAAAGGTCCCAAGATTCTACACTGGTCTGAAGGATGTCTTCGTCTGAAAATGACCACGTGTCTATTGCTTGAGTATCGTTGATGGGATTATTTGCGAAGAACTCGGCAACGGCGCGCCCCTTTATGACTTTCAAAGGTACATACTTGAGATCAAACTCCGAGAGTATTAAGGTCTACCTTGCCAAACGTCCGTTGAGAACGGGTTTTTAAAGAGGCATTTAACGGGATCCATTTTAGAATATACCTTGACAGAGTAGCTAAGCATGTAGTGGCGTAGCTTCTTTGTTGCCCACACAAGAGCGAGGTATGTCTTTTCGAGTTGTGTGTATTTGCACTCGTATTCTAAGAACTTCTTACTAAGGTAGTATATAGCTCTTTCTTCTTTTCTAACAGTCTGTGCGAGCATAGCCCCCCATGGCTGTTTCGGTGACTGTGAGATATAAACCAAGAGGTTGATCTCGTTGGGGAGGCATTAGCACTGGTGGCTTAGCCAGTATCTCCTTAATTCTGTCAAACGCCTTTTGACAGTCATCGTCTCATAGGGTATGATCCGTTTTCTTGAGCTTTTCGAATATAGGTTCGCAGATCATAGTGAGCTTCGATATGAATCGGCTTATATACTGCACTTTGTCTAGAAATCCTCTAACCTCCTTCTCTGTTTGGAGTTGTGGCATTTCGATTAAAGCTTTGATCTTGGATGGATCAATTTCTATTCCCCTCTGGCTGACGACATATCCCGGAAGCTTGCCTGACGTTACTCCGAATGCACATTTCTCAGGATTGAGCCTCATGTTGTACTTGCGCAGTCTTAGGAAGAATTTGCGAAGGTTATCGATATGCCCCTTCCTATCTTTGGATTTGACAATCATATCATCCACGTACACTTCTACTTCTTTATGAATCATGCCATGAAGCAACGTGGTCGCGGTGTGTTGGTATGTAGCTCCCGCATTGATTAGCCCGAATGGCATAACAGTATAACAATACGTGCCCCACTGAGTGACGAAGGCTGTCTTATCCATATATTCTATGGCCATTTTGATCTGATTATTGTTAGTTATTTAGACCAAATTAATACTCATCTTATGATATTAAAATTACAAATTAATTTAATGTGGTCTAAATCTACATGCATGCAAATAAAAAGTATAAAAGATGGTATTAAACCATCTTAAGACAAAAGTTCCTTACATTGCTATAAGGCAAAATATGGGCACTATAAAGGTCTCCTACCTTTATAGGTCTTGAGCTATGCAACTATGGATGATCCTCCAAGAACACCAATTACCAATATAGGTAATTTCCTTTGGTGGCACCCAAGAATAACCCAAAATACTACTAAAATTAATAACTAGTTAATAATAGTAGTAACCTTGTAATTGTATATTTGATGTACTAATTAATATTATTACTTTGATATTAGTCAGTTTTTATATGTGTTTTAAGATGAAAATGATGAACAAAATAAGAAGAAAAGTTGGTCTCTTGGTGATGAAGGTAAACCGGCCAAAGCACACAAAAAGGACCAAATTTTCTTCAAATTTTTCCAAACATAAGAAATGGTGTGATTAAGTGGGTATTTATAGGCAAAAATGGGGAACAAAACTAAGTGGAAATTGCCACTTAATGGACACTTGTTGTCCTCTCAAAAAATCGGTCAAGTGGACATATTTGAGTCCATTTCGGTTTTCGACATTTGCCCCACAAATGCTTATAAGTCTTATATTTAATTATCTTACATAATTAAATATTAATTTAATTATTTAACACTTAAATAATACAAATTAACTACCAATAACTACTTAACCATTAAGTAATCATAAGACCATTTTATCAACATACAATGTGTCAATATTATCCCACTTAGCTAATTTTACAACCTCTTGTAAAAATTAAATAGCTAATTAATTCCATTTCAAAACAAAAACACATATCGTATAAAATTAATTAATTAACAATTAATTAATAAATTCTAATTATTTATTATTTAAATATCACATAATTAAATAATAAATCTCCTTGTCCCGAGTTCGTAACCCGTCATCAAATAATACTTTTACGTGACTAATTAAAAGTCAAGTAATACAAGGAATTAATTATCTCGTATCTCATACAAACAATTAATTTATTCTATTTGGGCGTCATCCTATAGGTTTGACCTAAAGGGATCAGCTGATCACCGCCGTCACACGACAGTAATGTCAAACTCTAGTCAGCCAATCATTACCGATTAACGATGACCAGTTGACAAATAAATAAAATAAATCCCCAATATTCCTTTAACGAGATTTAATATGTAAACGCACTCATTGTGGAGGACACTACTCCAACAATTATACCCTGCATACCCGTCCATGAAGGATAACAACGCGTGATCTGTTGTATTATCTATCAATATGTCGATGTGTGGTAGAGGGAAGTCGTCCTTGGGACTCGCCTTGTTCAAGTCTCTAAAATCAACACAAACCCGGATTCGGCCATCCTTTTTGGGTACGGGGACTATGTTAGCCACCCAGTCTGAATACTCGGAAACTTTGATGAACCCGGCTTTGAATTGCTTATCGACTTCTTCTTTGATCTTAAGAACCCACTCGGTCCTCATCCGACGAAGCTTCTGTTTTACAGGTTTGAAATCTTGTTTGATTAGAATTCGATGTTCTGCAATATCCTTGTCGATCCCTGGCATGTCCTTTTAAGACCAAGCGAAAACGTCCTTGAACTCGTGTAGGATGTCGATAAAATTGGCCCTTTTCAGTTGGGTTTAGGGTCGTCCCTATCCTAAGTTCTTGGGGTTCTAGTTCGGTTCCTACGTTGATGGGTTCGGTGTTCTCTATAACTGGTGCCCCTTCCCCCTCTTGTAGTATCTCTTTAACTATATAGGGAGGTAATTCGGCTGAGTCTGGGTTAGGATCATCCTCATTATCATCGTAAATAGAATTGCATTCAGAAAAACACAAGGAGTAAGCAGAATCTGATTTATTCATATTAAATTTTGAAAAGAGCTGAAACAAAGAAGCCATTTGTTCAGTAGTCAGTGGCGGTAAAGGGACAGCTGCTGGGACCTTTCTCAAGCTGATGTTACTATGCGATGATATGCTAGGAGAAACAATGGGATGGGGAGTGACGATAGAAGAATACTCTCTAGCGACTACTCTAGACTCAGACTCTGATTACGACTCCGACTCTGACTCAGACTCAAATTCATTATCTTCCGGTTCTGCTTTGAACATCTCTCCTTCTCCAGTAGTGACCTTGAAGAGCTTTCCTTGGTTGGTAGTCCACTTGATCGTTTTTCTCCATCCTTTCTACTGATTTGAACTGGTGTCGGTAATTAGCGTTGTTGGGTTGAAATGGTCATCTTGAAGTATCATGGAACTGATCTCATCCTGCGCTGCTTTGATGAATCGGTCTTCTCCAAACAGAAGGCTAACGGCTTGTTCGTCTAAAGAAGGTGTTTGACGAGTTTTGACGGTAGGAACCGCTTCTGAAGAGATGAAGTGCAATCGTGGAAGACCTCGATTCCAGCTATTCGTGTTCCCTTATAATGCCAAGGTTCAAGAAACCCATGAAAGTATTCCTGACTCCCCTCCCTGACGAAGTGTCCATTTAGGGTAGGGAGATAGGATCGCATCTGGATTCCTTTGTCTTTACGGTTTTGGAACTGAGTAAGCATTTCTAAGGCTTCTACTTTCGTGGGCTTGTACCCCAAACCTAATGGTATCATTTGAGAGTTTCCTTCTTTGTAAGGTGCAAAGGTATTCTTCTTGGCAGGGTTTAATGGCATTCCTGGGAAGTATCCCTGGGACTTGAGTATGTGGTTGACCACTAAATTGGAGTATGGGTTGAAGTATAGAGGCGCCAGTTCACTTTCTACAAGATTTATGCTCTGAAATCCCCGAAGCTTGTATACTGGGTCTGTGACTACTTGGTTCCTTGACATTTTCTCTATCACAACCTTGATAGGTGACGATGTGATCGTCACTACTTTGCCATGTAGAGAATTATTGATCTTCTGGTGCAAGGTGGATGTTACCGCTTTGGAAGCGTGAATCCAAGGCCTTCCCAGAAGTATATTGAAGGCTGCATCGATGTCCACTATCTGAAAATTAACCTTTAGCTCGATTGGTCCTGTGGCTATAGTGAGGTTAATTAGCCCTACTACTTTACGTCGTGTTCCATCGTATGCTCGAACACCTTGGTTGGTAGGAGTCCAATCTGATTCTTTCATGCCCAACTTGTATGATGTCTTCAGTGGTATGACGTTGACTACGGAACCATCATCCACCAAAGTCATTGGTACGTTCTTCTTTAAGAATGTGACTGTAATGTATAGAGCGAGGCTATGACTAGCGCCGAAAGGAGGCAAATCCTCATCTGAAAAAGTAAGTGGGATACTTAGCTTAACAGAGTCTTGGAAGACTAGGTTGACTACATCATCAGGCGTAGAGTTGTGCGATACGTTCAGTTGTTTTAGTAAATGGTCAGCAGATGTATCTTCGCTATCATTTGGTGTGATGACATTGGTGTTAGTAACTGGACCATTAACAGTAGGACCGTTCTGAGAGACATTTTGATATGGACGTCCTGACCGAGTAAGGTGGTCTATATCTTGATCTTTGCTAGCCTTGACTATATCCTCACTAACCTTGACTAGATAATGTTCTGTGAGGTATTCGTCTTTATCGTCATCTGCCCATATTTCGTTGACGATACTAAGCTCTCTCAACCTGATGATATCAGCTTCTAGACTGATTATTTGCTCGACTAGATTGTCAACTAATGTGATTACCTCTTGCATCGTAGACTCTTGGGATAGAATTGGAGCCAATGGCGCGTTTCCCTTAGGTGTGGTGCTTGGATTGCGTAGGGATGTTACTACAGCTTCTAGTTCTGAAACTTGCCTACTTACACTCTTTGCCCATGCAATAAAATCAGCAATGGTAGGAGAAATGGTGGAATAACTCCCCTCATCTTCTAGTGCATGAATCTCATCCTCGACTAGAGAAATGAGGTGTGAACAATCCAAGGTGGATTCTTCATCTGTGATTGTCAGAACTCCAAGAGGATTCTGAGTATTGTTAGGCTTGCTTGCGGGAGGTATGGGCAAGCGACCATCTTCAATCATATCCTGAATGACATGTTTCAATTTGAAGCATTTCTCTGTATCGTGTCCCTTGCCTCTATGATATTCGCAGTATGCATTCTCATCCCAGAATTTAGATTTCTTCTCCGGGTCAGGTGTAGGTCCTATGGGTAGGATCTTACCTTGTTTCATGAGCCTTTTCAGAGTAGTGGAATATGATTCACCAACATAGGTAAATTTCCTCTGTGGGTTATTCTTCTTAGTAGATGATTCGACAAGGTTAACCTCATCGGTCTTGCTAGTGGAGCCATAAGAACGACACGTTGAACCCTGATATCCGCGACCTACCATTTTGGACAAGAGTCCTTTACGGATGTCGTCTTCAATTCTCGTTCCTAGCACAGTCAAGTTTTTAATAGACTTTATGTTTTGGTACCTCAAATGGTTTGCATAAATGGGTCTCAAATTATCCACGAACTTTTTCACAAGAGTGGCTTCGTCCGGGTGTTCAACAAGTTGTGTGCTAGTCTTTCTCTACCTACTTAGGAAGTCGGTGAAGGCTTCTTTCTCATTTTGGGTAAGAACCTCTAGAGTGCGCATATTGACTTGGATTTCAGCATTATCCGCGTATTTTTTAGTGAACTCAATTGCGGCATCGTCCCAGGTAGCAATTTTCTTGTGCTCCAAAGAGTAAAACCATTGCTTAGGAATAGTATCGAGAGATGAAGGAAAGATCCTTAAGAACATCTCTGGTTTAATGCCTTTGATAGACACGTAATCTTTGAAGGCACGAATGTGGTTCAAAGGGGTTTCATGCCCCTTGAATTTTGGAATGTCAGTCATGTTGAAGTTGGTTGGTAGTTGAGCGTTTACCGCCTCATACTTGCGATTATTCTCCCTATAGATGTCATCTCCCCTAAGGTACATCAGTTACTCCTCCAAGTATTAGAGTCGCTTTTCAGCTTTAGTGAGACCTGGAGTGGTTTCTGGTTGTCCAACAAAAGGTGGAGGATTATCATGCACGACCATGTCGGGAATATCGTTTTCTGCAGGAGGAAGTCTGGCTTCTATAGCAACAATGCGGCCTTCAATAGCATTAAGGCGATCATAAGCTTGGTCTTGGCTTGTTTGGAGACGGATGAGCGCAGCTAGGATTAGATCATTACCATTTCCAGGTTGTCCATTGACGCTTGTGTGCCTAGTTCCAGGCATCTTGGAAACTGGGGATAAGAGATTGATGACGAATCAAAACACGATCGACCATTTTAGTACACTTACACAAAAAAGACTTAACTCGTGAAGTGGGAGTGTGCCACTGTGTCAAGTGAGGTTTGAAAATGACAAACTTTGAAATGTTTATCCTGGGAAACTGTAGTGTAGTTGTAGGAGTGCTGACTCGAAGTAAGGTTTTAAAAATGGGTTTTGAGGCCCGTATTTTGACTGGACATTTGGACAGAGTTTCGACTCATTTTGCGCTATTTTAGGGCACTTTTGAAGGATTTGATTTTACAAAATTTCATCATGGTTTTGTTTACAAAATGGTGATCACGTATATGATACAAACATTCATACAGGCATTATAACGGTATGTTGAGTGCATTTAAAGAGTTTTGGCTTAAAAGGTGGGTTGCCACACCAAGCAATCAAACCCTGGTCTGTGGAGAGGTTCGCGCCAAACATGAGTAAGGTCAGTTCCTAGTCCATTTCCTCGAGTAGTGAAAGCCCTTGATACAAACAAGAGTTTGTACCATGGTATGGTTGACGTCAATTGCTATCTATCCTTAGCCCCAGATAAGAATTTGGACCGTCCAGACGGGACCATTGGTCGAATGGCTTGGGTTGAGCCTAGGAAGGCCGAATGAAACGACCTAAGAAGGTCGAGTAATGAAAACCGACAACTGTCTCGTATAAACTATTCCCTAACCTCGTTCAAGTTTCACCCTAGGTAACACGTAAGTGTATCATCCCCAGCGGAGTCGCCAAACTGTGGACATGGGCCACCCGCGCCGCCCACACCTGTGCGTTGTTTGTGTTTAAGGCGGCAGCACTTCTCCCACAGAACCTTGGATAGCCAAAGAATGTCATGGGCCGTTACCGATTTGTGAGGCATTGAAACCGGTGAAAGGTTGAATAAGCCTGCATTTGTGGAGTCGCCACCAATTTTTATGGAAAATTGGAACCGTTCGAATACTCGTGTCATGTCAAGACACAAAGTAGTGACATGAACACTAAGAACTCGTTACCCTTATCATTCTACGTCTAGAATAACTCTCGTGGATGCCAATGAACACGGATGTTCACAGAGATCTGGAGTAAGGGGTGAGGGTACGTATTAGGAAGTCCTTTTACTGAACACCTAATCCCGCCCGCCTCGATCGCGGCCTCTACTAATGATTAGGAAAAACGTTCATATTTGATATGTCATCGATTATATGCATGCAATGCAACATCCACAGATTAATCCTAGCATGTGAATTAAACTATGTCGGTGAACAAATAATTTAGGCAATTATTAATGTCAAATCGGGATTTAGAATTGATTACATGTGAGAGACAAGCAAATAAATCATACATAAACAATGAATACGATAAACGAAAACAGTAATAAAAGGTTACAACTGATTACAATGATTTAATTGATTAACGTCAAAAGTACACTTAAAACGGAATTTTGAAGATAAAAAGAAAGGAAAATAAAAGTTAGAAATTAAAGTAACAAAATAGGTCAGATTAAGGGTGATATTACGATTATTAGTTAATTTAACACGTAATTAAAGGCTACGTCAAAGCGAGAGAAGAAGTTCAGGGACAAAAATCATCTCAGAACAGGCGCAGCATCTGCTGCGTCCCTTGGAAGAGGCGTAGCTATTCCTGCGGCTGTTCTTGAGTTGAGCTCTGTCTCTGAAATCAGAACCGCGGTATGTTAATGTTCGTTGGTGTGTTTACGATTAAGTATTGATATTTATACTCAAGTGGAAGTGATTTAGCAGGTTAATTACATCTGGAACCGTCATAAAAACGATAAAAACGGATCAAAACGAATTAAAACGAGTTAGAACAAATCAGGTTTATTTACGACGTCAGAAATACAAAGGGGACGAACTTGAAAAGAGTTTGAAATTAAAATGATAAGCCGAAACCAAATAAGGAAATTATGTACCAAAGACGAATCCCAGAAACTTGATATGGACAAATCGAGTTTCTAAAATCCGGGTTTGATTTAATGACGAAACCCCACAAATATCGAGTTATAAGGGATTTAAGTCGAAATAAAACGCTATAATTTAAAGTAATTATTAAAACATGGTTTATGTACTGAGGAACGAAAGAAAACAAGAAAATAAGACGAAAAGGAACGAAACAACAGAAAACCCAAGGAAGAAGAAGAAGAAGAAGAGCAGGAGCAGCGGCAACCTCTGGAAAAGGCGCAGCAGATGCTGCGGCCCTTCAAAGAGGCGCAGTTGCTGCTGCGTTTCTTCTCGACGTCTGGTATCTGCTTTTGCGTAAAAACAGTTTTAAAAAAGGGTTTTTCTAAGTCGGTTTTAAATATACTTTTGACGTAAACCTTACATTAAAGGGTACGAAAATAAAATACAATAAATAGAGATCGGATTTAAACCCTCGGACTTACATGTTTGATGAAACGAGATTAACTAAGTTAACATTAGTGATTGCTCGACTCGAATGTATGTAGAAAGTGCCCTCGTTGGAGGACTTTAGATTAATTGATTGATGTGTAGTGGTCAAATTGGTCGGTCATGCAATGTGACTGGTACTCAGAATGATCTGAGCTTACGTGGTCGATTGATCAAGCACGTAGGCGTCGAAAGCTTAGAGCAAGGTCTAGAATGCAAAGGGAGAAGAGAAAGGCGGACACTCGCGTGAAAAATATGGAGACTGTAGGTCTCTATTTAAACCAAAAAATGTGAAGAGTTTTGGAATGACACAAACTTTGGAAAGAAATCACGGAAATATTCCGTACACAACCAAAATGGGCTGGTGAAGAGCTGCAGCAGCTGCTGTGGTCCTTCCAAGAGGCGCAGTACCTGCTGCGTCATTTCCCCAGAGGTTTCCTCCTCCGCTAGAAAGATTTCCGCGTTTCTATTATGGAATTGCGGTAGATCTCTAATTCCTTATTCCGTAAAATATGATATATATGGGAGATATTTTATCAAAAGATATAAAATTTAATTTGGAATAAATATCTGGAATATTCTAGAACATTCCGACTCGGCATTTTAAACGGTTTTTTTAGAAAATGAAGCGGTTTTTGACCCGGACTCCAAATGAACTCTAATTACTGTCAAAACGACCGTATCGGCGCGTAGATGATGACCAAGGAGTAGACACAATTATTTGAGCTATCACCTGACGATAAACTTACGGACTGTCATAAATCGTTCCGCGTAACAAACATGCGGCCCAATCATTATTGGGTGGTTGGCGGAAGGTGTAGAAATGAGGTATCTACAATTATTTAACCTAACAATATCTTAGTAGAAGATATGAAATAAATCTAAATAACCATAAAGATATAAAATATCTTTAGTAATAATCTTATTTAGATTTACTCTAATCTTCACTTGTACAAGCAGTATCACACGAGTAGGAGACGGCTCATAACGTGAAACCGTAGTAAGATATTAGGTTAAATAAATTTGGGTTTAGATATGAGTAAGTAGAAAACCCTAGTTAGCCACCAAGAAACAACCCATAAGTTGTCACATAGGTCGACCAAACTAAAAGGTAATTATCTATTCATAACCCAATTTAAGTACAAACTTCAATCTACTATAAAATAGGTTTTTCATTTAAAGAATATAAAGATAAGATTTGAAAAACTATTTTGTAAACAATTTAAAACTCAAGTCGTGCGTTTTTAATATTGCAGCTCAATGTTATAGCTAAATCACCTATAACATTGAGTCTGGTAGGTAATGTTATAACCATAACAGCTATAAGGCCCTGTTCTTTCTGGCTTATTTTCACCTACTTGATTCGATTCGGACTCGATTCGATTGATTCATTTCGATTGATTGATTCAACTCCATTCGATTCGATTGATTCGGCTCCATTGATTGATTGGCTCATTTCGGCTCCATTGATTGATTGATTGATTCAGCTCCATTAAGTTCAGCTCATTTCAGCCTTACTCATCTTAATTTAATAGTTATTATTAATTTTGTTATCAATAATACTATTTTTTTAATATTATTCTTTATTATTATATTTAATAATAGTGTTAATAATAATGTTATTAATAATTTTATTTATTATTATTATTATGAATATTATTATTAAAATGAATAATAATAATAATGTTGTTGTTGTTGTTGTTAAAATGAATAATAATGTTATTAATGTTAATAATAATATTATTTATTATTATTATTATTATTATTATTATTATTATTATTATTATTATTATTATTATTATTATTATTATTATTATTATTATTATTATTATTATTATTATTATTATTATTATTATTATTAGTATTATTGTTGTTGTTGTTATAATTATTGGTATTATTATTAAAATTAATAACATTTATTATTAATATTATTGATTGGGCACGCCCAACCGACTTGACCCAGTAGCCAATACGGGGTCATACAAGTCAACACGCTTGCCAACATGGTTACGGATTCGCTTGATACTCTACGAATCACGAATTGTTAAAAGCGAATTCTATCAATTGATTACTGAAAATACATATAACACATTTTCTATAAGCGAATCGCGAATCGATAAGGCGTATTCATAGCGAATATGGTAACCATGCTTGCCAGCCATTATTTGAGGTACACAAAGAAATCTATAAATACCTCATTATTCACCCATCAATGGTAAAATACTTCTCACCAATAACTTCCTCTCTCTAGAAGTAAGACTACTCGAGCTACTATGAGAGGGCACGGAAACCTTAGCTTCAAGCAAGGTCCCAACTATCCACCAATACCGTAAGGCATCAGAGAAGGACCTATCTATTGCGAACCCTCCGAGGCCCCATTTGTTACGCGTGAAAGATCCATCCGGAGAGAGCAAGCATAGGTTCGAGGTGCCATCGTCTGAGAGGAGCGCGTTGACCCGACCCGGATTCGAGCAACGCTTACTTGAGTGTTTTTATTCGAAACAATTATTTTTACTAATATCATTATTAATATTGACATTATTATTTATTATTGTTATTAAGAATATTATTAGTAAAAAATTACTATTTTTCATTATTATAATTTATGATTATTCATATACTCCTCCCTCTATCCTGGTCAATTGTTGTCCTTTGGTTTTGGCACAAAGACCAAGGAAAGAGGTGGTGCCAATTATAAAATGACAAGCAGACCAAATTGAGTGTGAATGATCAAATTGCTCATCAAGTTCATTCTTAAAATAGAAAGGACAATAATTTAATTAGACACCCCAAAATGGAATAGGACAACAAATTACCGGGACAGAGGGAGTATAATATTATAATTTTTTTCTTAAAAATATTAATTTTAGTATAAGTAGTATTATACTATGAATATTATTATTATTATTATTATAGTTGATAATAACAATAATATTAAATATTATTATTATTAATATTAATATGATTATTTGATTCGATTAATTCAATTGACTTTATTGATTCGATTGATTTACTCGGCTCTATTGATTGATTCGATCGGCTCAGCTCCATTTGATTGATTGATTGATTCGGCTCCATTGATTGATTCAGTTCAGTTCGATTCGATTTGATTCAGCTCCATTCGATTCGATTCGATTGATTCGGCTCTAAAAAGCCGTAAAGAAACAGGCCTAACTTTACTTACCAAAATCATTTCTTTAAATACCGTTATAAGACGATGACCTACGCTATCTAATCTTCCTGGAGATCTTCAATGTAGGATCATCTCTATATCTTGATCATAAGCTCTTCATCTTGAGCTTGTTATACACTTGATCGAGCCTTTTGCTTGAGTGATCATCATACTTGAAACTTGTTACAGTTACTATGACGCTTTAAGAATCTTCAATGTTGTAGCTCAAGCTGCTATAACATTACTTGAACGATGCTTCACAAATCTTCAATGTTATAGCCAAGATTGCTATAACATTACTTGCTCAATTGTAAACTTTAATCAATCAATTAAAGACTAAACAAACGATTACGAGCAAGAGTATATACAATATAAAGTACACACTTGTCATTATCAAAACTAATCATATATCTATATGGTCCAACAAATTCCCCCTTTTTGATGATGACAAGTCTCTTACGATTTGTGACTAAGTAAAAGTTCCCCCTCAACATAATACTCTAAAAGTCATAGTCAGTTGAACGCAAGAACAATCCACTTATATACAAAGTATAGCATCTAAGGACCTTAAGAGATTAAAGGTTATGACAAGGAGCAAGCTTAGGCAAATACGAAATCATGGTCATTTCTTCCCCCTCTTGACATCATCGAAAAGACGAGAACAGACATAAAACGAGTAAAATGATATCAGCTGAGGCAAGAAATACATATTAATCAAAGCACATATTATAGCATAAGAACGATATCAACATAAGCAAGCTCTAAATATAGAGTGTGTAAGACAAACCAAGATGAGTATAGATATTGTAAGAGAGAATGAAAATAGTCATTCACCTAACTATGACCTACAAAAGCATGCATGCAATCTAACATGATAGATATCTCTAGTAACCGTACATATAGATCCAAAACACATGCCGAGGACTTACATAGTAATATGAGGTGAGGTAATTGTGTAAGAAGGGGCAAAATAATTTGGATATGTGGAGGTAAAAACCAAGCTAGAACCGATCACAATCAAAAGTAGCCATATTCCACTTTCCATGGAACATGAATGATGATGCACCATGCCAAGTATGACACAAACTCACTCACATCAACAAGTACTTCTCCTCAAGTAATATGGAAATGATAAGAATAGGAGTAATAAGAGATTTTTGCTTTTCATCTTTTGTATCATTTTTTTTTCATTTTTTTTTTTGTCCATCTTTTTCTTCTTCCTTCCAATGTCCATCACAAAAGCAACAAAATTAACCACAACAAGACTTCCAATTTACCAACAAGACTAGCTTGACAAGGGTAGGCCATATGGAATGTAGTTGAAGAAATGGGTCAAAACAAGACAAATTTGGCTAATGTGAGGTTAGTAGGTAAAACGTAAAGGAAAGATCGCCTTTCCACATGTGTCACCACCACAAACCCGAGTGTATACATGTAATAAGAGACAAATTTCATGCTTATGCAATTAGATGTTACATGCCATGTAAGGAGTACTACTCACATCCTAAATGAAACCAATCATGAATGTCATTGGTTTATGAAGCTCTAAACCTTAGATTGTATATGTGAATAACGAGAAATATGATTTGTATACAACATAAAATATAACAGACTAGAAAACGGAATATTCTCATAAGATAATAAAATACTATACATGAATATACTTGAAACGGAAAATACGAACATAGTTATACAATCTCATCAAATCTAGTCAGTCATATGGAAAATAAAATATTTGTGCCAAGTTTAGTTGCCACCGATTAAACCAATTTCCAACCGTAAAATCTCAAAACGTTCTCTAGCCAATGCTTTGGTAAAAATGTCAGCCCATTGTTTTTCTGTACTACAAAATTCCAGTCTTATATTGCCCTTATCTATATGGTCACGTAGAAAGTGGTGTCTAATGTCTATATGCTTAGTACGCGAATGCTGCGCAGGGTTCTTAGATATAATTATAGCACTCGTATTGTCACATAAAATAGAAATACACCTAATGTTAACACCGTAATTACATAATTGTTGCTTAAGCCATAAAAGTTGAGAACATACCAACCCAGCGGCAATATACTCGGCTTCAGCTGTAGATAACGCAACGGAATTTTGCTTCTTTGACCCCATGTTATAATGCATGGTCCAACAAACGTAGCTATGCCGGAAGTACTTTTTCTGTCAAGTGAACAACCTACATAGTCTGCATTTGAATACCCTATGAGATCGAAATTACACTCAAGAGGATACCCAGATACAATTTCGATGTACCAATTAAATACTTCAAAATTCTCTTAACTGTAATCAAATGCGATTCTTGAAGGCACGATTGAAATCGAGCACATATGCATACACTAAACATTATATCAGGATGAATTGCAGTTAATTAAAGAAGTGAGCCAATCATACCTTGATAAGTTGTCTCATCGACAGACTTACCGTCTTCATCCTTAGTCAACTTCTTATCTGTAACCATAGGAGTTGGCTAAGAATTAGAATTTTTCATACCAAATTTCTTGATTAGCTCTTTGATGTATTTTTGTTTGTGTATCATAATTCCTTCAGTAGTTTGTTGAATTTGAAGCCCAAGGAAGAACTTGAGTTCTCTCATCATGCTCATCTCGAATTCAGAGGTCATCAATTCTGAAAAATACTTACACAAATGATTATTAGTTGAACCAAAAATAATATCGTCAATATAAATTTGTACAACTAATAGATCGGAATTTTCAGATTTCAAAAATAGGGTTTTGTCGACAGATCCTCTTTTAAAACGACTTTCAAGATGATATTTTGATAATCTTTTGTACCAAGACCTGGGAACGTGTTTCAAACCATACAAGGCTTTATCTAATTTGAAAACATGATTTTGAAACTTGCTATCGAGAAATCCTGGAGGTTGCTCAACAAAAATCTCTTCATTCAAATAACCGTTAAGAAATGTTGTCTTAACGTCCATTTGAAATAATTTTATTCCTTTATGAGCAGCAAAAGCTATTAATAGCCTAATAGCCTCAAGTCTGGCTACGGGAGCGAAGGTTTCATCGTAGTTAATTCCTTCTTGTTAATTATACCCTTGTACAACCAATCTGGCTTTATTTCTTACAATAACTCCCGTATCGTGCAACTTGTTTCTAAAAACCCATCTTGTACTAATAACAGTTCGGTCTTTAGGTCTCATAACCAAATGCCAAACTTTGTTCCATTTGAACTGTTGAAGCTCTTCTTGCATAGCAACGATCCAATCTGATTCTGCAAGTGCTTCTTTGATATTTGTTGGCTCAATGGTGGAGAGGAAGGAGTAAAATGAGCAAAA
This sequence comes from Silene latifolia, assembly GCF_048544455.1. NCBI lineage: Eukaryota > Viridiplantae > Streptophyta > Magnoliopsida > Caryophyllales > Caryophyllaceae > Silene > Silene latifolia. The sequence goes on from NC_133531.1 coordinate 70,151,872, forward strand.
GTTGTTAAGCTTTCTACGATTTCGAACTCCTTCATTTAAACTTCCTAGAATGGTTTCCATTGGATGAGAATCCTTATATCTCCATTTCTTAGAAACCGGAGACACATTGTCATCTGAACTTGGCTCGCCTTCTTCGAATGATTGAGGTTCAAGCCTCGTTCCCCTTGAATCCAATCTTGGGGTTATAACAGAATCGGGTATAACTTTAGATCCTGTTCTTTGATTAGGATTTGATGTTATAGCATCATCAGCTATAACTTCAGTTTCCAATTGCTTGGATTGAGAAGAGGTTATAGTATCATCAATTATATTCTCATTTCTCTTTCCTTTATCATTCGAAGGGCTTCCTTGTTCATCATTTGTGCCCTCAATTTCTTTATCATCTTCATCCAATTCTGGAAGATCATCCCTAGATAGTCGAAAATCAGGTTCGTTCAAATCTTCTTCCTCATCCTGCTCAGCTTTATCAAACATATTATTCTCATCAAAAATAACATGAACACTTTCTTCGATGCATAAGGTTCTTTTATTGAAGACCTTATATGCTTTGCTATGATTAGAATAGCTGACAAATACAGCTTCGTCACTTCTGGGATCGAATTTGCTTAATCTATTTTTACTATTATTATGGACAAACCACTTACTCCCGAAGCAACGTAGATGTGATATGTTGGGTTTACGTCCCCTAAGAAGCTCATAAGGAGTCTTTATGAGAATAGGTCTAATCAAAGCTCGATTATGAACATAGCATGCAGTACTAATAGCTTCAGCCCAAAAATTACGAGGTAGACCACTACATAACAACATAGTGCGTGCCATATCCTCTAATGTTCTATTCATATGCTCAACAACACCGTTTTGTTGTGGGGTTCGTGGTGCTGAGAAGTTATGCCCAACATCATTCTCCCTACAATATTCTATAAAGGCATGGTTATCAAATTCGGTGCCATGATCCGTACGAATAGAAACTAATTTTGATTTATACTTATTTTGGGCAAGCTTCATTAGAACTGCAAACTCATCGAAAGTTTCATCATTTGAATTGAGAAAGATTGGCCAAACATATCTAGAATAATCATCAACTAGAACGAAGACATACCTGGATCCTCCTCTACTTCTTACCTTCATTGGGCCACATAGATCCATATGCACGAGTTCTAGTCGTTCATTGGTGCTTACCATTCTCTTAGGTTTGAACGAGGATCTCATATGTTTGCAACGAGCACACGAGTCACATAAGGTTTCTTGATCAGATTTGATTAAGGGAATTCCTTCAACCAAATCCCATCTCTTTTATTTATTCAAAGTAGTTGAGCTAATGTGAGCAAATCTTTTGTGCCAAAGGCACGGATCATCAGTTGTAACTTTCATGCATGTGAACGAGTTAGTAAGAATATTATTTAAATCAATCATATAAACGTTCCTTTTACGCTGTACTTCAAGCACAACACTACTTGTTCCTTCAATTATTATTCGACAGGAATCTAAATGAAAAACAACTTTATTTCCCTTGTCACATAGTTGAGAGATGCTCAGTAAATTGTGCTTGAGACCACTAACAAGATAAACATCACTAACAGCATGAGAAGAAGATATGCCCACTTTACCAATACCAATAACCTTACCCTTCTCATTGTCACCAAATGTAACTTTACCTCCATCGAAGGGTTCAAGTGAAAGAAATACATTAACGTCTCCAGTCATGTGCCTTGAACATCCACTATCAAGGTACCATAGGTTATTTTCTTTCACCACAACCTGCAAAATAATTAGATACAGTTTTTAGGTACCCAAGCTAAGTTGGGTCCTTTGACGTTAGTCACTCTATAAACTAAATCTTTTCTCACCCAAACTTGTCTAAAAGTCTTTTGTTTTGGAAACGAATAGGCTCGTATATGGACCGTCTTAGGTTGTGTTTTGGGTTCTTCATGACGTGGTCTTTCAGGTTGTTTTGGGTGAGCTTTGGTTTTGAAGGGCTCTTTAGGCTTAGATGATTGTTTTGATTCGGCAGCCCTCTTAAAGTCGAAGCTCATATCATAGAACCAACGATGATTATTGTTACATTCTTCACTCGTACTAGGTTTAGATGGGGAGAAGTCATTATCCTCTAAAACAGTGTCAATTGCTTTAAAAAAGTTTTTTTCCTTTTTTTAAATCTTGAACGTATTTGACACGGTTTTCTTGGATATGACCCGTATGACCACAGTAATTGCAAATCAAGTATTCTGGTAGATTAACATATTTTCTCTTCCTAAAATCTCATTTGGAAGGTGTCAATTTGCATTTAGAGTGGTCTCTACGACCATAGCACTCATGTCCTAATCCCATTTTCATATTATTGTCTGATTGCTCAGTTAGGAAATTGATGCATGTATTTTATATAAGGTTTTTACCCCATTTTTACACGCATTTCTATGTTATTTATGTGGCGTCTAGCTACAAATGCCCCCGAATAGGCTACTTTGATTTATCTTGTATTAATTGCAGGTATGAACAAGAAAGGAGCGAAATCAAGCCTGAACCTGTCCCAATTTCATGCATTTTGGAGAAGGAGGAACTGGAGCTTGGAATTTGTCACTTAGAGATGCGTCAAGTGGCCTTGAAAGGTGTTCAAGAAGTCCACTGATACGTGCATCGTATATAGTCCTTTTAGGCCTTTTTATGCACGTATTTCTATGATATTATCATAGTTTTATGCTACGAAATGCCCCGAATGTACTACTTTGGTTTGTTTTGTTCTATTTGCAGGAATGGACCAGAAAGTAGTGAAATCAAGCCTTTTACCGTCCGTTTTGCATGCATTTGGAGGAAGAGTGAATTTGGAGCGGAAATGTAGCTGTCTCGGGATGCGCGAAGCCATTTCGGGAGCTAAAAAGACAAGTTAAAGCTGAACTAACGAACAAGTAGCTGCTCATATTTCACTCGATCGAATGCTTATTTGATTGATCGAATGACTTTGGATGGTTGAAGACCCCGATCTAACACTTTCCTTGGCCGATCGAATAGTTGTTTTTAGAGGTTTACTCGATCGAGTACTATTACTGGCCGATCGAGTGGTTTGAGCTCAGTTTTGCTCGATCGAGTGGTTTCAAATCACTCGATCGAGTGGAATTGCTATTGGGCTCCGGCTTTTTGTTTTATTTCGCTATTAGGTTTAATAAGAATCGTCTCCTCTATAAATAGGACGACGACAAACACATTTAGGGGACCAAAACAGTTCTTGGACTTCGTTCCTGGAGACTGTACTCTACTCTTTCTCTATAAACTGCTTTCCTCTCTTTTCCCAGATCCTTATTTCTGTAACTTTCTCTCTTTTCCCTTTTCTCTCTTTTTAGTTAATGTTTATCTCTCTTTCCCTTGCTTTTACTCTTTCCTTATTCATGTCTAGCTAATTCTCTTTGCTAGGATTAGGGGATTCGATGAATGGATGTTAAGTGCTAATTAGTTTATAGATCTGTCGTTGTGTTTCTATCTTTGTTGTTAATCACTGCTTTAATTGTATCTTGCTGATTGAATCGATGCAATTAGCCTTTTTAATTTTGGTAAGCCTTGACCTGGACCGGACGGTTGGAAGGGGTGAGACCCGCAGTGAACAATAGAATGCTTTAGTGAGGGCGGAAGCTAAGCTAATAGTGTTTTAGGGCGAATTGAGACTGGAAGGATATATTCATTGCCCCTTAGACCGACACATCGACTAATGTGTGACCTTAACTGCAATTAATTGACGTTCATTGATGAACCGATATCCTAGTTTCCTTTCCCTCTGCTTAATTTCTCTTATCTCAATTTCTCGTGCCTTAATCTCGTTAGTTTAATCAAAACAATCAAAACCCCCACTAGACCTTAGACAGACTGAATTAACAAGTAGATAGTGACCGTCTCCCTATAGAGATCGACCCTACTTACTGCTGATTTCTGTTAGTAGTAGCTAGGTATTTATTTTTGGTACCTGACGATGGTATCAAATTTTGGCGCCGTTGCCGGGGAGGCAACTACTTTATTTGCTTGTTATTTTTGTCTGTCTTTAGCCTCGAGGGATTTATCCCTTGAGGCCGTTCTAATCTTTTTCTTTAGTGCTGTTTTGATAGGCCCTACAGGTCCTACCTAGACTGTTCTAGGTAAAAGATCGTCAAAGGGAAGGCTTGAGTACCTTTGACCTTCCACCTATATTCCATTCTATGGCGTAGCAGGTGGTTTACTGTGGGAGATGTGGTGCTGTTGGGCACAGTGCAGCTATTTGCATGGCAGAGAACGACGAGGTCTACGCGTTCAAGCAACGTAGACAAGCTAGCCATTCCGCTGTAGTTGTACCGCCGCATCTGCCTTATCAACGAGGCTACCAACAACCTCCATTAGTCTGGCCACTGCAACAACAAGCTCCTCCTCTTGATAAACGGAAAGAAGAGATTGCTGAGTTGAAGTCTTTAGTGAAGGCGCTTGCACTCCAAGTGCAAGAACATGATAGACACACTTGTGCGCAAATTGTTGAGCTCGAGTCTAAAATAGCTCAGTTAGCTGCTGAGTCAAATATTGGGCAACCAGAGGAAGTCTGCGTTACCTACGCAGAGAGTGGTCTTTCCCACGAAGGACCTACGTTGCCTAGTGCTGCTGATGACTGGGATGACTCGGATTACGAAGTTCTATCAGATAATGATGCCTCACACGAAGAATTATGCACTGATTAGCAAGAATCACTCGATCGAATGGATTATATTGGTCGATCGAGTGAAATACCTGAAGAAACGTTCGATCGAACACATTATTCCACTCGATCGAACAACTACTTAGAGGAAGTACTCGATCGAGCTGTTTCATATACTCGATCGAGTGAATATCATGAGGAAAGCCTTCGATCGAGTAATAATTCCACTCGATCGATTGATCTGGCCAGAGAGAGCAATGCAACGTCACTTGGGTTCGTTCTAGATGACGATTTTGATGATGATAATGGTTACGGTGAATCTCCCCTTTTCAAGCCGAGTTGGATGCGCTTGAGGCTGCGATTTACGGGACGAATTCCACAGAGACGAGAAGGTAGTTGAGTCAGTGATTGCTCCCAGCACGGAAGAGGTAATATCTTCCTTTGTCAATGATTCCGTCCTTGAGAGCAACCAACCCGAGGTAGTTAACGATGATTTTATTATTGTTTGTTTGAGTAGTACATTGCCTCATTTGACTTATGCTTCGCATTTTAATACTATACCCCCTTCCAGTTGGACAAGTAATTTAACGATTTTTCACCGTACTTGTCATCTTAAATTTGTTAATCTGAAACGGTACCCTAAATCATTATTAATTACTCCTGAGCTCCTTTATTTTGTTGACAAATTTAGGAGCTATCATAGGAAATTTGTTAGACTCAAACGTTTATACATTTTATTTTCCTATGTCATTATTCTACTGTGGTGCTACTTACAGTTTTGTGTAGCACATGCGCAGCTGTTTGATCGGTTGCTGCGCGCTTTGAGCCGTTTTGACCAGGCTAAATTAGAGAGGCTCGAAGAAAAGAAGGTCGAGTTGGGACCTGTCTGAAACTAGCGCTACCCGGGAGGCAACCCGGAGAAATTTGATTTTTAGTTGTTTTTCAAACATTTCATTTAGTCGTGTGTGTAATAATTGTTCTTCGTACCAGTGGTTATATCGGTTACGCTTGTTTTGTTAGTTTTGCGGGCTGTTTTATTGCGTCTTTGCAGGAATCCATTGAGGATGGCTCGATCGAGTGCTTTTTGTACTCGATCGAACCATTTTGCTATTGTTTCTACTCGATCGAGTATATATTTCTTCTCGATCGAGTACCTGCCAAAGAAAAGCCTTCGATCAAGTGCCCTATTTCCTCGATCGAGCAGTCATAGATGCCCAAGTCACTCGATCGAGTAATCTACTCTCTTGATCGAGTGCTTTTTGCTTGGATTAGCTTCCTGTGACGATGTTCTAGGCTGTTTGCGGCCTCTCACGTTGCTGGCTGGTTTGGGGAGGTCCCTTATTCGCGTAATTGTGTAAGCTTTCCGCATCTACTCTCTTTCTCTTTTAGTTTGCGTTTCCTTTCCATGTTTTGGTACAATGAGAGCATTGTACGGTTTGGTTTGGGGAGGTTGTGCATCCATATCTGTGTCTGCATGTTGTTTTTATTGCATTTTTGTTATCACGTTTAATTTTTCTGTATGCATTGTTGTTTAATTTTTATAAAATTCAAAAATCTCATAAAAATCTCATAAAAATTGAAAAATTCAAAAAACTCAAAAATTCATGTTCATTTTAGCATATAGTTTGAGTTGGAACGGTTGATTTCCATGATGAAATTGCACTCCAATTGTCTTTTTGCTTAAGCCTTGCATTGAACTATTATCTTTTAGCTTTGTCTTTTTGCATATCTACGAGTTTATGTTAAATTTAGCTGAACGAATAGACTTGACCTGAAAATTTTGGCAAACTACTTATAATTTCTAAGGAACTAGAGCTTTTTAAACTGGTGACATTCATGACCAGTTTCATTTAGGATTGAGAGTAGTTACTCCTTGCATAACATGTATCATCAATTTGCACGTGTATGAAATTCAATTGCTTTTTGCCTGCATACATTCGGGTTAGTGGTTGGTGTCACATGCAGGGAGGTGCTTACAATTTTCCCTTTTCTTTCATTTTTACCCATTTAACTCCACATTAGCCAAATTTGCCTGTTGACCCTTAGCTACATTCCAAATTTAGCCTGCCTTGTCAAGCTAGTTAGTGTATGTTTTTGCGGTATGTATTTCATTGTGCCAAGTTTGGCTTGTATCCATAGATTTGGAGTTGTTAATTTATGGGAGAAGGAGGATGAAAAAAAACACAAAAAGAAAAAAAAAACTTGAAAAATAAAAAGAAAAAAGATTTCGAACAAAAAATAGAAAAGGAAACCGTGAAAAAAAAATAGAAAAAAAAGAAAGAAAAAGATGATGTTTGATGAGACGGTTTCTGCGTCTATGCTTTATTTACATTTATTGAGGAGTATTTTCAGTTTGGTTTGGTGAGTTTTGTGCCAAATGAAGGGCGCATGTGCTTAATTCTATAATTGAGTTGGAAATGGATATGTCCCATATGGTTATGTTTAGGTACTAGCTTGGCTGTCTATACCTCCACATTCCCATAAATGTTTTGCCTTTTCATACCCATTGTCTCACTTTACCATATTTTTGTAAGCCCTCGGCTGTGACAGAACCTTGTCTGGTTGGAATGTGTGTACGGTAGCTAGAATTGTCTATCATATCAGCTGCATGCATGATTATGTGGGTCGTAGTCTAGGTGAGCGACTATATTTCTTTCTCTCTTAAATATATATGTTCACCCTTTGCTTCATGAGAGAAGAGTGACCCGTGAGAGTCCATTATTAAAGGTCTTGCAAGGCCGGCGGTTCAGCTTTATTATAGACATCATATAACTCGTTTGCATTTGACTGCTTTGCTATGAGTATTAGTTTGCTTGCATTAAATTGGTTTAAGTGGGCATTTGTAGCTAGCTCTGAGTTATCTTTTCCATTCCGTTAGTTTGCATTTAGTTTACTCGAGGACGAGTAAAGGTTTGGTTTGGGGTGATTTGATACGTGCATCATATATAATCCTTTTAGGCCTTTTTATGCACGTATTTTTATGCTATTATCGTAGTTTTATGCTACGAAATGCCCCGAATGTGCTACTTTGTTTTGTTTTGTACTATTTGCAGGAATGGACCAGAAAGTAGTGAAATCAAGCCTTTTACCGTCCGTTTTGCTTGCATTTGGAGGAAGAGTGAATTTGGAGCGGAAATGTAGCTGTCTCGGGATGCGTGAAGCCATTTCGGGAGCTAAATAGACAAGTCAAAGCTGAACTAACGAACAAGTAGCTGCTGGAGTCATATTTCACTCGATCGAATGCTTGTTTGATCGATCGAATGACTTTGGATGGTTGAAGACCTCGATCGAACACTTTCCTTGGTCGATCAAATAGTTGCTTTTAGAGGTTTAATTGGTCGAGTACTATTACTTGTCGATCGAGTGGTTTGAGCTCAGTTCTGCTCGATCGAGTGGTTTCAAATCACTCGATCGAGTGGAATTGCTATTGGGCTCGGGCTTTTTGTTTTATTTCGCTATTAGGTTTAATAAGAATCGTCTCCTCTATAAATAGGACGACGACAAACACATTTAGGGGACCGAAACAGTTCTTGGACTTCGTTCCTGGAGATTGTACTCTACTCTTTCTCTGTAAACTGCTTTCCTCTCTTTTCCCGGATCCTTATTTCTGTAACTTTATCTCTTTTCCTTTTTCTCTCTTTTTAGTTAATGTTTATCTCTCTTTCCCTTGCTTTTACTCTTTCCTTATTCATGTCTAGCTAATTCTCTTTGCTAGGATTAGGGGATTCGATGAATGGATGTTAATTGCTAATTAGTTTATAGATCGGTCGTTGTGTTTCTATCTTTGTTGTTAATCGCTGCTTTAATTGTATCTTGCTGATTGAATCGATGCAATTAGCCTTTTTAATTTTGGTAAGCCTTGACCTGGACCGGAAGGTTGGAAGGGGTGAGACCCGCAGTGAACAATAGAATGCTTTAGTGAGGGCGGAAGCTAAGCTAATAGTGTTTTAGGGCGAATTGAGACTGGAAGGATATTTTCATTGCCCCTTAGACCAACACATCGACTAATATGTGACCTTAACTGCAATTAATTGACGTTCATTGATGAACCGATATCCTAGTTTCCTTTCCCTCTGCTTAATTTCTCTTATCCCAATTTCTCTTGCCTTAATCTCGTTAGTTTAATCAAAACAATCAAAACCCCCACTGTGACCTTAGACAGACTGAATTAACAAGTAGATAGTGACCGCCTCCCTGTGGAGATCGACTCTACTTACCGCTGACTTCTGTTAGTAGTAGCTAGGTATTTATTTTTGGTACCTGACGACGGTATCATCCACCTGTGCTGATATAGCTCGATCGACCCATTATGCCACTTACAATGGTCGATCGAATGCTTTACTCTCTTGGAATTCCTCGATCGAGCTCTGCTTTTTCTCGATCGAGCTCTGCTTTTACTCGATCGAGTTGACCGTTCTCTGAACTCTTCGATCGAGCACCCTATTTCCTCGATCGAACGGATTGTCGAGTTTCATTCTCGATCGAGTGGTTTCATTTCACTCGATCGAGAGCTTTGGTCTTTTATGCGGATTTTGAGTTTATTTCGAGATTGCCTTTTGTAATCAGGAATAAATAGGAATGACGGCAGTCATTAGCTCTCTCTTATTCTCTCTTCCTTCGACTTCTCTTCCCCTTACTCTCTCTTAGAACCTTAAGACTTGAAAACCTAACTCTCTATTGCTTTTTCCTTGTAATCGGTATTCTCTACTCTTAATTAATTAATTACTCTCGCTTTATTGCTCTTGTTCCTTTAAGTCTCTATTCTCTTTATTCTCTCCTTATGCTATTAATTATGATTAATTCTTATAGTTTATGTGTTGTTGTTGTTGTTGTTTATTCAATAATCATGCATAGCTAAATTCCTTTGCTAGGACATAGGGGAGCCATGATTCTAAGGGAATTATGAATAAGTGATTAGAATTTAGTGCGAATTAGATCTATATTGTTAATCACTACAATTAATTGTTCTTGTCTACTTGAGTCGACGCAATTAGTTATTTAACCTTGGTACACCTTGACCTGGATCGGAAGATTGGAATAGGTAAGACCTGCAATGAACATTAGAGCATTCTAATGAGGGCGGAAGCTAAGTTAGAATTGTTTTACGGCGAATAGCGGACCGGAAGGACCTTTTCACTACCCTGTAGATCGAATTTGCATTGACCTAAGACCCTAGACTAGATTTCTTAAGAATCATAGTGAACCGACTGTCTTAGTTGTTTCTCTCTGCTTCATATTGGTCAACTTTCTTCTTTATTTCTCGTCTACTCTATTTCTCTTTTGACCTCCATAGATTAGAACAAACTACTAAAACCCCCAAGGAACAGTTACTCAGACGGACTTAGTTTAGCAGACATTTTCCCATCTCTCTGTGGAGATCGACCCTACATCCGCTAACTTTTGTTAGTAGTTATAGGTGTTGAACCTATTTTATTGATGATGACAAGTCCTTCACTTTTATGTATCCCTCTAAATTAATGGTGTGTGCTAGACGTGTGTATGACAGGTCCAAAAGTATTTCATATTTGCTCGGAAAAGAAGACGGGTGGAGCGTTGGATGAGTCTTGGTTCGTGTCTAGAAAAATTGTAAGAATATATAAATTGTGCTTATTCTTATTCGATCCAATAAATCACTGCTTATCTTTTTGGACAAAATAATTTCAAGATAAAATATTTTCCTAATTATTGTTTTGATAAAATTTTATTCCGTTGAAACTTCCTAATATTGCTCTAAATAATATCTTTATCCTTTTGAGGAATTTGTGTTTTGGAAGGCAACTAGAATATAATTGTCAAAAATTTTGTTTAGGGTTTGTTGCGTGAAAGATTTGATTTGGTCAACTAACCACTTTTGCTTATGAAAAGAAAAATCCTTCACTTGTGATGATTGACACATACGAGAATATTTTTGAGAGCAAAAAGTGTGATACAAAGTTTCAGAAAATTGTTTTTGTCTCATTCTGTTCTTAAAAGAAGTTTTTGCAAATTTGTTTTTAAGCGTAAACTTTTCAGTTTGCAAATCCTTTTGAAAGCCGTGATTGTGGGTTGAGTCTGAGTACGCAAATCATATATTTATAAGGCTAATTTTTGTTCTCCATCGTTCCAATTGTTGAACCGTATAAGGAGACAATTTGTGTTGTAATTTTCTCTTTTGTGAGAGAGTGTTTTTGGGGTACGGGGTTGTACTCGAGTTGCACGATCGGAGTTGATCGTGGGGGTTTTCTTTGTAATCGAGTTTGGTTATAAAGGAAATATTAATAAGAGAGAGGGTGGACGTAGACCTTTAGAGAGTAGGTCGAACCACATTAAAAATCGCGTGTCTCTTGCTTTCTTCTATTTCGTTTGCCTTCGATTTTTTTTCGAACAATACAGCACAACTCTGATTTTTCGAACATTCACCGAGACTGTTCAATTGGCCTGTGTTTTGTTTCAGAAGGAAATTCATGAACGACCTTGTGCTTTAATTTCGCTTTAATTTTTAAAAGGGTACTTAATTCATCTCCTCCCCCTCTTAAGTACCGGATCGATAAACTCAACAATTGGTATCAGAGCCTCATGCTCTTGATTGCCTTACCGCAAAGAGTTTGATCCTTTTAAGTTTATCGTTTTATTCTTTCTTTTTTCAATGAATTCCAAATTTGTCAAATGTCCTGTCTTCGATGGCACGGACTATGGCTGGTGGAAAAATCGTATGATGCATTTCATACAAGGAACAGATTACGAATGTTGGGTAATCATCGAAAATGGTCCCCTGGCTATCACTACCACGATACCAATGGTGCGTTTAGTGTAAAAGAGCCCAAGGACTACACATCCGATGATTACAGAAAGGCGGAGAAGAATGCTAGGGCTATATCACTCCTGCAATCTGGAATTGGTGAGTCAGAAACCAGTCGAATTGCAGGATGTAAAACGGCCAAACAAATTTAGGATAGTTTATCGCTAGCCTATGAGGGGCCCGTGCAAGTAAAGAAACAACGTATTGATCTCTTAATGCAACAATACTAATCTTTTAAAATGCACGAGGATGAACCAATAAAAAGTATGTCTTCACGCTTTTTAAATATAACTAACGAACTTTCAAATCTTGGTAGAAAATTTGAAACTGAGGACATTGTCCGTAACATTTTAAGAATTCTTACCAAGAAATGGCGACAAAAGGTCACGGTTATTGAAGAGTGTAAGGATTTAACCACTCTCACCTATGAAGCTTTAATGGGATCTCTTATGGCACACGAAATAACTCTTGATAATGACGCCGAAGAGAAACCCAAAGCTAAGGGTCTAGCCTTGAATGCCATCTCAATTCTCAAGTGATAATGAAAGTGATCTTGAGGAGGAAGTTGTCTTGCTATCTAAAAGAATTGCCAAAATAATTAGAAACCAAAATCAAGGAAAGTTCGAAAGTTATAAACCAAAGAAATCTGTTTCTTCGTCTTCCTCATCACGTTCTTTATCTAGAATGGGATGTTTCAAATGCGGTGAACGGAATCATCAGATCCAAAATTGCCCAAATGGGAAGAAGAAAAAACTAAGGATAAACGTGAAAAGTCTAAGCAGGAGTACAAACGTGCAATGATAGCTGCTGTATGGGGTGAGTCCGATTCAGAGGACGAGGAACCTTCTGAAAATTAGAAAGATGAGAAGTTCTGCCTACAGTCTACCTACAAGCCTAGATCTCAACGAAAAAGGGATGACGACTCTCTAAGGTGTCTCATGGCTCACTCTGATGCATCGGATAGCGAATCCGAAGATGAGGTAAATCTCTCAAATCTCAAAATTAAGATTAGGTCTTTGTCTAAAGAAAAAATTGTAAGATTGCTTGATGAGATTTTGGATACTAGTTATGAACAAAACAAGTGTCTTGAGGCTATGCAATCTGAAATTGAAAGTATTGTGGAGGAGAAAATAGAGTTAAGACGAAATCTGAAGAACATATAGAAACAAACAGTCGACCAGACTGTTCAATCTGAACTCACTGCTGAAAACGAGTCTCTTGTTAACAAAATCCACGCTTTAACAAATGAACTAGATGAGATTAAAAGAATGCATGTTACTAGTTCAGCTTCTTATTCTGAAATTTGTTCTAAGTTTGATAGACTCAATAATGACTATAATTCTCTCCTTGCTAAGAACAAAAAGTTGCTCGTAGTAGTTAACTGTCTTGAAATTGATTTAAGTAATGCGAGAAATGTAGTTGCTAAATGGGAAGGTAGTACTACCGTCCTTGATTTTCTAGTCAATCAATCTAAGAACAACAATAAACTTGGATTAGGCTACGACTCACGTTCTGATTTCAGACAAAGCGATTCTCAATATCGTACTGTCTGGATCCCTGGACATAAAGTAAACACCCCTCCCGACTATTCAATTCAGACTGGCGCCAGTACTGTTGAGATTAAAAGACCTAAACCCATTGAGAGAGATTTTTGCAAGCATAAGTATGTGGGTCTACCTGAATACACACTTTACAAATTTTGTGGACACACAGGCCACGTATTTAATGATTGTAAAAAACGCTTAGGTCATTGGGATCGAAACATTAGAGTTGTTAAGAAAATGAGGATTAGAAAAGATGGTTTAGATACCGTTCGTCATAAGAAGGGACCCAAACTTGTTTGGGTTCCTAAATCATCTAACTAATTCTCTTTTGCAGGGCCATATGAGAGGAGGCAACCATTGGTATCTTGATAGCGGATGTTCACGACACATGACAGGTAATAGAAACCAATTCCTCTCATTATCGGCCTACGACGGTGGAAATGTGACATTTGGAGACAACAAAAAAGGTGAAGTAATTGGTATTGGTAAAGTCGGTAAATCTCTTTCACATTCCATTGATGATGTTCTGCTTATAAAGGGTCTCAAACACAATTTGATTAGTATTTCTCAATTATGTGACAAAGGAAATAAAGTCGAGTTTCATACAAACCTTTGTTATGTAATCAAAGAAAGTACTAATGAAATTGTTCTTCAAGGTAAGAGAGTTAATAACATCTATGTGGCTGACTTAGGAAGCATTCCTAGGGAAACCATTAAATGTTTATCCGTAATGCAAAACGATCCTAATCTATGGCATAAGAGGTTTGGACATGTTGGCTTTCCATCTCTAAACAAACTTTACAAACTCGATTTAGTGGAAGGTCTACCTTCTATGAAGTTTGAAATTGACGGAGTTTCTGATGTTTGTGCTCGATGCAAACATGTCCGAAGTTCCTTTAAATATAAAAGGTTCGTTAGCACCACCAAGCCTCTAGAACTCATTCACATGGATTTGTGTGGTCCAATGAGGATTATAAGCCGAGGTGGAAGCCTTTATGTATGTGTTCTAGTGGACGATTATTCACGGTTTGTTTGGACTTTATTTTTACATGCTAAAAGTGAAACTTTTGAAGAATTCCTTGTTTTGATTAAGAAACTCCAAAACAAACTTGGTCACAAATTGATCTCCATTAGAACCGACCATGGAAGAGAATTTGAGAATGATTCGTTTATATCTTTTTGCAGGGAACATGGTATTGATCATAACGTTTCTGCTCGTAGGACACCGCAACAAAATGGTGTAGTGGAAAGAATGAATAGAACTTTGGAAGACATGACCAGATCCATTTTACTTTGTAGCGAGTTACCTAGAAACTTTTGGGCCGAAGCTGTGAACACAGCTTGCTATATTCGTAACCGTGTTGCTATTAGATCTATCCATAAGAAAACGCCTTATGAGCTTCTATATGGGCGAAAGCCAAACATTTCACATTTCCGCTGCTTTGGATCAAAATGCTATGTTCATAACAATGGCAAAAATAATTTGGGAAAATTTGATCCAAGAAGCGATGAGGCGGTTTTCATTGGATATTCAAACGAAAGCAAGGTCTATAAAGTTTACAACAAAAGAACTATGTGTTTTGCGGAAAGTGTACATGTAATTTTCGATGAAACTAATGTGCTTAACACTGAATTGTAGGATGATGATGACTTTGAGATTGGATTTGTAAGAGATGATCCACCTGAACTAGAGGAGGAGCCTTCGTCGTTGGAAGGAATAGGCGCAGAACAGTCCACGAATTCAGGGGGAAATGAACAGAACGCAGAGATGTTCAGTCGTGAGAAATCACCAAGTTTAGGCAACTGTGAACAAACAGCTGCACCGTCTAATGAGTCAAATCAGGCTTCCAGTAGCTCATATACGTCGAGAAAGACTAACACAAATGTTGAGCAGAATCGAACAGATTCCAGTACTGTTCATTTTGCAGATACGAATATCCAGCAGAATCGAACAGAATCAAGGTCTGTTCAATCTACACCAGATTCAGAGACGTTTGTCCCTCGATGTTGGAAGAATCAAAGTTCACATCCTATGGATAACATTTTGACTGATATCCATGAGGGAGTCAAAACTCGATCTTCATTGAAAAAATTTTGTGCCTATTATTCCTTTTTATCTGAATTAGAACCTTCTAATGTTAATGATGCCTTAACTGATCCTGATTGGGTTATTGCTATGCAGGAAGAGCTTAATCAATTTAAGCGAAGCAAGGTGTGGCATTTGGAACAACGTCCAAGAGATCGTTCCGTCATAGGAACGAAATCGGTATTTCGAAACAAATTGGATGATGCAGGTGTGATTGTGAGAAACAAGGCTAGACTTGTAGTGCAAGGATACAATCAATAGGAAGGGATCGATTACGATGAAACCTTTACACCCGTGGCAAGACTTGAAGCCATTCGTCTCTTTATTGCTTTTGCCGTTCATATGGGTATCAAACTCTTTCAAATGGATGTTAAGACCGCGTTTCTTAATGGCTATTTGCAAGAGGAAGTATATGTTGAACAACCTCCCGGTTTTTTGGATAGTAATTTTCCTAATCATGTTTATAAATTAGATAAGGCACTTTATGGTCTTAAACAAGCACCTATGTCTTGTTATGATAGACTATCAAAGTTACTTATTGAAAATGGATTTCAAAGAGGTTCCATTGACAACACTCTATTTCTAAAACCGGTGAAAGAGGACTTATTAGTTGTTCAAATTTATGTAGACGGTATCATTTTTCGAGCAACTAGCGATGTTTTATGTGCATATTTTTCCAATCTTATGCAATCGGAGTTCGAGATGAGCATGATGGGCGAGCTAGGATTCTTTTTGGGTCTTCAGATAAAGCAAACTACACATGGCATAATGATCCATCAAAGAAAGTATATCAAGGAAATGCTAAAGAAATTTGGTATGACTACAGCAAATCCATTTCCTACACCTATGTGTTCTACACTCAAGCTTGACAAAGATGAAAAAGGTAAAAGTGTAGATGAAAAGGTGTATCGAGGTATGATAGGTTCACTTTTATATCTCACAGCTAGTCGTCCGGATATTCTTTATAGTGTATGTCTGTGTGCTCGGTTTCAATCAAATCCTAAAGAATCACATTTAACAGCTATAAAGCTTATTCTTCGATATTTGATTGGAACTCAGGACTTATATCTATAGTATCCTATGGATTGCAATTTCACTCTCACGGGGTATTCAGATGCAGATTATGCAGGTTGCTCTGTTGAAAGAAAGAGTACCTCTGGAGTTGCTACTTTTGTAGGACCGTGTCTTATCTCTTGGGCTTCCAAGAAACAAAATACGGTTGCTTTATCTACTGCTGAGAGTGAATATGTCGCTGCTGCTCTATGTTGTGCTCAAATCTTATGGGTAAGACAACTGTGACACCCCTCGATGAGGCATCAAAAGAACTATTAAATATGAGCGAAAAATACGAGATCTTTAAAACCTTTAAAAGTTTAAAGTGCGAAAATCCACCATAAGTGATCAAACAAAAATGAAAAGAAAGATAATTAAGTTTTACAATTAAAAACAAGCGTGTTGGGGAAAAGATATCCCACGAATAAGCACAAGTCTAAAGATAGGTGAGTCTAAGAAAACGATAACTAAGGTCCAAGGGTCAACGTTCTCGCTAGCCCACACATCTTCCCCATAATCTGCATCACAAACCTGTCATTCCTGTAAACATGAACGCCACAGTCAGTGGGGAGTAACTCAGGGTTCTCCCAGCCACAATATGTCAAAATACACATAGGCAAGAACTTAATTAAACATATTGATCATACATCATACTTGAATAATAATGAACAAGGGAATATAACGATAATCATAACGAGATAGGCATATTGCATTCTTAGTGAGATCGGCATGGTACATTATATTAAACATGCATTCAAGGGAACAAAACATGAATGTGAGATTAGGCATCGAATCATATGAAGAAGGTAACTAACGGATCAATTAAATAGAAAATACATGAATGGAAACCAATAGCCATTACTTTGAAAACCTCTTAACAACCATAGCACGGGACATGGCTACTAATGTCACATTCATACTTATGGCTTGCATCTCACCATAAGAACGGATGGGAACATCGATCCCGGCGATCATATCGCAACTAGGGGCTTGCATCTCACCACTAGTATCCTATAGGACCAAGACTCTCACAAACAATCATATAAGACGTGAACTCTCGTATATAAGGACACGCCAATGACCATAATCAAGCAAGACATTTACGTAGTATGTACTCACAAGTGTAAGACCAACACAAAGTGTAGACAGAGTATCCGACTCAGAGGCTACCTTAAAAGCATGTCCGAGATACCACACACAAGACTACATCCTAGACTCCAACCTCCTGGTAGGACGACGATCATAATACGGTCCTAGTCTAAACCTGGATCCAGACTCTCGGGATGGGCAACACCCGATTCGACATGCGGTGACCTATCCGCATCCAAGACTCGATACATGGCACACAGTCCGCTACCAAAGGTCGAGTAACCCCAAATCGGAAACATGGCACACAGTCCGTAACCAAAGGTCCGAAGAGGCGGTAGGATAACCCAATCCAGAAACATGGCACACATTCCGTAACCAAAGGTCCGAAAGGGTAAAAAAAAGGAATGTCAAGTCGTCACACAATGTAAATGTCACACATGAGTCACCAATAAGAATAAGAATGATTGCACAAACATAACGTAAACAGTTCATGTGAAGCATGTATAAGTACGAGAGTATAACAAATATAAGGTGCTCCCATGATAAAATAGTGTCAACACACCATACACAAGCATTAGAACCAAGGTTAAGATGCATACCCAACAAGAAACATAAAACCCAAACTATAACAACAAATTTAATACTCGACTACAACAAGGGTAAACTTCAAACGGTCATAACTTGAGTTCTAGACATGAGAATAAGGTGAAACCAATTGGAGGTGATAGATTATCCTCTCACGGTTCTAACAGTAGGTCACAAGCTCAAAAAAAACAAGTAACCAAGGAGTTATGGCCATTTTACCAAAACTGGTCAGGCTTAAATCGCAACCTGCGATAGTGGCCGGAGCCTGCGGTGTCGGCCGAAGCCTGCGGTGTCGGCCGAAGCCTACGGTGGTGGCCGGAGCCTGCGGCAACGGCCTCATTCCCATGACACATACGAAAGAAATCTTCATCCTCAAGTCAATCTTATCTTATCATCACAATCCGATTGAACAAGAACATGTAATTAACAAGAAATTCCACATGTATACTTGGGAGGAATTCAATAATTTACATATTCAAGCCACCAACTAACCCAATTATTCTAAAATCAAAAGTTTACATACTCTAAACAACTAAACATACTCAATTTGTTCTCAAATCAAATATTCTCAAACTAACAATTTCATGACATGATTAAACACAAATATTAAGCAAGGATAAGATGGTTTACCCACTAATTCATCCATGTAAACACTCATGTAACCCAAAAGATTGGAAATTTCTTCAACCAACCATGAGATGGTTTCTCATACAAACTCATTCAACAACAAACATGTGAAACAAGAAAAGATTCAAACTTTAACATACATATGAACAAACTACAACATATAAACACACAAATTTGACATAATGTCGAGTAACCCATCACCGTTACCTTTTGCACTTAAATCTACAATACACTCGTCTACCTTTCAAGAATCAACTTCCGGGTTAACTAATCTTTCTCCTAAACATAAGAAAACACAAATTAAGACTAAGAATCGAAATTAGAAAAAGGGTACCATGTAAAAACGGATCGACATCCCCATTTATGGAGGAAAGTCGGTTCTTTTCTTACCTAAAAAGATGGAGGGCGATGAGAGGAAGAGATAGACGCGAAAATCACTTGATTCAGATAAGAATTGAGCAAGTTATGGTGTTTTGAAGATTTGTAAGAGGAAAGTGTAAAAATGGTGTTTGTTGTTGAGGATGAATGCTGAAAAATTGAGGAGGGAGGTGTAGTTAGGGTTTCCCTCATTATTTTTATGAGGAGGAAGGAGTAGTAGGTGAGTCCATTGGTCATACTAGGCCCAACAAGCAAAATTGAGTCGATATACACTAGAATTTACTTCTCGAGCCCACTACAACTCCAGACGGAAAATATTATTATTATTATCATTATTATCCGACCAAAATATTTATTTTGTATAACTTAAGCTTTAAATATTTATAAAAATCATGTTTAGCAATGAAATTAGTTAAATTAAATAATTTAAAATATAAATGAGACAATAGAAGGGTTAATTAAATTATAATTGCCAAAATGCAAAATTCGCGGGTGTTACAATCACCCCATCTTTTAAAAAGTTTCGTCCTCGAAACTTGATAATAGAAATGAAAAGTCATATAAAAATAAAACCGGAGTTTTGAAATTGGTAACCAAAACATTAAAAGGTTACTTATCGTAAGAATCAAAATCCTTTCAAAAGTCTCAGATAAAATCTTCCGACAGAACCAGATTCTCATCAAAGGAACGAAAATGCTCTCGTTGCGAATTCAAGAACATCACATTCCAAATCCAAGATAAGGTCAAAAGCAAATCATTTGTATAAATCGAAAATCAAAATACTTTCAAAAACATTAATGAAGAGTTTTCAAAAGTATAAGTCTCATTCATGGAACGAAATTGCTCTTGTCGTGCACACAAGAACGCTAACTCTCCAACTCAAAGACAAATCTAAGACAAAAGTCACTCGTCGACAAGCGTAGAACAAGTTATTAAACGTTTCAAATAACGAGTTCTAACATCCGATCAACGTCAAAGTCAAAAGAAAAGGCAATTCACTCAAATTTTCTTTTGCAAAGGTCAAAATAGAAATAAAGGTTTCATTTCTAAATTCAAAAGGAAGTCAAATTCCTGAAAACATAATATTAAACTCTGACAAAGAAATCATAGGTAGATCAAAGTTAGTTAGAATTTGAGCAAAGTTAAAAGTAACTCGGGTTTAGCAATTAAAAATCAGTAAAAGAAGTTATACTCATAGAACAAAAGGAGAACTAAATCAAATTTCCATTTTCAAACCTTTAAAATAGGTAGGGTTTGTAAAAGTAACATAAACTTTTAACAATGGATCAAAATTGGTAGATTGAAATGTTTAGAAATTGTACGAAGTGAGCAGTAAGTTAGACAACATAGATACAAGTATGTTAAGAGGGTTCAACTTAACTAATCAAAAGAGCTATGATGAATTTCATAGGGTAAGAATTGAAGTTAAATCAACAAGGATGTCAAATATAGAATTTCACAGGTTACGAGTATCAAATTTAAAGGAGGAGCATGATGAAGCGAAGAAGGGAGGTATGAACGGTAATGCTTATGGTCAAAGAAGAAGGGAAATTAGACAACAAGGAAACGTCAGTACTCAAATCCCAAGCAACAACATCAACCTAAGCGGTTCCGAAAACTTCCTAACCACAAAACTCATAACCACATAACTCCCAAGGATTTCCTCAAAACACTTACACACTTACTCCTATGCTATCCCGTGGGTCAAGGCACTCCATCACAATTGTGATTCCATAATTCTCAAATATAAAACATCTACAAATGATTTCCACGAAACAAGATCAAAACTATTAAAAGAGTTACACTCATAACCAACTATCGACCACTAGGAGTTCTCACTATGGTAAAATCCTTCAAAGATCATAATCCCAAGTTCTTTATACTTTCTAACACTCCAAACAAAATCTTATTCACACTCTAATTCACAAGCATAGATGATCACATTCCCCAAATTATAAAGATCATTAACCAAAAAGGTAAATAGGTATCTCACACAACTTTTCCTACTCAACTTAAGTTAAGTTCCACAAATCCAACTTCGACGAAAACAAGGCTCACAAAGAATCCTCAAAGAGCATCTCACTCACTCTATAACATAGCCAATAATGACATCATTCCACTAAGGAAATAAGAGTAATAACTAGGTCAGGAAATGATAGGAAATTTCAAAGGGATACATGAACATGACGAGATGTGAGATTAAAGGAGTCAAATAATAAAGATAACTAGTTAACACCTGTAAGAGATATTAGAATTAGGGGGGTATTCAAGGCAAGGAAATGACAAGTAAACTTTTATACTTAAGAATTAAATCCAACCAAGATATGAACGAAGGGGAGGAAAACGATTAAGGGCACGAAGGGGGATTTCAAGGTTTAATCCATACGCTTCCTAAAACTTAAGGTTCTCCCCAACAAGGTCACTCCTATTAAGGCATTGTACCTCCATAAAAAAACAACCAAATCCCAAAACAAGGGTGAAGGCAATTCATCTCATTCCTCATATGCAAGTCTCTTTTAAAGGATTACACTTCTATGAGTGATCAAAGTAAAATAAACGCTCACTTAAGGGTTGATAAATTGGTTAGACTCCTCGTTCACCTATCCTATCACATATTAGGATTTCTCTAAAGTAAATTTACCCCTCAAGTATAACAGCATCTCTTTATCTCAAGTACTCGACACAACCTCAATGTTTTAAAAACCAAAGAATGAATTAACAAAGACTTCTTAACAAAATTCTCAAGGGACAACTAATATCAAATCACAGCACCAATCTATACGGGATCATTAACATCTAAAAATGGGTTTTCTTCCAAGCTCATATCATGAGCCTTACTCCATGATTACTCCTAAGGTAACAACGCTCAACCTACTAAGCTTTCAAATTCCAACATAGACAACAAACCCAAGTTCCATAGCCTAAGTAACATATACAACTCACACTTACACAAGGAATTCCACCAATCAATCAGCCTCACTTTATCAAGGAACTAGGTATAAGAATTGCTAGGCATGTCTCATCACACTACCTAAGTCTTTCTAACATCACAACCTCTCAAAACCAAGGTTAAGGGTCAAACACAAACAATCTCCTCAAAAGTCAAATTTTCCAACCAAGGTCAACATTCCTCAAAAGAAAGAGTACTATAAAAAAGGCGTTAAGGGAGGATAAGCAAGGAACAAAGCACAAGTTAGGAGGGTACAAGAGTAATTCCCAAGGAAAAAGTAAAGAGGGTTTAGAAGGAGAAGTAAACATTAAGAAGTAAAGAATAAGGCAAGGTACACAAAGAATAGGAAGTATCTTCGAGGAAGTAGAAGCATTCTTCAAAGGTTGAACAAATCTTCAATTCCCGGCAATAGGTACCAAATCTTGATCTTCACATAGGCAAGCTCACAGTTATCGATCCAAGGGCACAACAATTATTAAATGACAATCAAAAAACATGTTAGAACCTAACAAAGAGCAAACACACTACAGGCTACCACCTTAGGTCCTTAAGTCTACCCATCTCTCATTTATTATTCAAGGTCAAGTTCAACTTAAATTCGGGGTACACGTGTGTGCGTCGGGAGCAACATATGCTCTTATACCAAGTGTGACACCCCTCGATGAGGCATCAAAAGAACTATTAAATCTGAGCGGAAAATATGAGATCTTTAAAACCTTTAAAAGTTTAAAGTGCGAAAATCCACCATAAGTGATCAAACAAAAATGAAAAGAAAGATAATTAAGTTTTACAATTAAAAACAAGCGCGTTGGGGAAAAGATATCCCACGAATAAGCACAAGTCTAAAGATAGGTGAGTCTAAGAAAACGATAACTAAGGTCCAAGGGTCAACGTTCTCGCTAGGCCACACGTCTTCCCCATAATTTGCATCACAAACCTGTCATTCATGTAAACATGAACGCCACAGTCAGTGGGGAGTAACTCAGGGTTCTCCCAGCCACAATATCTCAACATACACATAGGCAAGAACTTAATTAAACATATTGATCATACATCATACTTGAATAATAATGAACAAGGGAATATAACGATAATCATAACGAGATAGGCATATTGCATTCTTAGTGAGATAGGCATGGTACATTATATTAAACATGCATTCAAGGTAACAAAACATGAATGTGAGATTAGGCATCGAATCATATGAAGAAGGTAACTAACGGATCAATTAAATAGAAAATACATGAATGGAAACCAATAGCCATTACTTTGAAAACCTCTTAACAACCATAGCACGGGACGTGGCTACTAATGTCACATTCATAATTATGGCTTGCATCTCACCATAAGAACGGATGGGAACATCGATCCCGGCGATCATATCGCAACTAGGGGCTTGCATCTCACCACTAGTATCCGATAGGACCAAGACTCTCACAAACAATCATATAAGACGTGAACTCTCGTATATAAGGACACGCCAATGACCATAATCAAGCAAGACATTTACGTAGTATGGACTCACAAGTGTAAGACCAACACAAAGTGTAGACTGAGTATCCGACTCAGAGGCTACCTTTAAAGCATGTCCGAGATACCACACAAGACTACATCCTAGACTCCAACCTCCTGGTAGGACGACGATCATAATACGGTCCTAGTCTAAACCTGGATCCAGACTCTTGGGATGGGCGACACCTGATTCGACATGCGGTGACCTATCCGCATCCAAGACTCGATACATGGCACACAGTCCGCTACAAAGGTCGAGTAACCCCAAATCGGAAACATGGCACACAGTCCGTAACCAAAGGTCCGAAGAGGCGGTAGGATAACCCAATCCGGAAACATGGCACACAGTCCGTAACCAAAGGTCCGAAAGGGTAAAAAAAGGAATGTCAAGTCGTCACACAATGTAAATGTCACACATGAGTCACCAATAAGAATAAGAATGATTGCACAAACATAACGTAAACAATGCATGTGAAGCATGTATAAGTACGAGAGTATAACAAATATCAGGTGCTCCCATGATAAAATAGTGTCAACACACCATACACAAGTATTAGAACCAAGGTTAAGATGCATACCCAACAAGAAACATAAAACCCAAACTATAACAACAAATTTAATACTCGACTACAACAAGGGTCAACTTCAAACGGTCATAACTTGAGTTCTAAACATGAGAATAAGGTGAAACCAAGTGGAGGTGATAGATTATGCTCTCACGGTTCTAACGGTAGGTCACAATCTCAAAACAAACAAGTAACGAAGGAGTTATGGCCATTTTACCAAAACTGGTCAGGCTTAAACCGCAACCTGCGATAGTGGCCGGAGCCTGCGGTTTCGGCCGGCGCCTGCGGTGGTGTCCGGAGCCTGCGGCAACGGCCTGATTCCCACGACACATACGAACTAAATCTTCATCCTCAAGCCAATCTTATCTTATCATCACAATCTGATTGAACAAGAACATGTAATTAACAAGAAATTCCACATGTATACTTGGAAGGAATTCAATAGTTTACATATTCAAGCCACCAACTAACCCAATTATTCTAAAATCAAAAGTTTATATACTCTAAACAAGTAAACATACTCCATTTGTTCTCAAATCAAATATTCCCAAACTAACAATTTCATGACATGATTAAACACAAATATTAAGCAAGGATAAGATGGTTTACCCACTAATTCATCCATGTAAACACTCATGTAACCCAAAAGATTGGAAATTTCTTCAACCAACCATGAGATGGTTTCTCATACAAACTCATTCAACAACAAACATGTGAAACAAGAAAAGATTCAAACTTTAACATACATATGAACAAACTACAACATATAAACACACAAATTTGACATAATGTCGAGTAACCCATCACCGTTACCTTTTTTCACTTAAATCCACAATAGACTCGTCTACCTTTCAAGAATCCACTTCCGGGTTAACTAATCTTTCTCCTAAACATAAGAAAACACAAATTAAGACTAAGAATTGAGCAAGTTATGGTGTTTTGAAGATTTGTAAGAGGAAAGTGTAAAAATGGTGTTTGTTGTTGAGGATGAATGCTGAAAAATTGAGGAGGGAGGTGTAGTTAGGGTTTCCCTCATTATTTTTATGAGGAGGAAGGAGTAGTAGGTGAGTCCATTGGTCATACTAGGCCCAACAAGCAAAATTGAGTCGATATACACTAGAATTTACGTCTCGAGCCCACTACAACTCCAGACGGAAAATATTATTATTATTATCATTATTATCCGACCAAAATATTTATTTTGTATAACTTAAGCTTTAAAAATATAATATTTATAAAAATCATGTTTAGCAATGAAATTAATTAAATTAAATAATTTAAAATATAAATGAGACAATAGAATGGTTAATTAAATTATAATTGCCAAAATGGAAAATTCGCGGTCTTTTAAAAAGTTTTGCCCTCTAAACTTGAAAATAGAAATGAAAACTCATATAAAAATAAAACCGGAGTTTTGAAATCGGTAACCAAAACATTAAAAGGTTACTTATCGTAAGAATCAAAATCCTTTCAAAAGTCTCAGATAAAATCTTCCGAAACGTAACGATTCTCATCAAAGGAACGAAAATGCTCTCGTTGCGCATTCAAGAACATCACATTCCAAATCCAAGATAAGGTCAAAAGCAAATCATTTGTATAAATCGAAAATCAAAATACTTTCAAAAACATTAATGAAGAGTTTTAAAAAGTATAAGTCTCATTCATGGAACGAAATTGCTCTTGTCATGCACACAAGAACGCTAACTCTCCAAGTCAAAGACAAATCTAAGAAAAAAGTCACTCGTCGACAAGCGTAGAACAAGTTATTAAACGTTTCAAATAACGAGTTCTAACATCCGATCAACGTCAAAGTCAAAAGAAAAGGCAATTCACTCAAATTTTCTTTTGCAAAGGTCAAAATAGAAATAAAGGTTTCATTTCTAAATTCAAAAGGACGTCAAATTCCTGAAAACATAATATTAAACTCTGACAAAGAAATCATAAGTAGATCAAAGTTAGTTAGAATTTGAGCAAAGTTAAAAGTAACTCGGGTTTAGCAATTAAAAATCAGTAAAAGAAGTTATACTCATAGAACAAAAGGAGAACTAAATCAAATTTCCATTTTCAAACCTTTAAAATAGGTAGGGTTTGTAAAAGTAACATAAACTTTTAACAATGGATCAAAATTGGTA
Source organism: Silene latifolia (assembly GCF_048544455.1). Taxonomy (NCBI): domain Eukaryota; kingdom Viridiplantae; phylum Streptophyta; class Magnoliopsida; order Caryophyllales; family Caryophyllaceae; genus Silene; species Silene latifolia. Next base: position 70,177,814 of record NC_133531.1, read on the forward strand.
GTTTGAAATGTTTAGAAATTGTACGAAGTGAACAGTAAGTTAGACAACATAGATACAAGTATGTTAACAGGGTTCAACTTAACTAATCAAAAGAGCTATGATGAATTTCATAGGGTAAGAATTGAAGTTAAATCAACAAGGATGTCAAATATAGAATTTTACAGGTTACGAGTATCAAATTTAAAGGAGGAGCATGATGAAGCGAAGAAGGGAGGTATGAACGGTAATGCTTATGGTCAAAGAAGAAGGGAAATTAGACAACAAGGAAACGTCGGTACTCAAATCCCAAGCAACAACATCAACCTAAGCGGTTCCGAAAACTTCCTAACCACAAAACTCATAACCACATAACTCCCAAGGATTTCCTCGAAACACTTACACACTTACTCCTATGCTATCCCGTGGGTCAAGGCACTCCATCACAATTGTGATTCCATAATTCTCAAATATAAAACATCTACAAACGATTTCCACGAAACAAGATCAAAACTATTAAAAGAGTTACACTCATAACCAACTATCGACCACTAGGAGTTCTCACTATGGTAAAATCCTTCAAAGATCATAATCCCATGTTCTTTATACTTTCTAACACTCCAAACAAAATCTTATTTACACTCTAATTCACAAGCATAGATGATCACATTCCCCAAATTATAAAGATCATTAACCAAAAAGGTAAATAGGTATCTCACACAACTTTTCCTACTCAACTTAAGTTAAGTTCCACAAATCCAACTTCGACGAAAACAAGGCTCACAAAGAATCCTCAAAGAGCATCTCACTTACTCTACAACATAGCCAATAATGCCATCATTCCACTAAGGAAACAAGAGTAATAACCAGGTCATGAAATGATAGGAAATTTCAAAGGGATACATGAACATGACGAGATGTGAGATTAAAGGAGTCAAATATAAAGATAACTAGTTAACACCTGTAAGAGATATTAGAATTAGGGGGGTATTCAAGGCAAGGAAATGACAAGTAAACTTTTATACTTAAGAATTAAATCCAACCAAGATATGAACGAAGGGGAGGAAAACGATTAAGAGCACGAAGGGTTAATTAAATTATAATTGCCAAAATGGAAAATTCGCGGGTGTTACAACAACAGCTGCGGGATTACGGTATGATCATTAACTGTGTTCCTATTCTTTGTAATAACACGAGTACAATTAATATTTCAAAAAATCCCGTTCAGCACTCCAGGACAAAACATATTGACATCCGTCATCATTTTCTTCGTGATAATGTAGAAAAAGGAAACATAAGCTTAAAATTTTGTAAAACGGAAGATCAGTTGTCCGATATTTTTACTAAACCATTGGCTCACGAATAATTTGAGAAAATTCGATTAGAATTAGGTCTTTTGAATAGCAGCTCATAGTATCTTTGGTCCTAAAAATTAATACCTCAATGATTGACTAGATTGAAGATGTCGTGATTATGTGTTGATAATTTAACTCATGAGATTTTAAGTTGACGTGCATTCTGCTTACTCTAGTCGGTTCTTTCATATAGACTAGTCATAAGTTGACTTTCTATGAATTGTTACTGTTTTACGTAATCATGCATATTGTTTTTGGCAAAAGATAAACAAAACCTTACCCAACAAGACCATATGGAAATTATAAATATCCACCTAACTCTCTCCTCACCCGTCAAACTCAACAACCACAACCCAAACAAAGTCAAAATCCCCAAATTACTTAACCCTAAATCCCCAAAATCATAAACCCCTTCAACCAATTTACCTCTCCTCCTTTATCTTCTCCACCACAACAATGGTGAAGAAGAAAGCAAGACCTAACCCTCCTGTCACCATCACTCCCATCTCTATCGCCACCCGATCTAAATCCACATCAAATGCAAATCCACCACCATTTAACCCCTCACCCGACACTCCGACCAAACCCGCAATCTAACCTACAACAACCACCAAACCCACCAAAATCGTTCCTAAACCAAAACACCCCTCCACCATCCATCATCTCTACTCGTTCCAAGCTCTCACATGAGACCGAACTTGAGCCACTTGTCACGGAGTTTGAGGAGTTGCCCAGTGACACCGTGAAGAAATCGGTTATTCTGCGGGTTCCGAGAAATCGTAAAGGTGCTAGTAAAGGGATTGTTATAAATGAACCGGTGGTTGGAGAAAAGCGAGACAAACCACCTCTTGTGTCTGATAAAGGGAAAGAGAAGATGGTGTATGAAGCCGAGGATGAGACTGATGACTCGGATGACGAGTTGAGAAGCATTCTGGAAATTCCTAGGAAAGAAACACATGAAAAGACTCGGAATTTGAAGCGCAAGCGTCCTGTGTCGGAAGTTTCGGATGATGGTCCGCCTATTAAACCTTCTATGTCAAATTTGATTGATAAAGACCGGGTCATTGCTCAATTGAAATTTGTGGGACTGCCGGATTCTACTCTGGATCAGTGTTTGCGTCTATATGAGCATACTATCCTTCCTGGACGGTATTATCCGCTTGAGTGGCTTAAATCTGAACCTGCCTTTTCCTTCTTTCTAGAGATTCTCATGCATCAAAAATGGGTCGGTATGTTCACCTTGCGTTCTGTGGTTTTTGTTCCTGAAATAATTCAATTTTATCAATCTGTTGCTGTGAACTCGTCTGGTGATTTATTATCAGCTAAGATAAATGGCCAGCCGTTTGTAGTGAGTGCTGCTGAAGTAGCATCGCTGTTTAATATACCGTCTAAAGGTCTCAAATTTTCTGACTCTGATGTTTGGCCTCCTATGGATGGTATAGAACCTCTAACCGTCTTGCGTTATTTTACCCCTCTGCTATTTTCAATTCCAAAATTTCTCCTGGTATTTTTGACGGACCACATCAGTTTCTATTTAACTTTGTCCGTCGCTCTGTCACCCCTCGTACTCATTCTCGGGGATATTGCTCTGTTTCCGATTTATTACTCATGTTTTATCTAATGACGGGCAAGTCCGTGAACTTGGTGTATGTTATGTTTAATCATATTCGGGAAATTGCAGCTGAGGTGCTGAAGGAGACTAAATCTGCTCCTAAAGCTAATGCTAAAGGTGTGCTGAAAAAAAAAGAGGGAGCTTCCTTATGGCATGTGGTTGTCTCATATTCTTTGGAAACAAGGGGTTTTATCTCCTGATGATGGGTATTGCGTCCCTATGTATGACCCCATGACGGATGGGTTGTTAAGTCAAATGCACTTGAGAATTTTTGATGACAAGCTGGTTGGTGTAAAGGGCGAGGGTTATGCAGGAGCTGAGTCGAATACTGGTGGTCTTGGTGGTGTTACCTCTCAACTAACGACTCTTACTGACTTTGTGCTTGGTGGCTTTGGGAAGGTTACGCAAGAACTGGAAGAGCTCAGAGATGTCCATCGTCCCCTCCTAGAGCAGATTGTTCAGCTTCTCCAAATCCTCCAACCTAAACCATAACCCATCCTACTTACACCTATGTTTTGCCTGCTTCTTCTTATTGCTGATTATGTATTATTCGTACTTTTTGTCGTGGTCTGTACTTATTTCGATGATGTCTTTTGATTGTGTCCGGTAAGTGCACTAACACTTAACTGACCATGGGGCGATGCGTTGACACATTTTGACCGTCCTTCTCCTTTTGATGATGTCAAGAGTGGGAAAGATTTAGGGACTCTAGTGTACTTAGTAGCTGCTGATATTAGACCTATACCAATGATAATCTCGTTTATGTTCCATGAACTTTGGTTTAGTTATTTTACTAATCGTATTGTTTCCTATTTCTACTGTTATTGTTGTCTTGGATTTTTTTTGAATGTTTACAGGAGGATTCCAATATTGAGGGGGAACTTTTTAGAACTTTTTAGGGACTTGCCATCATCAAAGGGGGAATTTGTTGCACCTATTTTATTGATGATGACAAGTCCTGCACTTTTATGTATCCCTCTAAATTAATGGTGTGTGCTAGACGTGTGTATGACAGGTCCAAAAGTCTTTCATATTTGCTCGGAAAATAAGACGGCTGGAGCGTTGGATGAGTCTTGGTTCGTGTCTAGAAAAATTGTAAGAATATATAACTTGTGCTTATTCTTATTCGGTCCAATAAATCACGACTTATCTTTCTGGACAAAATAATTTCAAGATAAAATATTTTCCTAATTATTGTTTTGATAAAATTTTATTCCGTTGAAACTTCCTAATATTGCTCTAAATAATATCTTTATTCTTTTGAGGAATTTGTGTTTTGGAAGGCAACTAGAATATAATTGTCAAATATTTTGTTTAGGGTTTGTTGCGTGAAAGATTTGATTTGGTCAACTAACCACTTTTGCTTATAAAAAGAAAAATCCTTCACTTGTGATGATTGACACATACGAGAATATTTTTGAGAGCAAAAAGTGTGATACGAAGTTTCAGAAAATTGTTTTTGTCTCATTCTGTTCTTAAAAGAAGTTTTTGCAAATTTGTTTTTAAGCGTAAACTTTTCAGTTTGCAAATCCTTTTGAAAGCCGTGATTGTGGGTTGAGTCTGAGTACGCAAGTCATATATTTATAAGGCTAATTTTTGTTCTCCATCGTTCCAATTGTTGAACCGTATAAGGAGACAATTTGTGTTGTAATTTTCTCTTTTGTGAGAGAGTGTTTTGGAGGTACGGGGTTGTACTCGAGTTGCACGATCGGGGTTGATCGTGGGGGTTTTCTTTGTAATCGAGTTTGGTTATAAAGGAAATATTAATAAGAGAGAGAGTGGACGTAGACCTTTAGAGAGTAGGTCGAACCACGTTAAAAATCGTGTTTCTCTTGCTTTCTTCTATTTCGTTTGCCTTCGATTTTGTTTGTTTTCCATTTTGGTTCACGCATTTTCTCAAACGAACAATACAACACAACTCTGATTGTTTGAACAGTAACCGAGACTGTTCAATTGGCTTCCTGAACGACCTTGTGCTTTAATTTCGCTTTAATTTTTAAAATGGTACTTAATTCACTCTCTCCCCCTCTTAAGTACCGGATCGATAAACTCAACAATAGGTAATTATTTTTTATACTAAAACGTCGGTATCAGAAATTTAGGACACGTGTGCTACCTTCCCACTTTTCGTGAACCTTTCTAGCATGTAAGAGTTAGTCTTTTAAGGACTGGATCTCTTTATTGCATTAGGAATGGTCTGACTCAACAACCTTGGGAGGATGAGTCTCTTCATAATTATCATGAAAGTTTTGGAATCTATCGTTAAGAACTTGTACCATCTCAGTATGCGTTCTTTTTGTATTTAATAGAATGGTTTTAGATTCCTTCAATTGCTGAGTTAGAGAGTTAATTTCCTTCTTTTGATCTGAGATCACAACTTCTTTAGCTGTAGCCTTTGACTCAAGAAGCTCTTTGACTTTCCTCAATTCTAAGGTTATATCTTCACTAGCTGTAACCTTGGCTTGAAGATGCTTAATGTTGAGTTTCAGATCTGAGGTTATAGCTTCATTAGCTATAACTTTAGACTCAAGAACCTTTTTCTCAGCATTTTTCACATCTGAAGTTGTAGCCATATTGGTTGTAACTTTAGATTTGAGCTTCTTGGCATTTGCTTTAAGAAGATAATTCTCTTCGGCAATATTGAGAATTTGTTCTTTTAAATCTTTCAACTCCAAATCTTGTTCATGACACTTATCAAGAGATTGCTCAAAGTATTCGATTAGAGCATTCTTAGGCAATTTCTTAACGCTTTTCTTAAGTTCAAGATAGCTTACCTCTTCTTCTCCTGAATCTGAATCTGAATCTCCTAGAAACCGACAATAGGAGTCCACGCTATCTTTATCATCGTCTTAAAATAGGTCAAGCTTATGTTGCTTAGGCATAGATTAGAAACTTCTTCTTCTTCAGATCCATCGTCATCCTTTGTGTCAAGATCTCCCCAGCACGATGCCATCATTACTTGCTTGAACTCTTTCTTAGTCTTCTCACGCTTTGCTTTGTCTTTAATTTTCTCCCATGTGGGACAATCTTTGATCATATGACTAGATTCTCCGCACTTGAAGCATCCTTTATTAGCAAACGTATTCTTAGACTCATAAGTTTTCTTATTATAGGACTTGTTGTTGTTATTGAACGATTTTACTTGCTTGTTTCTAAAAATCCGTTTATTGAATCCTATAGCAAACAAAACTGTTTCGTCCTCTATTTCAAAATCGACATATTCCTTAGCAGAAGCTTATAGAGCCATGCTTTTACTGTTACTAGACTCGGCCTCATCGTCATCCAGGACGAGTTCATGAGCCATAAGAGCCCCCAATAAGTTCTGCATAAGGTAGAGAGGTGAGATCTCTAACTTCCTCCATAACCGTGACCTTGGGACGCCATTTCTTGGTCAAACTCCTAAGTACTTTTCTAGCAATATCCTCGGAGTTAAAAGTTCTACCAAGATTTTTGAGCTCATTGATGATAGTAGAAAATCGTGCTGACATGCTATCGAGTGATTCATTCGTTTCCATTTTAAAAAGTTCATATTTTTGAATCAGCAAGTCAATACGATATTTTCTAACAGCTGACGTTCCTTCATAGGCCAATTCAAGACCATCCCATATTTCCTTGCCGAAGTGCAAGAAGAAAAACGATCGAATTCAGTCGATGTCATACCGTTTTGCAACAGGCTTATCACTTTCGACTTCTTCTCTGCCTTCTTGTAGTCAGCCTCAATATAGTCTTCTTCCTTTTTCTCATAGGTAGTGCCTTCCGAAGATGCGACCAAACTTTTGTGTGGTCCATTCTTAATAATCGTCAAGCACTCTCAATCATGTCCTTTTATATAGTGTGTCATCATGTTTTTCCATAGTCCATAATTATTCCCATCAAAGATAGGACACTTAAGATACTTGGAATCCATTTGACATGTATAAGGCAGCGGAAATTAAAATAAAATAAAAAGATAGACGGATCAGCCTCTTTGCGGTTAGACAATCAAGAGCACGAGGCTCTGATACCGATTGAAGAGTCTATCCAAGTCGAAATACTCGAGGGGGGGGGGTGAATTGAGTATTTAAAAACTTATGCCCACTTTTTATTTTATATCTAAGTAATTAATTATTTAAAGTTTATTGATTAAACTTTAACTAATTAACTAAACGATTATAAACGTAATGAAATGAACGATAAAGAAAATTGCAAGGACACGCGATATTTGAACTGGTCCAGCTTCACACGTCGAAGCCTACGTCCACTATTCTCGATTAATAATTTTAGTACCTTTCTCCGGATTACAAAATTATCAACCCACTCATATAACTAACTCTAGTTATAACTCGATTTGAATATCACTAGATATTCGATTTGACTATCTTAAGTTACTAAGAAAGTGCTTGATTGTTCTTCTAGTGTTCACAATATGAACAAGTAAGAAACAATATTTAAGCGCTATTATCTTATGACGATACTTAGAAATAATTGCAATATAATATAGCACACGACTTTTCAAAAATAATTTTAACTTGCAAAAAGAATAATAAAATTAAAAACGTTTGCAAGGATGTTTTGTTTGAATATTGAAAAGTAGTTTAAATGAATTATTATGTGTAGTATTTATAGTAGAGAAGAGATCTAGCTTTTCATCTAAGGAACCCTAGATGTCGTGTGGATTGTTGTACAAGGAAGGAATTAGGTTAGATTTTATTTAATCATTTACAACTCATAAAATCTTGGAAGATAAGAAAGAATAAAATAAAAATAATATAAGGAAATAAGAAATCTCCAACAAATATTATTTTGATTTACCATGATTCTTATTTAAGCAAGAAAAAGATCATAATCCATTTTTTACTCTAATAATATCTTAGTAAAAGATATGGAATAAATATAAGGAGATAAAATATCTTTAATAAATATTTTACCTAAGATCTTTACCTAAACCCTAGATATGGTGAAGATCTCGTCTAGATTAAGAAAGGAATAAGATTTATCTTTTTCCTATTCTAATCCAACAATATCTTAGATAAAGGATATAAAATAAATATAAGGAGATAAAATATCTCTAACAAATATTTATTTAAGATCTTTACCATAAAACCCTAGATACCATATAGATCACGTGTGAAGTATATAGTAAGTAGGAGATCCAATCTTATTATTTAACCTAACAATATCTTAGTAGAAGATATGGAGTAAACCTAAATAACCATAAACATATAGTTAGAAATTATCGTATTGACTTGCTGATCACCTATAACATTGAGTTAAATCACGAAAATATTCCGTAAACAGCCAAAACGGGTTGGAGAAGAGGCGCAACAGCTGCTGCGGTCCTTCCAAGAGGCGCAACACCTGCTGCGTCATTTCCCAGAGGTTTCGTCCTCCGGAAGAAAGATTTCCGCGTTTCTATTATGGAATTGCGGTAGATCTCTACTTCCTTATTCCGTAAAATATGATATATGGGATATATTTTACCAAAAGATATAAAATTTAATTAGGAATAAATATCTGGAATATTCTAAAACATTTCGACTCGACATTTTAAACGGTTTTTTAGAAAATGAAGCGGTTTTTTACCCGGACTCCAAATGAACTCTAATTACTGTCAAAACGACCGTATCGGTGCGTAGATGACGACCAAGGGGTAGACACAAGTATTTGAGCTATCACCTGACGATAAACTTACGGACTGTCATAAATCGTTCCGCGTACCAAACATGTGGCCCAATCATCACTGGGTGGTTGGCGGAAGGTGTAGAAATAAGGTATCTACAATTATTTAACCTAATAATATCTTAGTAGAAGATATAAAATAAATCTAAATAATCATAAAGATATAAAATATCTTTAATAATAATCTTATTTAGATTTACCCTAATCTTTACTTGAACAAGGAGTATCACACGAGTAGGAGACGGCTCATAAGCCTACAACATCCAACGTGAAACCCTAGTAAGATATTAGGTTAAATAAATTTGGGTTTAGATATGAGTAAGTAGAAAACCCTAGTTAGCCACCAAGCAACAACCCATAAGTTGTCACATAAGTCGACCAAACTAAAAGGTAATTATCTATTCATAACCCAATTTAAGTACAAACTTCAATCTACTATAAAATATGTTTTTCATTTAAAGAATATAAAGATAAGATTTGAAAAACTATTTTGTAAACAATTTAAAACTCAAGTCGTGTGTTTTTAATATTGCAGCTCAATGTTATAGCTAAATCACCTATAACATTGAGTTTGGTAGGTAATGTTATAACCATAACAGCTATAACTTTACTTACCAAAATCATTTCTTTAAATACCGTTATAAGACGATGACCTACACTATCTAATGTTCCTGGAAATCTTCAATGTAGGATCATCTCTATTTCTTGATCATAAGCTCTTTATCTTGAGCTTGTTATAGACTTGATTGAGCCTTTTGCTTGAGTGATCATCATACTTGAAACTTGTTACAGTTACTATGACGCTTTAAGAATCTTTAATGTTATAACTCAAGCTGCTATAACATTACTTGAACGATGCTTCACAAATCTTTAATGTTATAGCCAATATTGCTATAACATTACTTGCTCAAATTGTAAACTTTAATCAATCTATTAAAGACTAAACAAACGATTTCGAGCAAGAGTATATATAATATAAAGTACACATTTGTCATTATCAAAACTAATCATATATCTATATGGTCCAACACAAAGTTTAAGGGTACCCCATAAATTTTCCGTAAAATAAATAAATTAAATATTACTCCGTAATCCGTATATCACTAAGGGCTTGCCTGGAATCCATGGAATTATTAAGGGGGTAAGTTTTATTGGGCGATAATTACTGGGGAAATTAATTAGTGGGGTAATGAGTTCCTTGATGATATGTTTGACAAAAGAGTAATGATTACTGAGTAGATCTTTTACTCCCTTAATCATTACCCAGGGGGGAGGGTGGGTAATGTATTACCCTTCACAACAAGGTAATAATTAGGGAGGTGAATAATTACCCGCATACCAAACACGAGAAATACACCTCACATATTACTCCCCTATTCATTCCCCTCCTATTACCCTCAATCCAAGCAAGCCCTAAAGGGTTTTTTTTTCTGTGAAACTGCCGCAATACATTGATCGATGAACAAACGATGAAAACTTCTCACCTTCATCCTTCTTTCATAAGTTAAAACCAGCACCTAGATCTCCTTCGACGACAACTTGGCAGCAACCGTATGCGATTGACGGCAATTTTACACTTCGACCCCTTCTTTTTCCTTTATGATCTCTAATTTAGGTATCTCTGAGCCATAATTACATTAAACCCTAATTTTCTGAAATGAAATTTAATTTAGTGATGAAAGCTGATTTATTTTTTAGAGGAAATCAACTATTGAACCCCCTTTGTTATAAATTCATGGAGATTTTTTTTTTTTTTGGTTTTTTCAGTGAGAATTGTGTTTACTCTATTCTTCAATTGTGATTCATGTTTTTAATTTCGTTTTTGCTTGGATAGAGTTTGTTATATCATTCGGTGTTGTCAAGTTTACTCAATGTTGTTTGATACTAGTCTATGCCCAGAAATTAGAATAGTTTACATCCTATTTGTTTTAGTAATCTTAGTGATTTGCCACCCCATTGTGATTTTACCAAGTAGTCACTTTAACAAATCTACAAGTTGACGAAGTGGCAAGTTTTCTCACCCTTTGATCATATTAAAGTATTTTATATAATGTTATTGGAAATTTATATACATTCAAGCTAGAGTTAAAAGGAAAAATTCTATTTTCATCGATGTCAGTATGTGATCCTATTACTCGATCTTGACCAGCTAAATTTGCGCAGCTGGTTTGCCCTTTCATTTATAAGTAATGTTTGACAAGCTTAATTAAACAACTATCTTCATCTAATGGAGTCATTACAGCTTGTCTTTTGTTTTTGTTTTATATTTGTTCAATTGTTCACAGGAATTTGCTGGCTATTAAACCTGTCACTGATAGTAAATAGAAATCAACATAAACATTTGATAGTAAGAACTAGACCTGGCAAAACGGGTCAACGGGTCGGGTTTGGGTCGGGCCAATTTGGGTCGGGTCAGCTCGGGTTTCTCATTGAATTCGGGACGGGTCTTTTCGGGTTTCGGGTTTGTTGTCGGGTCTGTTTCGGGTCAAGCGGGTCGGGTTGTTTCGGGTCGGGTAATTTTCGGGTCAATGAATAATAGAGAAATAGCCATTTGATGTCTTTTCGGTTCAATTAGAGTTATATTTTGTCGGGTCATTTTCGGGTTTGGTGGTTTCGGATCGGATCATTTTCGGGTTTGGTGGTTTCGGATCGGGTCGGGTCAGTTACGGTCAAGAAAACTCGGGTCATGTTTAGGTCGGGTTGGGTTAATTCGGGTTTTCGGGTCACATTCGGGTGATGTAGTTCGGCTCACTTCCGGTCTCGGGTCAGTCTTTTCGGGTCGGGTCAATCGGGTCGGGTTACTTTTGTCAGGTCTAGCTAGAACACAATGGGTAATTAATTATTCTCATTTAGGGGTCGTTTGGTTCAAAGTGTTGGAATGGATTGGAATGGAGTGTAAATCCATGGAGGTATGGAGTTAGATACCCATACTTATTTGTAGTTGTTTGGTTCAACTTTGGAATGGAGAAGAAAAACAATATAAGGTGGAATGGAGTTAGAAACTTGGGGGAAGATGTGGGTATGGGAATCCAAGGGGTTGGAATGGAGTTAGAATCCATCAAGTATCTAACTCCATTCCAAAATGCTCCAACCAAACACTTGAATGGATTGAATCCATTCCAATCCATTCCAAAAGCTCCAACCAAACGCTCTCTTATTTCTTTGTTAGGTGAATATTCTAGATTGTTGGACTTATTAGATCAATGCATTCCATGAAAAAGGGTACAATTCTTCTTCACTTGCTTGTTTTCCACTTTTCTTTTTTCTTTTGTAAAATCTATAATTAGTTCCTTGAGAGTTTTTTTTTTTTTTTTTGACAGAAGGTGAATAACTTACATTATTGTAACAAATACAGAGTAAGCTATTCGACTAAATAGCACCAGACACTTGACAGCTACATCTAGCACTACAAAGCCATACATAGAAATTACATAACCTTTGTTTAAAAGTAAAGCTAAAACAACAAGATAAGCAAGATTAACGATGGTAGAAAGGCAAGAGATGGCAGCTTGTTCACGAGCGTTGATATCATCATCATTAACACGGAAGGCCTCCAAGTACCGTCGATACATACAAGCGAGAAAGTAACAATGACAAGGTGCACTTACGCTCTTACGAAAATAGCGTAGAAAGAAAAGATGAGAAGCAAGACGGAGCCTGTTCTCGACGGAGATAAATCTCCTACACCTCAGAGATCGTACCCAAGGATCATAGCACAAACGGACCGAGAAGTCCAGCATGTAATAAGTAACACAAACACCCATAGACCAAAGCACCTCAACACAAACACCACCACCGATCTGACTACTTAGGCTCCTATCTAAGGAGGTTATTAGGAAGAAACAACAAGAAAAGAAGATAAAAAACACCACCATTGAAGGACGAGAAAAACCACCGCCTCATAACCTAACCAAAGACACCGCCTAAAACCCAAATCCACCCTACCCTACCCAACCCACCTCAGCCAGAAGGTAACGGACCCCAGCAAAAACAGCCTCACACCAACCAAAACAACCGGACACAAACCGTCCACGAGGACACGGCACAACCAACGGACACAACACACCAGAAAACTGAGACTCCAAATTCCAAACGAACCCCCCCAAGACCATCGGCAGACATGAAACCCGACAAACAACATCACCACTGACCGACATAAGACCGAACCGGAAAAGGGGCAGATCTGGTGGGGGAGGGGGCGAGGGGAAAGGGAAACACCAGATTGTCCCATTAACCACCACCACGTAACAAAAAATACCACCCAGATGAGCTATACTCATCAACAAGACACGAGGACTGACGACCGACGACCATCAAGGCACCAGGACTTACCAGGGGCGGGGAGAGGGGAAACACCCCTGGAACGCATGTGACGCTTTCGATGACAGGACAGGGGAACGCGGAACGGAACGACCTCAGAAACCACCACACGAAAACCAACCAAACCCACCGGACGAACAGGACGGAAACGATTCGCAGAGAGAAAGGTGTGAGATTAGGTCATTGGGATCCGCCACAAAGAGGAAAACTGAGTTATCACCGGAGATGGGTCAAGGAGTGAACCCATCTCCGGCGAAGAGTAGGGAAAAAAGGGGGGGAGTGAATTGATTAGGGGAGGCGGCGGGTCAAAAAGAGGGGTTAGGGTTTTCTTTTTTTTTTTAGAGAGAGGAGGGAGGTTTAGAGTTGCACCTTTTTTAGTGGTAAATATTTTCTATAGGCAAAGTTGTTTAGTTCCTTGAGAGTTGAGACCATCCGTAATGGTGAAATTTTCACCAATTTTCACTATACACCTTTTCACCTTTTCTCTCTTCAATTCACCATCCATCTCACATTTCCACTCACCACCAAAATTCACCAAAAAACATCAAAAAAACACCCACATCAACAAATACTCAACTTTCCTTCTCTTTCATATTTTACTATACCTCACACTACTCAAATCAACATTCCACTATCTCACACATATTTATTTTTACACCATTATCATTATTTGCAATCATATAATTTTTTGGGTTATTTTATGGGAATAATCCAACCTATGTCTCTCCTTCCTATATTAATCCGACCTATGTTTTAACTCATATTAATCTGACCTATGCACTCATTTTTCTCACAAACACCAGGTAACCGGTTACTTGTTTCTCAGGTCACACTTTACCCAAAAAAATAAAAAAATCAATAAACAATAATAAACTTTTTAACTCATTGCCCTTCCCTTCTCTTCATCCCTTCATTGTTCATTCTCATCACCAATCACCAAATATCAATAACCACCTTTAAAGCCTCACCACAGCGAACCCGGAACCACCATCGAACCGCACACCCTACCCCTTCTCTGAAGTCCTATCCTGTACATACCATCGATCCACACTCCCTGCCACCGCTAAATCTCCACGCCCTACCCACCTTTTTGTAATCAAACGAGTTACGCACTTACGCCCCATCCACATATTGAAACATTCTCTCCAATTTTCTCAATTTTTCAATTTCAAGAGTTCACATTTTGAAATTCTTCATTTTTTTTGGAGAAATTTTGGTACTGTACTTTAGGAATTGGCGATCGAAACGGCGTCGTATACTAGATTGTGAATAGTAGTTGGTGACCGGTTCACCGATGCCAATGCTGGCTCAATCAGAACCGGGTCGATTTGGTTCGGAACTTCATCAATGGCGAGCTACGCCGATGATATACTTAGTGAGCCGGTGGATGCTTCTGGATCCTCTAATGGCAATAACATTTCCGTCACCGTCCGATCCGTTGAACTTTGTACCACATCGCATTGTAGATTATAACTATGATTAATTAAGAATTACATTAATTCTGTGAATTATATTATATGTTATTTAAAATTATGTTAGATCTGATGTTAATTATGTTAATTTAGTGGTGAGTGGAAAATTGTGTTAGATGGAGGATGTTTTAATTTGGGTGATTTTTGTATGTTGTGTAATTAGGTTTTTCTGGATTGTTGAAGTGATTAATTGAGGGATTTTACTAGGATTGTGATTGTGATTGTATGAGTTTTATCTTTAATTTGGGAAATTTTAAAGAATTATGAGTTCAGTGAGGAACAGGAACAAGTAAAATAAAATAAAATAAAGTAGGGTCTAGAACCTGATGACCTGAAAATTTTCGGGTTACAAGAGGTAAAAATTAGACTAAGTTCAATGAAAGATAAATGAGTACATAGGTCAAATTAATATTCCCTCTGTTTTTTTATATATGACTTTCTCACATTTCGAGATACTCACTTATCTCTTCAATATCTCTTAAAATATAAGACTAAATAATATGATATGTATACTCATATGAAAGAGCATTTCGTAAGGAATTTAATGGTAACATTTTTATAATTTTTGAACAAATATATTTCTCTACATATTAAAGTCAAAGGCTTACCTCGTTAATGTAAAACATCATATATTAAAAAATGGAGTATGAGTTAAAATGTAGGTTGGATTAATATAAGAAGGAGAGGCATAGGTTAGATTATTCCGATGAAATAACCCTAATTTTTTTGGTTTTATAATTTACTATTTTTATCGTTATTATTGTAAGAATCCATTTTTGAAATAATGGTCAAAAATAAAATATTTGTCGTTTTGGGTCGGTTTTGAAAATATTTGTCAAAATGGTGTCCACGTAGGCTCGGGATTTCTGGACCTAAAACACGCCACTACCAATGGCGTGTTTATAATGAGTACGGAAAGAAACTTCATTAAAAAAAATGGACTAGAACAAACACGCCATTGGGAATGGCGGGTTTCGGAGGAGAAACACGCCACCCCTAATGCCGTGTCTTATGTAAATATATATATATATTTTTTTTTAAAGTTCAGTCAGTTGAGGAAAAAAATTGTTGTAAAGACACGCCACTACTAATGGCGTTTTTCCTTTACAAAACACGCCATTAGTAATGGCGTGTTTTAGGTCTAGAAATCCCGAGCCTACGTGGACACCATTTTGACAAATATTTTTAAAACCGACCCAAAACGACAAATATTTTATTTTTGACCATTATTTCAAAAATGAACTCTTATTGTAAATTCGAATTTGTAACACCCCCATTTATTCAGAAGCCTTTAGCTAGGCCTCCCAAGTAAATGAGAGTGTTATCATCTCGGTTGCCCGAGGTAGTGAATAACAAAGTACAACAAACCAAAGTACTTTAGATTAAAATTTAGCGAATAAATATTTTATTAGAATTTAACCCAAACTAAATAAACTTAAAATAAAATTAATTACGACTCGCGGCGGAATTAAATAAACTGAAATATTAAAACTATGTGATCTAGACTTCTAGGTAGACTAGCAGAAATCCTCACGCATCCCTATGAGCTCCCAAGTCAGCTAACTCAAGTACCTGTCAGTCAATCAGCTCCCCAATAATTGGTTCATCACCCGTGTTTAACGAATACACGGTCAACTAAACGGTTGAGTAGAATAACTAACAACAATATAAGATGAAGTCAATGAAAATGCATGATATGATATGATATACCAATGCAGCTAAGCTCATCACCCAAAACACCCGTTTATCCCGCCAATCTCTGGCCCAGGGAAAACAATGCAATCATCCCAACCTTAAGTTGAGATAAACTCGTCCCAGAGACAAGTCCTGCCGAACCAGCCTGGGGAAACCAATGCAAATGCCATGCCACAGTAATAATCATCCTAGAACAAATCTGAGGTATCCAATGCAAATAATATGCAACAATAATAATAATTCATCCCAGAACGAGTCTGAGGCAACCAATGCAAATGATGTGCAACAATGCTAATAAATAATAATAACCAACCAATTCATCTCAGACACGAAGTTGAGGCGTCCAACAATAATAATACACCTCATCCAATAATCCATCCAATTCACATTACACAATAAATTGCACAAGTCATTAACAATAACACGAGTTGAGTAGTTATCTTACCTTTTCAGCAAATCCATTTAATGCAGCTAAAATCTGATTTAAAAGAATTTCGTCAACGTGATCGTCACCTAACAAATATAGTAATCGTATACAATTACTAAAAAATCTAATATATAAAATAGTTAAAACTAATTATAAAACAATTTACTATTTATATAACTAATTATTCATTAATCATAATATTTATATTTTTACGTAACTTACTAATTAAAAACCCGCCTCAAACATTGGTTAAAACCCGTCTTAAGAACAACCAAAACTCTCCATATACACGGTTTTGAACTGTGTCAAACACACCCAACCAACCCCCATGTACTAACCCAACCCCATCACCCACCCTCACCCACCAGGTGCCTCAACTACCAGCCACCCAACCACGCCCCCAAACACCAGCTCACCACCTTGCCCTAACACCCACGACCAACAACAATCAACACAAGCAACAACTACACAACCCGTCAATTCCACCACCACACGCCACCAGCAGCCATCACCCATGTCTCCACTGACCCACAGTGGTCCACCGGCAGCATCCCTTTCCTCTAGTCATGGCCTTGGTCAAACACGAAGGGCCCACAATACGGTTTAAAACAAACAAAGACAACCCTCAAAAATTCGGCAACCACCTATGCAAACCACCACCCCCGAACAACCTAACACCACCACTAGCAGCGTCTATCTACCACGAACCCAACCAACCCAGGTTCAAGTCAAACAAGTCACGGGAAGTGGTATAAAACGGGTTTCATCGTCCCCTAGAACAACCATCCCTTTTCTCAAAATTCCGGCCAACCACCGCCAAAGCCACCGCTTTTACCCATCCCTGACCACCCACGGTGGTCGACGCAACCCCAGGAACCTCCCTAAACAAGCCTAGGTCAGTTACGACCGAATACGGGTTCGAAACCATATGATTCCACATGCACGACCACCCATGAAAACCCCCTTCAAACACCCCTCTCCTGTCGGTCAATGGGAGTCAACGGTGGGTTCGGTCACTCCCTAGTGGTCCACGGCGAAGGTCGAGGTCAAAGTCAATCATACGATATCCTAGAACACGAGTCATAATAGTTAACAAATGAATGCATTTTATTATAAGACGGTCTTACCTTAAGATGATAACAAAGCTTATTCTTCTTCTTTTCCTCTAGATTTTCCTCTCTCTCTCTCTCTCTCTCTCTCTCTCTCTCTCTCTCTCTCTCTCTCTCTCTCTCTCTCTCTCTCTCTCTCTCTCTCTAATTGTGAGCTATTGTGTTTATAAATTTTATGAGTAAATAAGGGTCTTTGTCTTCTCTTTATAGTGACAAGGTGATTTTATAGGAAAGTATTAAGAAAGGTCATATAGAAGGGTATTAGGAAACTATTATTATATTACATATTACTACCAATTATATGACTATTATTATTATTATTATTATTATTATTATTATTATTATTATTATTATGAAATACAATTATTATTAATAGTATTACTCGGAATTCAGAGCACACGGCCCAAGGTATCACACGCCCCATCATCACTTCATGACCCACTTATTATTTTATTATATTATTCCGTCTTATTCACGATTATAAATTATAAGTAAATTGTTAGAATTAACGCATTAAAATGCCATTAAATTACGAGTATTACAGAATTTCCTTTTTCTAAACGGTTTTTTTGCATATAAATTAAGGTAAATTCAAAATTCTCACTTTTTACAGTTTTTTTTATGGTCTTTAATCTCGAGTCATTTTTTAATTTTATCTTGTTTTGTATTCTACCAAACACGAATGTTTTCTTATTTTAAATAAAGATAGGAAATAGTACATTGCAATAACATAAATAAAACCAAATAAAACCTAATAAAGATTGAACATAAAAATTAACAGACTACGGAGAGATTAAGTAGAGAGAAAATAAAAGAAGAAGTGTGAGGAAATATATTGATATTAGGCTCATTTTATAGAGGGTAAAAAAAATAAGGATTATGGTTATTTTATTTTTTGTAAAACAAATTAAATTAATTAATTATACTCAAAAATAGGGATGTCATTGGGGCGGGGCTGTGGTGGATATAGGCTCCCCCGTACCCGTACCCACCAAGAAAAACTCGTACCCGTCCCCGCCCCACCACCCGTGGCGGGTATAAGTTTCCAAAACCATCCCCGTCCCAACGGGTGAAAATATAAAACCGTACCCGCCCCGCTTATCCATTAACCCCTACACCATAATTTTATTCTATAAATTTTTTTCGCATATATTGCTTTAATCATCATTAATTTCCATTTTTTTTGAATTTATCTTTATAAGTTTAGTTTTTCACCAAAGAAGTTAGTAAAAAACTTTATAAAATAGGTATTATTTACATTATATCTTAATTATAGCTAAATAAAATTTAAAAAATTGTCATAATCACACTAATTTTTTTAGCAATTGGCAGGTAGGCGGGTTTGAGGCGGGTAAGATGCAAAATCCATCCCCGCCCCAATACCTATGGCGGGTACAATTTTCATACCCGTACCCACCCCACCACCCGCCAAAGCTCTACCCATCCCCGCCCCAACTGGGGCGGGTGGGGGCGGTACCCACTTGTACCCGCCCCGCTGACATCCCTACTCAAAAATAGTCATTGTAAATATCCGTTGTGAAGCAAAATATAGTTATTGGGCTGGCTCCACCACGTGGCAAGCTCCTCTTGGTGAGCAAAAACCACACTTTTCGTATCCATGTAATTTTTTAAGAAAATGATAAATACAGCCTTAGGGCTGTATTTAAGGTGCCAAAAAAGGAATGAAAACCTTAAATCAAGCATTAATGACATCAATTTACGCGTAATTGTGTCATAAATTCCTAATTTAATTCCATTTTGGGAAGTAATTGTATCATTACCGAATTTTTTATTCACTTGTGGCCCTACTCTGCCTCTTCAATCATCTTCAACGAGGCAAAAATTTTCACTCACCCTCTCTCCTCTTTTGCATTTTTTTAATCATTTTAATTGTCCCTTTAATGTTCACATTTCTCGTGAAAATGTATGAGCCCCAATGTGGATGGTCTGAGTTCATAGTACTACTACTTTGCGAGATGCTCATTCATAATACTACTTTCAGGATAGTGTATTTCATTTATTGTATCTTAACTATGGTCTATAAATTATGGTGGTTGCTGTTAGTATTATTTTATGTTGGTGAGTTTAGGTTTTAACATTGTTTAACCCAAACTCCAATCAGTCCACACACAACAGTTTGTAGTCGATTTATTAATACCGGTCTGACATCATTTAATATGACAATTTCGTATAATATATACATTAACTATAAATATCCCATATTTATAATTTTCTAATTAAATATAACTGGTTACGTTTAATTACGAATTAACATCTTAATTCGTTTAAGCTAACATTATATACATTAATTAAATATAACTGTTTATATTCAATTCACGAATTAACAATTAATTTGTCTGAGCTAATATTATTTAATTGTATTAAATAACCGACTCATCATCACATTGACTAACCTTTTAGTCAAATACATGAACTAACCTTTTAGTCATTTAAGGTATCAATGTGATTATATTTTCATATAATCACATCTCTCAAACACATCCTTTAGGTGTGACTTTTAGGGACCAGTTGATCACCGCCATCAGTATGATAATAACGTCAAACTTCTAGCAAGCTAACCGTTATTAATAAACGTTAATCAACTGATAAAATACTAAGTATACCCTGTGAACCTATAAGAGATTTATATACGTTATCACACTAACTGTGGAGGACACTAGCTCCAAAACTCTCCCACTTGTCCTCACAAGTGTATGTGCGATAACCGATTCTCATATCCTAAATTTCTCCCACTCAATGTAAAACAATTTGAAAAATCCGTATTCACAAAGGCCGTATTTTACAAGTGATCAATATCAAGAGTGGTTTTCCCGACTAGAGAGTAACTTAACTGATAAACGAATCATCATTCGAGCATGGCCATGCATTTCAGTTACAACTTCTCGAGTGGCCCTGAGAAATGACTAAACCTGATAAAGGTTGGATATTTTCTTCAACTCGAATCCTGCAGATATAAGCATAGTATGAAATGACCCAGTAAAAATCTTCTTAGCCTCCTGTTACGGTCGACCATGAGAAAGAAACCAAAGTCACCCAAAAACTGCCTTAATCTCAAGAGACAGTCGATAGTCAAAAGAATCGACTCTAGGAACACAATGGACGTCCAATCCACGACCTGGCACCGAATGTTTTTAAACATTTAGGACTCCATTACGTTGTCACAATGTCTTACGAGGTATCGTTATAACTCGCATCTGTGATCGATCAGCCAACCGTTTGACTTATGGCTCGTTGAACCCACCATCAATCAACTTCACAATATAATAGCCAGAGTTATCAGCTCATGTAGGTGATTACGGACCAAAACAAATATAATGTAATTCAGTTCACTTTGTGGCGTTCAATGTTGTCGTACAATCCACATGAAAAACAAAATATGAAATAATACGATGAAGTTATAAATAGCATATGGAAAAAGAAAATGTATCGAATCCATAAGCAACTAGTACAACTCAGGAACACGTTTAATTCCCATGGAAATAACGTGCCCTTCATGCTTATCATATTTTAATGGTTTAGTGACAGGATCCGCAATGTTGTCATCCGTAGCAATCTTTTCAATCATTATCTCCTCTTGCTCCACGTAATCACGGATCAGGTGAGCCTTCCGATGTACATGTCTAGACTTGTTGCTAGACTTAGGCTCCTTGGCCTGGAAGATGGCACCTCTATTGTCACAATAGATGGGGATTGGGTCATTCGAACTAGGAACTATGGTTAGTCCTTGTAAGAATTGACGCATCTATATAGATTCCTTTGCTGCTTCTGAAGCGGCATAGTACTTGGATTCAGCAGTAGAATCTGCAACAACTTCCTGTTTGGAACTTTTCCAGCTGACCGCATCACCATTAAGAGTAAAAACGAATCCAGACTGAGATTTTGAATCATCTCGATCCGTTTGGAAGCTAGAATCTGCGTAACCGATTGCACATAGCTTAGTATCTCCTCCATAAGTCAATGCCCAATCCTTATTTCTCCGTAGGTACTTAAGGATGTTTTTAACAGCAATCCAGTGTGTTTCACCTGGATTTTTTTGGTACCGACTCGTCATACTCAATGCATATGCCACGTCTGGACGTGTGCATATCATGGCATACATGATTGATCCTATGGCTGATGCATAAGGAACACGACTCATGCGTTCAACCCCTTCCGGTGTCGTGGGTGACTGAGACTTGCTCAAATGCATCCCAGAAGTCATTGGAAGGTTCCCCTTCTTGGAGTTGGTCATGCTGAACCTTTCAAGAATCTTATCTAAATAAGACTCCTGACTCAGTGATAACATCCGTCGTGATATATCTCGATAGATACGGATTCCCAATATGCATTGTGCCTCACCCAGATCTTTCATCTGGAAATGGTTCTTCAACCATCCTTTTACCGAAGATAAGAGAGGAATGTCATTCCCAATCAAGAGTATGCCATCGACATACAATATCAAGAAAACAATCTTGCTCCCACTCGACTTGATATATAAGCATGGTTCCTCGACCGATCGAGTGAAACCATACTCTTTTATCACCTGGTCGAAACGATGATTCCAACTCCGGAAAGCTTGCTTAAGTCCATAAATGGAACATTTAAGCTTCCACACTTTCTTAGGATTTTCAGGATATATGAAACCTTCGGGTTGTACCATGTACAAATCCTCCTCCAAATAACCGTTTAAGAAGGCGATTTTCACATCCATCTGCCAAATTTCATAGTCATGAAAAGCGGCAATCGCTAAGATTATCGGAATGGAACGCAACATAACTACGGGTGCAAAAATTTCATCATAATGCAATCCGTGCACTTGAGTGAAACCTTTTGCCACTAGTCGTGCCTTATAGGTATCTGGTTGCCCGTCTACAGAATGCTTTATTTTGTAAAGCCATTTGCACTGAAGAGGTCGTACCTTGTTAGGTAAATCAACAAGATCCCATACGTCATTCTCATACATGGAGTCCATCTCGGATTGCATGGCTTCAAGCCATAACTTAGAGTCGGAACAGGTCATGGCACCTTTATAGGTAGCGGGTTCATTACTCTCTAGGAACAAAACGTCATTTTCCTCGACCATACCAATGTATCTGTCTGGAGGATTAGAGACTCTACCCGACCTCCTAGGTTCCTGAGGAATGTTAACCGTATCATTAGTTGAAGGAACATCTTCCTCCATCTGTTCCTCGGTTTTTGGTTCTTGAATCTCCGACAGCTCGAAGGTTCTATTACTTGACTTGTTCTCGAGAAATTCTTTCTCTAAGAACTTTGCACTAGCCGCAACAAAAATTCGATGTTCGGTAGGCGAATAGAAGTAATGACCAAACATTCCTTTTGGATAACCAATAAAGTATGTCTTGACCGATCGCGGGCCGAGCTTATCCTCGTGTCTCCACTTGACATAAGCCTCGCAGCCGCAAACCCGAATAAAGGACAAGTTAGGGACCGTTCCCTTCCACATTTCATATGGAGTCTTGTCGACAGCTTTAGACGGACTTCGGTCAAGTATAAGAGCAGCTGACAAAAGAGCAAAACCCCATAATGAATCAGGTACTACCGTGTGACTCATCATGGATCGAACCATATCAAGTAGTGTTCGATTTCTCCATTCGGACACACCATTTAATTGAGGTGTTCCAGGTGGAGTTAACTGCAAAACTATTCCACAGTCTTTAAGGTGTTGATCAAACTCATTTGAAAGATATTCGCCACTACGATCTGAATGGAGTGCTTTAACCTTTCTACCCAGTTGGTTCTCAACCTTATTCTGGTATTCCTTGAATTTTTCAAACGACTCACTTTTATGTCTACTTACTCAAATCGTCCGTGAAAGTGATAAAATATCTATAGCCATCTCTTGCGGTGTTTGGCATAGGTCCGCATACATCAGTATGTATGAGTCCTAATAGGTCATTAGCGCGCATTCCAACACCTTTGAAGGAAGTTCAAGTCATTTTGCCGAAAAGACATGATTCACACGTGCCAAATGATGAGAAATCAAATGTGTAGATAGTTCCACTTTCAATGAGTTTCTTAACACGTTTTTCATTTATGTGTCCCATTCGACAATGCCATATATAAGTTTGATCTTTGTCACCAACCTTTAATTTCTTATTATTCACATGTAATATATCTGTGGTTTGATCTAAGATATAAATTACATTCATGGAAACTGCTTTGCCATAAACCATTTCATTGAAAGAGAAAATACAGCTATTGTCCTTTATTGAAAATGAAAAGCCGTCTTTATCACGTACGGAAACAGAAATAATATTCTTAGATAAACTGGGTACATAGTAACATTTATATAAATATAACTCAAAACCACTCGGGAGCTGGATTACGTATGTTCCCTTTGAGACTGCAACAACTCTTGCTCCATTCCCGACTCGCAGGTCCACATCACCCTTTGCGAGGGGTGTGATGTTTTTTAGGCCCTGCAAATGATTGCACAGATGAGAACCACAACCAGTATCAAGTACCCAAGTTCCGAAACTTGCATGGTTAATCTCAATCATATGAATATAAGATGACATACCAACAGGAGTGACGCGGCCTGCTTTTATGTCCTCACGGTACACGGGACAGTTCCTCCTCCAATGGCCAGTCTTGTGACAATGGTGGCACTCAACGTTACCGTCTTTGTCTTGCCTTGTGAGCCACTAGTCTCACCAGGCCCACTCTTACCGTTTCCTGACTTCTTAAACTTTGGCTTTCCTACAGTTAGGTCGTCGTGAGCTTTGCCCTTACCCTTATTCTTTTTGGAAATCATGAGAACATCTTGCTTCATGCTCCCACTCAATTTCATATCCTTCCCGGTCTGTACGAGAAGTGAGTGTAGCTCATGAGGACTTTTCTTCATGTCATTCATGTAGTAATTTGCCCTGAAGAGGGCAAAACCATCATGAAGTGAATGAAGCATACGGTCAATGACTATGCTCTCACTGATTTTGCAATCAAGTGCCTCCAGTTTCTCGACATTCTCAATCATGTTAAGAATGTGTGGGCTAACCGGTTGGCCCTTCTGGAGTTTCGCATCAAAGAAGCGACAGGTATGCTCATAAGTAACGATTCTCGGTGCTTTTGAGAACTCATTAGTGAGCGTGGTTAAAATCTTGTTTGCACCTTGGGCAATGAAACGTCTTTGCAAATTGGTTTCCATTGCAAAAATGAGTACGTTCTTTATCGCACCCGCTTCCATGACGAAGTCACTATAAGCAAGTGACTCGTTAGCTCTTGCATTGGGGCCTGGGTTTGGCGGTATTGGCTCAGTTAAGTACTTGAGCTTACCGTCAGCAATGGCAGCATTCCGTAATGATGCCTCCCAGTCCGCAAAGTTGGACCCGTCATTCTTCAGTCGTGTGGACTGATTCATGTGGTCCATGAAAGTTTTGAGCCAGGACTCGCGTGCAAGTGTGGCACTTGGCATAGGGATATCATTATTTCCAGCCATTTGTTGTAAACAGTATTATCAATATAAAACGAATTCTACACTGCGAAAAGAAAAAGAAAAATATAATAAGCATACTCATAATTATGATTTAAGTCTTAATGCAAAACTGTTATAATGCGAAGACTCAAGCATTTATATAATTGACCTCTCTCAAGAATTATATAAATGATCCCAAGACTCAATTATCTGTAAATTGATAAGCCAACCTCTTGGCAAATTCTACTATTAGAATTCTTGGTTGATAAATTTCTGTAAATTCTATCTATAGTCCATCATAATCACGAGAAACTCTTCGGATTATAATGTTGAGGTAAAATAAGTCAACACAAACTACTTACCCAACGTAGAAGGGGTCACAAGGAGAGTAAGGTCCTATATGCCTACCGACGAAGAAGGGATTCATAGTTGTTTGGCCTATAAAGTCTAGTCTCAATTTTAGTTATAGAGGAAGATCCCATCAACTTTATGTTAATTCATTTTAAGTGAACTAATATCTAGCATGCGAGAATGAATAAACTAAGATGATGGCTTAAAATTTTGTGACATCTTTATGTCCATGATAACTAACATTCAATCTATATGAGTCAATTTTCATGCATATTAGTAGGTGGTTTGGTTTAGGCGGAATATGATGCACTAATTATCATGCATAGAAAAGCAACGAGAATGTAAAAACATAAAACAAAAACAAAGTCCTAGTGTGGCCTATCTACCAAAATGAACATAAATACAACTTTGGAATCCATCCTTGGACCCGAGAAACTTGTCTTGATGTTCCATCTTGGTCCATGTAGCGGGAGTGAGCAATCAAATCTCCATCTTTAGTCTTCTCAGAATTACAATAAAATTACAAAATAAACCTATTTACATTCTAATTTCAAAAACATAATACTAAAGAAAACCAAAGGAGATTCGAGATCTCAAAATTACATAAAAATTATGTTTCCATCATTACGAAAACATAATCAACTAAGGCCACACTAGGTAATACAAATTACAACCGATTGCAAAAATACGTAAATAAACCATTCAACAATTCATACAACTAAAAAAAATGCATCAACTATAAATTAATCATTCAAGACATAATTCCTTAATTATGTAGAGTAATTTATCCAAACCACCTATTTTAAAATGATCAAAATTATGTGACAATTCCTCAATTACTCACAATCATTCCAATCTTAATACACATTAACTTGTAATATGAATTAATCTAACATTATTTTAAACCTCTTTAAAATAATTTGGGTATCTAAAATTTGTGAACTTTTTCACAACAAACAATCATACATTATAAATTTAATGTATAATTATAATTGGCCAAAAACGAACATAAAAACCGAATTTTTTTTTTCTTTTCTCTCTCGGCATTGTGCCCTAAAAAGAAAACAAAAACAGTTTTTTTTCTCTTTTCTCGGCATTTAGACCTAAAAAACAAAAAAAAACAGTTTTTTTTTTCTCGGCATTTAGCCCTAAAAACAAAAAAACAGTTTTTTTTATTGCTTTTCACGAAAAAAAAAACTTATTAATGTGAACAAATTTGTTTAATGTTGCTATAATAACAAGATTGGCATAATCATCAATGTTTAATTTAAATATAGATCCAAACTAGATGATTCAATTTAACCTCTGAAAAAGAATATCCAAATTAAGATTAAAACGATCATCACAATTGATTTGAACATAATTAAATTAACTTGTATGCCAAAACTATATAGCAAAAACAAATGAACATCATCAATCAAAACGATTTCCATTTACATTTTAATTTAATTCTTATTAAATCAAAACATCTACAAATTTATCATATTATCTTAGCATATTAAAACAACAATATCAATAAATCAAATGGAAACAAAACATCAAAAAAAAAAAAAATACAAAAACTTCCGGTAAAAAAAAAAATTAATTCGGCCGAAACCTAATTTTTTTTCTTCAATTTTTTTTTGTTTAAATCCATTTATGAAATTCATATAAAATAATTTCGTGGCCTATGCTCTGATACCACTTGTGAGAAATATCGGTATACTTCATCAAGAAATTCGGATTATAACGAAATTATAATTATGAAATTATGAGTCATAAACGAAATTACATAAACAAAAAGGGTAGAGATTAGAATTAACCTTCGGTCCTAGCAATTTGGCCTAAGAACAAATATCGAGATCGATATTCTCCTAATCGTTGCACCCAAAATGCTTTGAGAAATGCCTCTCTTTTTGCTAGAATGAGATCCCTAATTTCTAATGATTTTAGGGTTTTTTTGTGATGTGAGAATTAGGTCAAAAAGAAGTAAGGAAAAATGATTCCATTTCCTCTCTTTAACCGTCCAAAGCAAGAGCAAAATAAGGAAGATATTTTTCTTCCTTTTTTCTCACTTTGACCGAAAAAACCACCAACCAAAATAAGGAGATAATCTTCTTATTTTGGTAGTTCTCATATTGTATAAAATGTGTATAATTATCAATTGTCGTTTATGTCGTCACGTATTAATAAGTCCACACACAACAGTTTGTAGTCGATTTATTAATACCGGTCTGACATCATTTAATATGACAATTTCGTATAATATATACATTAACTATAAATATCGCATATTTATAATTTGCTAATTAAATATAACTGGTTACGTTTAATTACGAATTAACATCTTAATTCGTTTAAACTAACATTATATACATTAATTAAATATAACTGTTTATATTCAATTTACGAATTAACAATTAATTCGTCTCAGCTAATATTATTTAATTGTATTAAATAACCGACTCATCATCACATTGACTAACCTTTTAGTCAAATACATGAACTAACCTTTTAGTCATTTAAGGCATCAATGTGATTATATTTTCATATAATCACATCTCTCAAACACATCCTTTAGGTGTGACTTTTAGGGACCAGTTGATCACCGCCATCAGTATGATAATAACGTCAAACTTCTAGCAAGCCAACCGTTATTAATAAACGTTAATCAACTGATAAAATATTAAGTATACCCTGTGAACCTATAAGAGATTTATATACGTTATCACACTAACTGTGGAGGACACTAGCTCCAACACATCAGCAGTCTCCTCCTCCTCCTCTACCACCACGAAGTCGGGATCTCGCTCCTGCTCCCTCCTCCTCCCCTCCTCAAATTGTACTCTCTCCTTCTCTTCAGCGGTGTCCGCCTTGCTGGCTGGCTGTGGGTACCCCTCTGCCGGGTACCGGTAGAAAGACGGGTGCGGCCAGCCCTCAGGAATAGGACGTCCTCTCCTCACATGATACTCGTATAGAGGAAACATAGCAAGAGCCATGTCTCGCTCCATACGAGCCTGCCTTGTAAGAAGCTCAAGAAGCAAACTGTCACGACGTCCTTGGTCAATGACCTCGGATGCCTCAAAAGGTGGACGAGGAATAAAATTAGCCGGGTAGACCGGCTGTGTAGGGTCAGGAGTGGGAATAGGGATCGGTGTAGGCGTGGTCGTGGAAGGCTGGCCAGCCGTAGACGGTGTGGATCCCTCTCCAGTCTCTGGTCTCTTCCGCTTCTTAGCAGCGGAAGTAGTGGTAGGTGGAGCGAGTGGAAGGTGGTAGAAGGTCAAAGGTGGAGGCAACCTACCCCTAAAAGTAGGTAAAGGGACAAGACAGGGTAGGGTGGTACAAGGTAAGGTCTCGGACAAGGAACCACAAATCTTCCAAGTCCGCTGGTCAGAAGCTAGCCAAAACATAGACAGCATGGTAGCAAGATCTAGGTACCTATCAGTATCGACATGTGCCAGGTCACGAGGGAAGACAGGGAAGATAGAACGGGCAAGAAAGGTAGTTATGCCACCGCAGACAATGGTGCCCGACTTCTTCTTCCCAACAGTGTTAAAATATTGAGCAGTCAAATAAGCAATGTTAAGCACAAAGGGGCCCTCGCTATCAGTGTTCAGATAGCCCCCAAGAATAGACAACTCAATGTTATTAATGTTGTTGGGTTCTTTACGTCCAAAAATCGTCCCACCAATGAGGCGCAAGAAGTAACGGGCCGGGGGAAGGTGGACATGAGCAAGTCTGCGCTCCTCAAAAGGTGTATGTGCCAAAGTCCTCCAAATAATACGTAGGACCTTCCTAGGAGGGTCCGACTCACCGTGGGAGGACAAACCTAACCTATTGCCAAACTCAGCTAGGTCCAGGTCGTAGTCCGGTTGAACAACCGGAAGGAGACACACGAGCTACCTGGGTCAGTGGCGTAGGCAACTGCAGAAAAAGTGAAGGAGTTGAAAAACTCGAGGGTCAGCTCCTTATAGGTCGCGGCACTCATGGTAATCAGTCCAGACATCCTCGTCCCATTCAATATCTCAATTAAAGACTCGTAAATACCCAACCTCTCAAGCGATTTCCGGCACAAAAATTTGGTCGAAGCAAAGTCACAGCTCTCTAAGTCAAAGAAACGGGTACGATGAATAGCATTAACGAAACGTACCTCTGGGTAGTCAGGATACGGGTCAAGAGACTCATCGGCACGGAATGTGACATATCCGGCAGCACGTGTGCCTCGTCCTCGACCCCGTCCACGCCCTCCAGTACCTGAAGAAGAAGCACGTCCGATGAGCGGGCGAGGTACTAGGGCACGCTTGTTTAAAAGCAAAGACTGCGGGCCGGCATGACGACGCAGATGGTCGTCACCGTAGAAGGTACGGTACCAGAAGTAGACGCAGTGGCAGCAGCCGTGCTAATAGAAGCAGAGCTAACGAAAACAAAGAGAGGCGAAGTAGTACAGCAGAGACAAAGGTAAAACGGTACTAACAAAGAGAGGTGACGGTGGTAACAGCAGGGACCACCGTCTCAGTCAAGGATGGGGCAATAGTTGAACTAGTCGAAGGTAGAGTGCTACTATCCATCCTAACCAATCAAGTAAGGGGAGAAATTAATCAAACAACCAACACGCACGAATTTCCCAATTTTCGAAAAAAAATCGAAACAACCCTAAACCTTAATCCTTCAATGAGGTCGAACAAAAGCAATTAATCAACAAAGGAATAAATGTAATTACTTACTTGATGAATAACCCACAATAAATAGCAAGAAATCGACAAGAATCCAAGCAAAAGACGGATTTCAACCAAAAACTCGACAAACCCAAATTACCCGAATTGAAAGCAACAAAGACAAATTTTAAGGGGAAAATAGGGGGCTAATGTCGAAATAGGCACAGGGAAAATAGTGTGGGTGATTAATTTGGTATTTAGGGGAAGATTAAGGGAGAATTTGGGGTTTTTTCGCACAAGATATCGCACAAAGAAGAAAGAAAAGAGTTAGAATGAAAAATAGAGGAAGAAAAGAAGTCTTCCTGTGTATTATAAGCGCATTCACTCGATCGAGTGATTTGAAACCACTCGATCGAGGACTTTAGCATCAACTCTGCTCGATCGAACAAAATTCTTCTCGATCGAGTATTCACTACTACAGATACAGGCTATAACAACGGGTAAAAACCGTTGTTAAAACAAAAAGCGGACGTTGTTAAAGCGGCCATTGTAAAAGGTATTTACAACGGTTAGGTTATTTACTAAAACCGTTGTGGAAATTATTCACAACGTTTAAAAGCCGTTGTTGTTGCGAGTAAGTCGATGTGGAAAGTTTGACAAAATTTTGGTGGAAAAGATATAACAATGGTTACAATATAAAAAACCGTTGTTGTATCTTTCCCACCA
Source organism: Silene latifolia (assembly GCF_048544455.1). Lineage (NCBI taxonomy): Eukaryota > Viridiplantae > Streptophyta > Magnoliopsida > Caryophyllales > Caryophyllaceae > Silene > Silene latifolia. The sequence goes on from NC_133531.1 coordinate 70,208,581, forward strand.
AAATTGTGAAGACTTTTAACAACGGGTATACGGAACATAACCGTTGTTGAAATTGTTATTAACAATGGTTCTTCTTTTAAGACCTGTTGTTGAATATTATACGCGGGTATTTGTGAAAGGTATTTACAACGGTTCTTCTTTTAAACCTGTTGTTGAATATTATGCGCGGGTATTTGTGAAAGGTATTTACAACGGTTTTTTTTAGTAACAGTTTTTATTAATTTTCATAATTTTTTTTAAAATTAAATTTGTTCCATGCCATTCAAAATCCTGCATATATCAGCAGCAGCATAAATCACAGCTGGGTTCATCAGAACTCAATAGATACAATTCAACCACAACAGCAGCATCATACTTATAATTTGTTTCACTTTCATATTAATTCATACTAACAATTTGATCACTTTACATGAACTAAGATTCCTGAAACTGTGCATCCCCCTAGCTCTATCTACGAAGATCATTCCCTAACTTTAACAAAAAATTTACTAAGCTGAACTAAGCTCTAAGTATAATGCATTTAGTCTTCATTGCAATGTTCTAAGATGTATTTGCCCAACAAGTCCCTTACCTCGTCTATTTGGTGCCTTTTGTACTCAGGTGCTTGTGGCGCGTTGATTACATACTGCGGAAAAACAAAGACAAGATATTATTGATTAACAGCAGCATTAGTGTTGTTCATTAGTGTAACAACATACATCATTCAACATAGCAACATCATGGTATAGCAGCAAGCAAGACAACATCAGCTCTAATTTAAAAAAAGTAATAAACACATTATTAAATTACTAACCTTTTCTGGAATAAGGATATATCTTCGCGTAATAACCTCCAACATGAACCGACAAACGTAGTATCCACATTGTATGTTATCCGGCTGGCGAGGGACCTATTATTACATAAAAAACGAAGAGACGAGAAGGCCAACATTAGAATCTTGCACTTTAGGTATTGTATTTGCGCACGTATTATTATTAAAGACAGATTTTTGCACTTAAGGTATTGTATTTGAGCACGTACTCCTGTTATCGTAATAAAAGTAGGGCCATCATCATAATCTTTCGTGGGTTGCTCCTCATTAGCTCTTTTCTTCTCAAAGGCCCTTTTTTTATATATATAAAAAAAAAAAAAAGAGGCAGAAACTCATATTTTTGGGGCAAAAATGAGCTTTTTCCTATAAATAAAAATTGAAACTTAATGTTATTATAAATAAATCACTATTATAAACTTACTTAATAATCAATCCCTTAAAGGTCTCGCTTGGTTCTCTATGCAAAGAGTCCAACCAAAAAACTTTCTTCTTGGTCGGCATGATGGCTGCTAGCACCCAATGACTCCTACATCAAGAGACATCATCATTTATTTATTTTTTGATAAAATGTGAGTAATATATATATATATATATATATATATATATATATATATATATATATATATATATATATATATATATATATATATATATATATATATATATATATATATATATATATATATATCTAAAATGTAGGATTTACATGTAATGCAAACCCCTAGTTACATAAGATTCTTATGGCATAGCCACGCTACATCATTAGCATTCAAATTCTCCTTCTCTCGTCCTCTAATTCTATTTCTCACCCCATCAATAATCTGCAAAGTAAGCTGTTTTGGATGCAAAAGAACTGTATCAATTCTACACTTGTTTCTTTGGTACCAGATAGAGTGGAGTGCCCCCAGGAAGAGTGCAATCTGAAATCCTCTCTGGACAGTTGTACCTCCTCTGCTGGACCACCAAGCTAGATCAGCCACCAGCGGGAAGTTGCAACCTGTATTCTGCTGCAGAGACAGCATCACTCTCCTACTGTACTGGCAGTTAAACAAGAGATCAGATAAGCATTCATTTGCCTGTCCACAGAGCAAGCAGCTAGCATCAACATCCATCCCATAGTTAACCAGTTTATCCACAGTGTTGAGAGCCTCATGAGCCACTAACCATCCCATGAATTCATGTTTTGGCAGTGCCCAACTATTCCAGACCATCTTACTCCAGCAGACATGGGGACTAGCATTCCTGAGCCATTCATAACATCCACTAGGTGTGTACCCAGTTGGTTGTACCACCCAGACCCCATCCACAAAACCATGGGCAATTTCCTGCTTAACCTTACAAATCCTTCTCCAAACCCAGCTGGAATTAGCTGAAGGATTGTACTCAGTCCAATCTCTTCCTTTGGTATGGTTCCACTGTACCCACTGTACCCAAATGGAGTCCCTTTTCTCAGCAATCCAGTTCACCAAACGACCCACCATTGCCTTGTTCCATATCTCTTGATCCTTCAGTCCTAGGCCTCCTTCTTCCTTTGGCTTACAAATCTTGTCCCATGCCACTAGAGGAACCCTCTTGTATTCTATACCATTCTCCCAAAGAAAGTTTCTACAGGTAGCTTCTATACTCTTAATGATGCCTTTGGGTAAAATGAACATCGAAGCCCAGTAGGAATGCAAAGTGTTCAGGACTGATTTGATCAACACAAGTCTCCCTGCATAAGAAAACTTCCTTCCTCCATAACTATGAATCCTCCCACAGATTTTCTCAATGAGACAAGCACAGTCTGATTTCTTCAGTCTGGTAGTTTGTATTGGCATTCCCAAGTACTTAAAGGGGAGAGCTCCCTCAGTAAAGCCTGATATCCTCAAAATATCAGTCTTAATATGATCTGGCACCCCTCTAAAATATGCATCGGACTTAACAGGACTAATTTTTAAGCCAGATGCTTTAGAGAAGGTAGAGAAAGACTGCAGCAAAAGCATCATGGAAGTAGTGTCACCTTTACTGAACATCAGCACATCATCAGCAAACATAAGACAGGCTAGCCTTTGATTTTTGCACATAGGGTGATAGTGGAACTCATATTTAGTTGCAGCATACTTCAAAGTTCTGGTTAAATATTCCGTGCACAGGTTAAAGAGGAGGGGTGACAAAGGGTCCCCTTGTCTGAGCCCTCTCTTGCCTTTAAAAAGCCAAACATTTCTCCATTGAGAGATAAAGAGAAGGATGCAGTGGTAATACACTGCATAACCATGCTTTGGAACTCAGATGGTAACTTCAGCAACCTCATTAACTGCTCCACAAATTGCCATTCCACAGTATCATATGCCTTCTGCAGGTCAATCTTGAACAGGCACCTAGCCGAAGCATTAGGTCTCTTATAAAGTCTAATGAGATCCTGACATATCAGGATATTTTCCTGAATACTCCTGTTCTGAATGAATGCACCTTGATTCTGATCTACAATATGTGGTAGCACTGTAGCAAGTCTATTACACATAAGTTTAGATATAACCTTGTACACAACATTGCAGCAAGCTATATGCCTGAATTGGGTAACATTCTGAGGTCTCTCACATTTTGGAATTAAAGTAAGGGTAGTGGCATTGATTTGTGTAAGCAATCGTTTCTGTAAAAAGAAATCCTGGACAGCTCCAATCACTTCTCCCCCTACCTCTCCCCATGCATCCTTAAAAAACTTACTAGTGTACCCATCAGGGCCAGGGGACTTAATATCTGGTATACTGAATAGAGCATCTTTGACCTCCTTCCCACTAACAGGCCTCATCAAAGCTGCACGGTCCTCAGGACTTCATTTAGGTCCTTGCTCTATTATTCTTCTGTGTATCCTGCTAACATCCTGATTGGATCCAAGCAATCCTTTATAGTAATCAAGGAATGCATCTTGAATTTGATCAGGTGTATCACATACTCTCCCATGTGCATCCTCTACCCTGAAAACTTTATTCCCATGTTTTCTCTGCTTAAGCAAACCATGAAAGAAGGCACTATTTGAGTCCCCATCCTGTACTCATTTATGCTTTGCTTTCTGAGCTAGAAAACTATCTCTTGCTGCAACTAGCTCTTTCAATTGTGTAGTAGCTTCTGATTCAGCTGCTCTCTTCTGCATATCTGAGGGATCCCTGCCTAACTGATCCTGCAAGTCTTCAATCTGTTTCTGTTTGACATCAACAGCATGTTCAATGTCACTGAATTTCTCCCTGTTCAGCTGTCTAAGGGCAGGTTTCAGTATTTTCAATTTTTTGACAAGCTTAAACATTGGAGTCCCAACCACTTTAGCCTGCCAAGTACTTCACACAATAGGAATGAAATCCTTGGAGCCACCCCACATGTTAAAATATTTAAAACATCTCTTGCTCTGCACCTGCTTGTTACTACTCACAATACATGGGGTATGATCATACATCCCCTCTGGTAGAAAATGGGCATACAAATCATGTAGATGATCACACCAATCCTTGTTAACCAACACCCTATCCAATCTACTATATATCCTCTCCTCAGGCTGTTGTTTGTTGTTCCAAGTATATAGAGCACCAGTAGCAGCAATATCCAGAACACCACAATCAGCCACACAGTCCCTAAATGGCTCTATTTCAGAGGAAGGTACATTGCCACCAACCCTTTCATTTGCTGCCATTACACAATTAAAATCTCCTGTTATAGCCCATGGTCCAACAATAGTGATGCGTGTCATTTATATGATGTTTTACACCCTATTTTACACGTATTACAGAGCTCATTTGTGTAGTTTATGCTACTATTTGCCCCATTTCGCCTACTTTCGTATTTTTATGTAATATTGCAGATTTATGCGGAAATGAGTAGATATTAAGCTAAATCCATCCCCGAGTATCTTGCATTGCATCTAACGTGAAGTATCTACTTACGGAACGAGCTTGGTGCGCATTTCGAGGCCAGAAAGATAATTTTATGAAGAATTTTAAGCGGACTATCAGCTAGAGCAGTCGATCGACTGGCCTCAATGGTCGATCGACCAATGCACGATCTCCAGAAGCTACTGTTCAGCGATGACCAGTCGATCGACCGGTCCCAGCAGTCGATCGACCACACCGTTAATTCTGACGTGAATTAATAGAACGATATTTCCGAAGCCCAATGTATTCTTAGGTTTAGGAATAAGTGTTACGTATATTCCTATATAACGTAGCTTTAGTTTTCAGAATAAGCATTCGGATTTTAGATTCAGTTTCTCGTTTATCACAGATAATTAGGGTTCTTAAGATTATTGTTCTTCCATTAATAAAGTTTGTTTTGCAATCGGTTTTTGATCTCTCCTTTACAATTCCTTTACACGGTACTCTCTGTTCCTATATTAAGTTTTATTGCTTTCATTCGTAATATAGAATTGCTAGGTTAGATCTCCCGAAGCAAAATTATTATTCTATGTTAATTGTTTGTTTAATAATTTCAAGCATGAATTCAATAGTTTTATTTGATAATTTTACTGTTGTTTTCATCATAGTCATGAGTAGCTAAATAGCCTGTGCTAGGATGTAGGGGAACTGTAGGTTAGGCGGCATTAGAATAAGAAGACCCTAATCGCGCCATGGTCGATCGACTAGGTTCCCTGATCGATCGACTGGCCACGTGAGTTCAGCTTCGTTTTAATTAATTACATTGCTATGTTTGACGAATCGAGTGCACGCGACTAGTTAAACGCCTAGGATTTGACCGACCCAATAAAGATCGAAAGATAGGGAAGGGAGATAGCCTACCTAATTAAGACGACTAAATTAATAAGATCGAGAGATGAGTTAATTTAGCCTTTTTAGTCACTTTTCAGGACGAAAGTCAGTATTAGTGATATTAGGGACCTGTAGCGAGATCGAAAGATGCTGCCTGTAAGGATGGACCGAGAGGACTTCTTATTTTCCGTCTCACGTGTTTGTTTTAGACCTACCTAGTATCTCGCTTGAGAAACTATAGTGAACCGACCATCTTAGCACCATTTTAATATTTGTTTTCATCCGTTTATTTAGTTTACTGTCTTTTATTGCCTTTAGCTATAGACCAAATCAAATCAAACCCCCACATTTGTTACTTTAAAGACTAAAATTAGACAGCCAAAAATTGCATCGCCTCCCTGTGGTTCGACCCTGTTACCAATAGCTTCTGTTAGTTTTAATAGGTATTATAAATTTTTATCTTTGGTGCACACAACGACGGGCATCAAATTTTGGCGCCGTTGCCGGGGAGGCATTGTTTAAAATTTTAAGTTGTTTTTATTTTTAGTCTTTCTTTTAGTTTAAGGGACATTTGTTCCTTAAACTTTTCTCATATTCTACTTGTAGTTTCTTCTTATGCGCAGGTCACAGGGTGGTGAATTACTACCGTTCAATCCCGAGATTGAGAAGACTTTGCGTGAGTTGAGACGATCATCTAGAGTATTGCCGACAGAGGAAGAGCTGAGTACTCTGTCTAGTTACTACGAGAACGAGCTATTTGAGGAGGATCCACATTCATCTCATGTTTCCACTTCTTCAGCTGAGACCGTCACATCTCTAGATTTTCCAGTTATGGCTGAAGAAGCAAGTATAGCCAGTCACTCGGAGCCGACAGCTACGAATCTTTATAAGGGATTTGCATTACCAGGGGAGGACAGAAAATTCGAGCCGAAGCCTTCTTATATTAACCTGGTTGAGAGGAACCAATTCGGGGGAGCTGCAAATGAAGATGCAGCCAAGCACATTGAGACATTCATTGATTATTGTTGTTCCATACCCCCACCAACCGGTGTGACCCAGGACCAGGTGAAGGAAACTATGTTTATATTCTCTCTTCGTGATGCTGCAAGGGAGTGGTTGTAATACTCCGTATTTATGAGTCTTCGGGTACTCTATCGAGTAGGCCTTACTCTGTCGAGTAAGAGTAAGTTGTGTTTTAGAAAAGTTTCTGACCTGTTGGGTACTCGATCGAGTAACTAGGATACTCGATCGAGTAAGGGGGTACTCGATCGAGTACCTTGGGTACTCGATCGAGTAGCCTAGGTTTCGGGAGTTTTTCTCGGGTTTTGTTAATTATGCGATTAAGATATATAACCTTCGTCGTCATTATTCTAAACACTTTTGCAAAACCTAATTTACTGTTAAAGAGAGAAAGCAAGTACGTTCTTAATCCTAATCGCATCGTTAGCAAATCCCGGAGTTTTGAAGGTCGGTTCTCATCGTTGGTTATACCGTTGAGATCCTTGCGTCGAGGGTAAGATCTATGTACCCTTTTTGTTGTCTTTCCTTTGATTTGGTTAAACCCTAATATAGGGATTTGGGGGTTTTTGAGTAGTATGTGATTTGGTAGCATTTATATGTTGTATGATAGGAGGAGGTTTCGTAGAGGAAGCTTTTTGATACAGCAGTAGAGACCGTCTGATAGTGTGCTTTCCAGGTAGGATTTCTTACTCAGTATTAGTCCCATAATGGGATGATTGTTGTTGTGTTGAGATTGATTGTTTGATGTAGTAATTGTATTGTGACGGTTGTGATTGTGATTGTGATTGTTGTCTATGGTCTTCGAGGCGTGTCCTCGACTGAGTGGGGTCACTTGCGGGAGTGGCTTCACGCCCTAGTTTCGCCTTCTGTGGAACCCGCCACAGAAGGGATGTGCACATTAATGGACAGGGTTATCGCTCATTATGAGGAGCGGGGATTTTGTGGGTACGGCTGCGGTCTCCCCATTTGGTGGTCGGGTCCAGGTGGACGATCGGTGATTGAGATTATTGGAATTGGTGTGGTTTGTGTGTGATGATTAAGTGTCTGTTTATCTTATTGTTGATATATATTGAGTTGTGTGATTAGTACTGACCCGGTTGTTGTTTTGTAAACCTGCGGTGATCCATTCGGGGATGGTGAGCAGATATTGAGCAAGTATGAGATGAGTCGGGATATTTGGGATTGCCACGAAATGATGATAGAAGTCTTCCACTGTAGCTTAGTAGTTTCTTTACATTTGATTAGGACGAAGAAACGATCGGTTTGAGAACATGTATTATACTTTTGGTTTTGGTTTCGAGAATTGTAACCCTTCACTAAGTATTTCTATTTAAACGTTGTTTCTTTATTGTTTATTTGATTATCATTGCCTCGGGTAACCGAGATGGTAATATCTTCATACCTGAGTGGTCCTGGTAAGGCACTTGGAGTATGGGGGTGTTACAAATGGTATCAGAGCGATGATCCTGAAACCTGTAACCAATGAACCTAATGAACATAGGGAGTCAATTAAAATGAACTCGGGGTAAAGGTTGTAGGAGCTAATGCAAAGGCTTGGGAGACGTCCTGAAGTCACGAACTCGCCCTACAATTTTGAACCGGTCACATGGGGGGTGTATGTCAAGGTCGTATGTGTTGTTTGGTTAACTTGTGTGTGAATGTGATGAAGTGTGTGTAACTGTTGGAGAAGTAGAAAGCTGAGAATATGAAAGAAAGGTTGATGATATATGTAGACTCATTGTTGGAATGAAAACATGTTGGATGTTTACAATGTGGCGTTTAATAACATGATATAATGATTTCGTAGATCGTATGAAAAGATGCGTAGCATTATATGCTTAGTTATGATATAATGTTGGTTTTATAAAGTTTGTAGCATGTTAGCATATGATATAGCATGCGGGTAGCGTTTCGGAGTTAGCATGACTCGATCGAGTGGGACTGACTTGATCGGGTGGGTTTTTGACGATTTTGAGTCCAGAATCGTGTTTTTGGCCACTCGATCGAGTACCTCGGGCACTCGATCGAGTAGGGGATCACTCGATCGAGTAGCCTAGCTACTCGGTCGAGTATGTTAGAGATCAGAAGGTTTGTTTGGGGTCTGATGTTGGGGCACTCGATCGAGTATGTTTGGCACTCGATCGAGTAGCCTGTTACTCGATCGAGTGTGTTTGGGAACTCGATCGAGTAGGGTCTGGGCAGTTTGTTTTCGTGTTTTGAGGTTTTAGCGCGTATGTTTATATCCACCCCTTTTCTGATATAGTTTCAAGATACCACCCAAGAAGACTGCTTTGTATGCGAGAGCTGAGCTTATGAACATAGATGACATCGTTAAGATGTTGGAGCATCAGGATGCTCTTACTGAGGCTTTAAAGACTGTGGGGAAAGATAAGGATAAGGATAAGGAGAAGGAGGTTTATCATTCTAAAATCAGCCTCTATATAGCGAGGTTTAACCCGAAAGAGTACAAGGGAGTTGGGGAGATTAACCTTCTTGATAGCTGGCTTAGAGAGATGGAGAACATATTAGATTTGGTTCACTGTCCTGATGAGATGAGAGTGGAACAAGCTGCGTTCTATCTGAGGGAGGCAGCTGGCAAGTGGTGGGATATGGTGAAAGTGAGTGCTAAGGAGATATATACAAACCAAGGTTTACCTGCTATACCCTGGGAGGAGTTTCGTAGGGTTTGTGAGAAAGGAGTTCGCGGAGCATGTGAGGAGTAAGTTGAGAGAAGAGTTTGACAGTTTTAAGATGACCGCCGAGATGTCTCTGGCCGAGTACTACAGCGGTTCAATGACAAGTCTAGGTATCCGAGGATATGGGTTTGAGTGAGGAGAATTTGGCGTTGAGGTTTGAGAGGGGGTTGACCCCTAAGATTATGGATAAGTTACCCGTGGGAGTCCTTACTGATGTTAAGGAAGCTTATGAGAGGGCTGGGAGAGCTGAGAGGTTGGTGGAGATGGCTCAGGAGAGGTCAGGTGGTGAGAAAAGGAAGTCTGAGAGCGAGGGTGGTGGCCAATCTAGTTACAAGAAAGGCAACCACAATCGCCTAAGGGGTTTTCCGGGTCGTGGGGGTTGATCTTTGGGGCTTCCTTTGGGCGTGGCCGTGGAAGTGTTAGTGGTAGTTGGGGAGTGACTCGCTATTTGTGGTGGTGTAGGCCACAAGAGACATGAGTGCACAAGTGCAGGGGAACTTTCCGGGGACTCGCGCAGAGCTATGCGAGCAATAGACCTACTGGTCATGGCCAAACCGGGAAGTCGAGTTACCAGAGTGGAGGCAACCGCAACGGCGGTAATTCTTATCGGAAACCACCAACGAACAACAACAACAACCAAGGGTCGGGTGCTAAGCCGACCACATCAGCCACCAAGATCTTGTCCGGGGAGGTGGGGAGAAGACCAAATGGAAAGTTATTCATGATGGAGAAGAAAGCGGTGAGGAGGATGCACACGTTATCACCCAGACGTTTCTTGTTAATGGTATTCATACCTTTGTTTTGTTTGATTCGGGGGCTTCTCGGTCGTTTGTATCTTCGAGTCATGTTAAACAGATTGGGTTTAAGGGTGTATGAGTCATCGGTGAGAAAGTTTTTATACCTTCGGGTGAGTCTATATCTTGTGGGAGGTTATATAGGGATGTACCTATGATAGTTGGGCAAGTTGATTTCCCTGTAGACTTGCTAGAGTTTCCTTCTGACGGTTTTGAGATGATAGTTGGGATGGATTGGCTGGGAAAGTATAAAGCTAAGATAGACTGTCATCAAAAGAAAGTGTCTTTAAGAGGTCCTAAGGGCGTTAGTGTGTCTTATCGTGGGTTTCTAGTCAAACCCAAAGTTAAGTTGATTGCAGCTGTTACTTTGAAGTCATATCTGAGGAAGGGATGTCCTTTGATATTGTGCCATGTGAGAGATGACCGGATAGAGGGTCCGACATTGATCGATACGGTGGTGGGAGAGTTTGAGGATGTGTTTCCAGAGGAGATTCTGGGGTTGCCGCCGAGAAGAGAGATAGATTTCACAGTAGAGTTGAAACCAGGGACGGGGCCAATCTCTAAGGCACCGTACCGTATGGGTCCTAAGGAGATGGAGGAACTTAGGAAGCAGTTGGATGATTTGATAGAGAAGGGATACATTAGACCTAGTGTATCGCCGTGGGGAGCACCCATTGATTTTTTGTGAAGAAGAAAGATGGGAGTCCGAGGTTGTGCATAGACTACGAGAGCGAATCGAGTGACGGTGAAGAATAAGTATCCTTTGCCAAGGATAGATGACCTGTTTGATCAGTTGAGTGGTGCATCAGTCTTTTCTAAGATTGATTTGAGGTCAGGGTACCATCAGGTGAAGATTAGAGAGGTGGACATACCAAAGACAGCTTTCACGTCGAGGTATGGCCATTATGAGTATGTGGTGATGCCGTTTGGGTTGTCTAATGCACCGGCAGTGTTTATGGATTTGATGAATAGGATCTTTAGACAGTTTTTGGATAAGTTTGTAGTGGTGTTTATCGACGATATCTTAGTCTACTCCAAGACTAAGGAGGAGCATGAGGAGCATCTGAGAATCATGTTGCAAACTTTGAGGGAGCATGAGCTATATGCTAAGCTATCTAAGTGTGAGTTCTGGTTAGAGAAAGTCGCTTTTCTGGGGCATGTGATCTCTAAAGATGGAGTAGATGTGGATCCGGCAAAGATTGAAGCAGCAACAAAGTGGGAAGCACCAAAGAATGTTGCTGAGATCAGGAGTTTTCTGGGTTTAGCTGGGTACTACAGACGGTTCGTGAAAGATTTCTCCAAGATAGCTAGACCTATGACCGCGTTGATGAGGAAAGAGAACAGGTTTCGTTGGGATGAGAGTTGTGAGACGGCGTTCCAAACATTAAAGGAGCGTTTGACCACAGCTCCTATCTTAGCATTGCCTGAAGGGAACGAGAACTTTGAGGTTTATACAGATGCCTCAAAGAATGGGTTGGGATGTGTGTTGATGCAGAACGGTAAAGTGATTGCCTATGCTTCTAGGCAATTGAAGCCTTATGAGCAGAACTACCCTACTCATGATCTGGAGTTGGGTGTAGTAGTGTTTGCTCTCAAGATATGGAGACATTACCTTTATGGAGCAATCTTTAAGGTATTTTCTGATCACAAGAGTCTCAAGTACATCTTCACTCAAAAGGAGTTGAACATGAGACAGAGGAGGTGGATGGAGCTGATTGGCGATTATGACATGGAAATTATCTACCATGAAGGGAAGGCCAATGTAGTTGCTGATGCTTTGAGTAGGAAGAGTGTACATTCTCTGTGTACAGCTATATCTTTGATGAGGCTGAGAGATGAGGTAGCGAGGTTTGGGATACATATGATGCAGAAAGGAGATGCCATGGGTGATATGACATGAAGGAAATGTAGATTCATATACATACTAACATACTCATATATGTCTAAATTAATTTGGCATAAAATTAAAACGGATTTTATGCATGCAAACAAATAATATAATAGAAGAGAAGTCATGTCCTTACATTGTTGATTTCGGATTTAAGGGCACAAAAGAGATCACCTTTCTCTTTTGATCTTGAGCTTTTCCTTATGGATGAACAAGATCTAAGTATAAGATCTCTCCCTAGGAATAATACCCAAAGCTAACTCTTAATCTAATTAATATTATTTGATCTAGTATAATATTAATCTAGTGAAAAATTGAACCAAAATATTTGGTATTTGAGTTCTCAAAACCGGTTGAGAGAAGGGGAGAGGAAGAGGAATTATTGTTATCTCTCTAAAAAATAATTATGTTGAGTGAATGAATAAATTATCTAACCCACTATGCCATATAGTGAAAGATAAAATAAAATGAAAAAGAACCCTTGTTCTTTCCAAGGGAGAACCGGGTAGGGTGGAGGGAAATGGCCTATGCATGGCCTTTGTGCTCTTACACAAAAGGCACTAGGTATGCATGCCTATATTAGAGAAATGATGATGAATTCCACTAATCTAAATTAACATAATATGTTAATTATTCCCAATATTTCGGTCCACATTGTAATATGGATTCCATATTATTTTTGTCAAATGTCAATATGTCACATGTCATATGTAACATAAATTGTTTATGTATTTTTAACATATTAAAAATCAACGTATTAATAAAAATACGTCATATACAAAAATCGACTTAGTAATTCATAATTACTCGTACCAAAATATTTTACCGTTTATAAATCGCATTTATAATAATTCATTCAAATTCAATTGTTTCTTTAAACAATAATTTCATCCGAGTAATGATACAATTTGATTACTCAGACCGTATCTCATTTAATCACATTTCAATTTGATACGTAAATTTTACTTCCAAAATCGTCCGTCAATTTTTCAAGTAATTTAATTAACTCGTAACATTATACGATTAATTAAATGATCAATTAAGAGTATCGCCCTATAGGTATGACCTAGGGGTCAATCGATCACCACCGTCACACGACAAGTAATGTCAAACTCTAGTCACCAATCATTACCGATATATGTTGACCAGTTGAAAGAATAATATTACTTCCCAATTGTATTCTATATAATGAGACTTAAACATGTGATCATCATGATCAATGATCGTGATCGCATTATTGTCGGAGGACACATATTCCAACAATCTCCCACTTGTCCTCGACAAGTGTGGGTCACCAATTCTCTTGTCCTATTACTATCTCCCACTCAATGCAAGGTGTCTTTCAGGTCGTACTTGCAAGTGATCATATCGAGAGTGGTTTCCTCGATCTGGAGAATAACTGATTGACCGGACTTATCTATCATGGATACTTTCCGAGCGTGGCCACGCATTTCCAGTTCATTACTCCTCGAGTGGCCCTGAGATATTGTTATAACCCTGACAAGGGGTGGACAATTCCTATCGCACTTATTCCCTTCGACTAGCCACAGCCATCATAACCCAAAATATGCCCATTTGACCCCATTTACGAAGGTCGTAGTAACACAAATCAAAGTTAATCCAAATCGTGCCATCTTAGGCGAATAGTCTTTAGTCAAAAGAATCGACTCATTAGAATACTATAGTAGCTCTCGCCACGACCAGGCTATATAAATTTGCCAGAACTCTATAAGCGGTCATAAGGCCCGACAAAATGTTCCTAACAGTCTGCCTATGTGATCGACTAGTCATCTCACATGACTCTATGACACTTGAACTTGCCATCAATCGCTGATACCGTCGTCAGGTACCAAAAATAAATACCTAAGTACTACTAACAGAAGCTAGCGGTAAGTAGGGTCGATCTCCACAGGGAGGCAAAAATGAGATTTATCTGTCTAATTTTAGTCTATGAGTAACGGGTCACAATGTGGGGGTTTGAAATGATTTTCTAAACTAATAAGAATAAGGAAAAGAGAATAAGAGAAGGGGATTAACCAGACAGAGAGAAACAGCTAAGACAAACGGTTCACCATAATCATCCGGTCAAGTAATCTAGGTCTCAGGTCAATGCAAATACGGTCTAAGGGGTAACGAACGTCACCTTTCGGTCCTTAATTCACCCTAAAGTGTAAACAGCTTAATTTTCGCCCTCACTGCAATACTCTATTGTTCGCTACTAGTCTACCTTTTCCAACCTTTCGGTCCAGGTCAAGGATCACTAAGAATTAAAGGTCTAATTGCGTCGACTCAATCGATGCGGATACAATTAATCGCATCATTTAACCAACAAAGACAATACCAAAGATTAACCCAATAAATCGATTACTCTCCCTTCATAATTATGGATCCCCTATAGTCTTAGCAGAGGGGAATTAGCTACTCATATTGATGAAACAAATAAAGATAAATAAGCAATTAATTGAAAGAGGCATTATAAGAGAGAGAATTAACCTAAGATACATAAATTAAATAAGAGTATAAGAGAGATTAAGAGCAAACTAATTATGAATGAGAATTAAGGAAAGAGAAAATTACAATTAATCCGGAAATAGAGAGAAAAGAAGAAGCGTCGTCCGTCCCCATCGACTCCTGGGGAATGAATGATTGTGCCATTAGGTCTAAACTACTCTTATTTATACTAAGTAGTATCATTCTTATTAACTAAATATAAGATAAACATAAGATATAATCTAATTATACTCGACACTATTATCCTCGCTGTAGCTAGTACTCGATCGACCATATATCTACTCGATCGAGTACTTTTCCTGCTTTGCGCACTGAACTTCAAACGGCTGCCAATTCTTCGTTACTTGGGAAAATAGGGCGATTCCGGTAGCGTTGGAAAGCTAAGAGGACAAACTTTCATCTCCAATTGGAATCACCTGAATATCTATTGTAGAACTCGAGATATGGCTCTCCAAAGTAGGCACTAGCAATTTGAAGTTCTTCCCCTGCTCGCCTAGCTATCTTTCTTCTTTGCGCATCCCAAAATAGCTACATTCCCGCTCCAAATTCAGTCTTCCTCCAAATGCATGCTAAACGGACGGTAAAAGGCTTGATTTCACTACTTTCTGGTTCATTCCTGCAAATAAGACAAAACAAACCAAAGTAGCATATTCGGGGCATTTCGTAGCATAAACTACGATAAGAGCATAGAAATACGTGCATGAAATAGGATAAAAAGACTATATAAAATGCACGTATCAAATCTCCCCAAACCAAACCTTTACTCGTCCCCGAGTAAACTAAAATGCAACTAAAGGAACGGAAAAGATAACTCAGAGCCAGCTACAAATGCCCACTTAAGCCAATTTAATGCAAACAAACTAACACTTATAGCAAACAGTCAAATGCAAATGAGTTATAAGATGTTTATAAACAAAGCTGAACCGTCACCTTGCAAGACCTTTAATAATGGACTCTCACGGGTCACTCTTCTCTCATGAAGCAAAGGGTGAACATATATATGTAAGAGAGAGAGAAATATAGTCGCTCACCTAAACTACAACCCACATAAACATGCATGCAACTAATATGATAGACAATTCTAGCTACCGTACATACATTCCAACCAACAAGGTCCTGTCACAGCCGAGGGCTTACAAGAATATGGTAAAGTGAGGCAATGGGTAAGAAAAGGCAAAACTATTATGGGAATGTGGAGGTATAGGTGATCAAGCTAGTACCTAAACAGAACCATATATCAACATCCATTTCCAACTCAATTATGAAATACGCACATGCCCTTCATTTGGCATAAAATCTCACCAAACCGAACTAGAAATACTCCTCAAATGATATAAGATAGAACATAGGAGCAGAAACCGTCTACCAAACAACATTTTTTCTTTTTATTTTCTTTTTTTTCTTTTCTATTTCTTTTTTTTTCGGTTTCTTTTTCTTTTCTTCGAATTTTTTTCTCTTTTTTTTCTTTCTTTTTCATCATCCTCCTTTTCTTCATAGATTACCAACTCCGAATCAACAGAATACGAGCCAAACTTGATACAATAGACAGTATACCGCAGAACAATCTAAACTAGCTTGACAAGGCAGGCTAAATTTGGAATGTAGCTAAGGGTGAACAGGCAAATTTGGCTAATGTGGAGTTAAATGGGTAAAAAATATAAGAAAAGGGGAAAATTTATAAGCACCTCCCTGCATGTGACACCGACCACAAACCCGAATGTATGCATTTGACAAGAAATCGAATGTCATAAAAGTGCAAAAATAATGAACATGCTATGCAAGGAGTACTACTCTCAATTCCTACATGAACCGGTCATTAATGTCACCAGTTATAAGGCTCTAAAACTCAGAAATTGTAGAGTAGGTTGCCAATTTATCAGGTCAAGTTTACACGGTCAGCTATATTTGAACAAAAACTCGTAGATATGCGCAAGACTCAGCTAATAACTGTCAATAAAGTGCAAGGCTCAAGTAAAAAGACAAGTTAAAGTGCAATTTCATCATGGAAATCTACCGTTCCGACTCAACCTATATGCAAAAATAAACGTGAAATTTTTTTGGATTTTTTTGAAATTTTTAAATTTTTATCAGATTTTTGATTTTTATGAAAATAAACAACAATGCATACTGAAATTAAACGTGATAACGGAAATGCAATAAAAACAAGATGCGAGACACGAGATATGGATGCAAAACCTCCCAAACCAAACCGTACAATGCCCTCATTGTACCAAAACATGGAAAGGAAATGCAAACTAAAGGAAAAAGAGAGTAAATGCGGAAAACTCACAAGATTGCGCGAATAAAGGGACCTCCCCCAAACCAGCCAGCAACATGAGAGGTCACTAATAGCTCCGAAACATCGTCACAAGAAGCTAAGTCGAGCAATGGGCGTCCAAAACAGCTCGATCGAGAGGAAAACCGGTCAATCGAGTAGAATAGTGGTCGATCGAGTAAATTTTTTTTTTTTTTATTTTTTTTTTATTTTTTTTTTTTTTTGCAGGTACTCGATCGAGTGATATATGTACTCGATCGAGTGATTTCAGCAGCAAAAAGCTCTCGATCGAGTACAAAAAGTACTCGATCGAGTGATCCTTAGTATATTCCTGCAAAAGACGCAACAAAAACATCCCGCAAAACTAACAAAGCGAGCATACTGATATAGTCTATGGTACGAAGACCAATTATTACACACAACTGAAATAAAATGCAATGTTTGAAAAACAACTAAAAATAAATCTCCGGGTTGCCTCTCGGGTAGCGCTAGTTTCAGACAGGTCCCAGCTCGACCTCTTTTTTCAGCCAACTACTCCAATTGAACCCAATCAAAGCAGCTCAAAGCTCGCAGCAACCTGTCAAACTTCTGCGCATGTGCTACACAAAACTGTAAGTAGCACCATAATATAGTAATATCATAGGAAATTGAAATATAATAACATTTAAGCCTAACAAATTTCCTATGATAGCTCCTAAAATCATTCACAAAGTAATTCTGCCCTCCAGCTAAGGGCGGAATATAAAAGCTCAAATTATCCGCAGGTGGAAAATGAAGGAGCTCAACAGCATTCAACTTAAAAATAACGCGAGTAGAATTTAAATGCTCAGACGGGTAAGAACTGTGAGGTGAAGGAGTCTGGTCAGCTAAAGGTGAAGGTGGATAATCATCCCAGATGCAAGGGGTTGTAAAGTCAATTGGGTCAATCGGGTCCTCTATAATAGGCTCATCATCTATATCATCATAAGTATCCCATTTGACCTCAAGACTATCTAAATCTACCTCCTCACTCTCCTTATCGCTAGACTCGTCAAGATGGAGATTCTCAAAGAGAGCCTTCAAATCACCCTCACTATCAGTGCAAGAATCATAAAGGGGTTCTAAACTATCCTCATAAAAAGGATTGTCAACCACGCTAGTGGTCTCCTCTATGTCTCCGTCAGCACTTCCTAGATTGGTTTCTAAGGTCTCACCCACCCCCTCATTTGAGTCAACATGAAGAGAAAAGTTAGGTTTAAGAGATTCAACAAAGAAACCAATCAAAGAATTCTAATACCTCATTTACGGGATTCCTTCAAATCCCACTTACCAATAGATTCTAGGTATGCTCGGGTAGGGTCATTCATACCCCGGAAGATAGTCCAAAGACAATTGGAGTTCAGAAAATGCATCTCGTCTGGGGCTCGAGCCACTCCAAAACCTGGCTAAATAAGTACCAAAAATTTCGTTCTCTTCATGCGGAAAGAGAAGAACGAAAGACATAATAACGGTCTCAAGGAACCGAAGCTCCTTGAGACAAGAAATAAACTAAATAAAAACAAATAAAACTACGCTGCCTCCAAGCAACGGCGCCAAAATTTGATACCGTCGTCGGTACCAAAAATAAATACCTAAGTACTACTAATGAAGCTAGCGGTAAGTAGGGTCGATCTCCACGGGGAGGCAAAAATGAGATTTATCTGTCTAATTTTAGTCTATGAGTAACGGGTCACAATGTGGGGGTTTGAAATGATTTTCTAAACTAATAAGAATAAGGAAAAGAGAATAAGAGAAGGGGATTAACCAGACAGAGAAAAAACTAAGACAAACGGTTCACCATAATCATCCGGTCAAGTAATCTAGGTCTCGGGTCAATGCAAATACGGTCTAAGGGGTAACGAACGTCACCTTTCGGTCCTTAATTCACCCTAAAGTGTAAACAACTTAATTTTCGCCCTCACCGCAATACTCTATTGTTCGCTACTAGTCTACCTTTTCCAACCTTTCGGTCCAGGTCAAGGATCACTAAGAATTAAAGGTCTAATTGCGTCGACTCAATCAGACAGATACAATTAATCGCACATTTAACCAACAAAGACAATACCAGCATTAACCCAATAAATCGATTACTCTCCCTTCATAATTATGGATCCCCTATAGTCTTAGCAGAGGGGAATTAGCTACTCATATTGATGAAACAAATAAAGATAAATAAGCAATTAATTGAAAGAGGCATTATAAGAGAGAGAATTAACCTAAGATGCATAAATTAAATAAGAGTATAAGAGAGATTAAGAGCAAACTAATTATGAATGAGAATTAAGGGAAGAGAAAATTACAATTAATCCGGAAATAGAGAGAAAAGAAGAAGCGTCGTCCGTCCCCTCTACTGACTCCAGGGAATGAATGATTGTGCCATTAGGTCTAAACTACTCTTATTTATACTAAGTAGTATCATTCTTATTAACTAAATATAAGATAAACATAAGATATAATCTAATTATACTCGACACTATTATCCTCGCTGTAGCTAGTACTCGATCGACCATATATCTACTCGATCGAGTACTTTTCCTGCTTTACGCACTGAACTTCAAACGGCTGCCAATTCTTCGTTACTTGGGAAAATAGGGCGATTCCGGTAGCGTTGGAAAGCTAAGAGGACAAACTTTCATTTCCAATTGGAATCACCTGAATATATATTGTAGAACTCGAGATATGGCTCTCCAAAATAGGCACTAGCAATTTGAAGTTCTTCCCCTGCTCGCCTAGCTATCTTTCTTCTTTACGCATCCCAAAATAGCTACATTCCCTCTCCAAATTCACTCTTCCTGCAAATGCATGCTAAACGGACGGTAAAAGGCTTGATTTCACTACTTTCTGGTTCATTACTGCAAATAAGACAAAACAAACCAAAGTAGCATATTCGGGGCATTTCGTAGCATAAACTACGATAAGAGCATAGAAATACGTGCATGAAATAGGATAAAAAGACTATATAAAATGCACGTATCAATCGCCTCACACTCTAGTCACTTAGAGACGTCACCTCATACAAGTGACTATGGGCAAATACTATGTTAATCCGTGTTCACTTTAACGGGGTTCAATTGTCTCTACAACCCGTTTGGATGTAACAAAGTATAAATTAAAGATAAAAGACAAATGTGATTATGAACATGAACAAAAACAACACTTTTATTTCATTTCAAAATCTAACAAAAACTTGGTACACGTTTAAGTCCCATGGACGTAACATGTCCATCATGCTTAGCCTGCGATAAAGGCTTGGTGAGCGGATCGGCTATGTTGTCATCCGTCCCAACCTTACAAATCGCAATTTCCTTTCTTTCAATGAAATCTCTTATTACATGATACTTTCTAAGTACATGTCTAGATCTATTACTAGACTTTGGCTCCTTAGCTTGGAAGATCGTCCCACTATTATCACAATAGAGAGTGATGGGATCATTGGCGGTAGGTACTACTTTTAGACCTTCCGTGAATTGCTTGATCCACATAGCTTCCTTGGCAGCTTCTGATGCTGCTATGTACTCAGCCTCCGTTGTCGAATCATGATTTTCTGACTTCCTTGAAGCTTCTCCATTAACGGCACCACTATTGAGCATAAACACGAAACCAGCTTGTGATTTCATGTCGTCTCTGTCTGTTTGAAAACTTGAGTCCGTGTATCCATTAACACGCAACTCAGTGTCTCCTCCAAACACAAGGATAGAGTCCTTAGTTCTTCTCAAGTACTTAAGGATGTTCTTGACAGCAATCCAGTGACTCTCACCTGGATTTCCTTGATATCTACTCGTCATGCTCAAGGCATACGAGACATCAGGACGTGTGCATATCATGGCATACATGATTGATCCAACAGCGGAAGCGTAAGGGATCAACTTCATGCGTTCAACATCATGGGGTTCGGAGGGACATTGAGTCTTGCTCAATATCGTCCCGGTTACCATAGGTACCAAACCCCTTTTGGATTTGTCCATGCTGAAGCGTCGAAGAATCTTATCAACATAAGACTCTTGACTTAGTGCCAATATCCTCTTGGATCTATCTCTATAGATTCGGATACCTAATATGCGTTGTGCCTCTCCTAAATCCTTCATTTGGAAGTGGTTACCTAACCACTTCTTAACAGAAGACAACATTGGAATATCATTTCCAATGAGTAGTATGTCATCGACATACAAAATTAGGAACACAATATTGCTCCCATTAAATTTCATGTATAAACATGGTTCCTCAACATTTCGAGTGAAACCATTTTCCTTTATTACATCATTGAATCGATGATTCCAACTTCTTGATGCTTGCTTAAGACCATAAATGGATCTCTTAAGCTTGCACACTTTGTTAGGATTTTTTTAGAATCAACAAAACCTTCGGGTTGTATCATGTACACCTCCTCTTCTAAATGCCCATTTAGAAAAGCGGTTTTGACATCCATTTGCCATATTTCATAATCATGAAATGCGGCGATCGCTAACAAAATCCGTATGGATCTTAGCATGGCTACGGGGGCGAAGGTCTCATCATAATGGAGACCTTGGACTTGGGTAAATCCTTTTGCCACTAGCCTAGCTTTGTAGACATCGTCATGTCCTTCTATGCCATTCTTGATTTTGAATATCCATTTGCATTGGAGGGGTCTTGCCCCTTTAGGCAAATCTACCAAGTCCCAAACTTGGTTTTCGAGCATAGAATCCATTTCGGACTTCATGGTTTCAAGCCATAAGGTGGAATTAGGACTAGAGATTGCGGCCTTGTAGGTGGCGGGTTCGTCACTTTCCATAAGCAACACATCGAGTGTTCCATCTTCCTCGATAAGTCCCACATATCGATCGGGATGACGAATAACTCGGCCCGTCCTTCTTAGTGGAGGAGGTACAACCGCGTTAGACGACGAAGGAACATCTTCTTGCGTCTCTATTTCGGTTTGTGGCTCTTGAACTTCATCAAGTTCAAAATTTCTCCCACTATGTCTCTTAGAAATAAATTCCTTTTCTAAGAAGACAGCCTCGCAAGACACAAACACTTTATGATCTTGAGGTTTGTAGAAGTAATATCCTCGAGAGGTCGAGGGGTAACCTACAAAGGTGCATTTTTCGGATCTTGGGGCAAGCTTGTTGTCGTTCTTAGTTTTGACGTAAGCATCACATCCCCAAATCTTCATATAGGATATATTTGGGATCTTACCCGTCCACATCTCACATGGAGTCTTTTCGGTGGACTTTGTGGGACTATTATTCAAAGATCGAATTGCGGTTTGTATCGCAAATCCCCAAAACGAGTTCGGTAACTCGGTTTGACTCATCATGGATCGAACCATATCAAGTAAGGTTCGATTTCTCCTTTCGGCAACACCATTAAGTTGAGGTGTTCCGGGTGGAGAAAGTTGTGATATAATACCACGACTTTTCAAGTGTGAATCAAATTCAAGGCTAAGGTATTCTCCACCACGATCGGATCGTAGTGCCTTAATCCTTTTATTCAATTGGTTCTCTACTTCGTTTTGAAATTCCTTGAATTTCTCAAAAGCTTCACTCTTATGTTTAATTAAATAGATATACCCATATCTACTTAAATCATCGGTGAAGGTTATGAAGTAGTCATAATTACCACGAGCGGTGATAGTCAATGGTCCACATACATCGGTGTGTATGAGTCCCAATAGCTCACTAGCTCGTGTCCCTTTACCACTAAAAGGATTACG
The DNA here is from genome assembly GCF_048544455.1 of Silene latifolia. NCBI lineage: Eukaryota > Viridiplantae > Streptophyta > Magnoliopsida > Caryophyllales > Caryophyllaceae > Silene > Silene latifolia. Next base: position 70,231,016 of record NC_133531.1, read on the forward strand.
AGTCATTTTGCCAATAGGCAATATTCGCATGTACCATATGATTTATAATCAAATGGTGTAATCACATTAGTTGAAATTAATCTTTTGATGCGATTCTCGTTTATGTGACCTAATCGACAATGCCAAATGAACGCTTCCCTTGGGTCACTTGTTTTGAGTTTCTTTGATTGAATGTTATAAATATCTCTTGTCGGATTTGAGGTCTCTAAAATGTAAATGCCATTGATGGAAGTAGCTTGGCCAATAACCAAATCATTCCTAGAAATAGTACAACAATTGTTCTTAATGGCAAAACAAAAACCGTCCATGTCTAGCATGGCGATTGAAATAATGTTTTTAGAGAGTGTAGGTACATAAAAACAATTATGCAAATACAACTCAAATCCACTTGGCAAAGCTAAAACATAAGTTCCCTTGGATTCGGCCGCTACCCGAGCTCCATTCCCAAGGCGTAGATCCACATCTCCCTTGTTAAGCTTCTCCACATTTCTTAAACCCTGTAAATGATTACAAAGGTGAGAACCACAACCGGTATCTAGTACCCATGTCGTGGTGGAAGTATAATTTATATCAATAACATAAATTTCTTTAGGAATTGTTCCTTTTGGAGTAATGAGTCCTTCCCTTATATTTCGCAAATACACGGGACAATTCCTAAGCCAATGTCCCATGCCATAGCAATAATGGCACTCATCATTAACTTGCTTGAAGTTTTTGATTTTCTTTCCTTTCTTCTTGAACCTCTTGCCCTTTGTAGCAAGAACTTGATTGCTAGAGCTCCCACTAGCTTTGGCATCTTTATCTTCCAGAGACAAAGACCCTATAGCTTGCATGAGGTAGTCTTCCTGAGACGGACTCACACGAGGTCTAGTAGTAGTGGGTGGTTTAGAAGAGGTGATGAAATTAAGGTTTCCATCCGAACCTATCCCGAAATGAAGTTCTCTAGTTGTATCGAAACCGTTGTTGGAGCAAATGTCGTCAAGAACATTGTGATAAGAATCAATAGTAATTGGTGCGGTAGCATTTGATGGATTCATTGTTTTAGAACTACAAATATGGAGGAAAAGGAAATATTAACATTTGTCTTTTAAAATCATACTTGTAAAGTATTAACAAGATATGAACATTTATATAGTGACCTCTACCCAACTATAATAAATGATTCCAAGACCCAAATTCATATCGACTTAGGCACGGTGGGGCCGATACATCCTTTATCAATATAACTCGGTGGATTAACGTTTAATCGATTCTACTTTTAGAACTCTTGGTCGATAATATTACATTAACAATTATCTATAGCCCAAAACACATCGACAAGGGCACGGTGGGGCCGATACATCCCTTATCAAATACTTTTGTTGAGCTCAATCCAAATTTCGAATAAATGTGTCCATTATCCAAATCCACATCAACTTGGGCACGGTATGGCCGATGAAACCCTCATTAACATGAACTCGGTGGATTAACACTCATCACCCACTTCCCCTACGTAACAAGGTTTGTACCCCGGTAGGGCCGAGTGCACTCCCTCGCGAAATAGGTTTTCATGGTTTCTACTATTTGGTAAGGCTATGTCTCAATTGATTGTTTTAGCGAGAGGTCATGTCAATTTATTATCTATCACGTTTTAAGTGAACTAAAGCGGTGAACTACGATAATTCTAATTGACACGGTCGAAAAAACTCGATAAAAAGACAATGCATGTTTAGTTATGGCGATTTAGCGATGCATGTGAAATAAAATAAAATGCAAGCATAAAGATAAATAAATCCTAGTATGGCCTTCCTAAAATAGAAAAACTATTTAACTATTACATATTCGGAAACCAACTCCATTGGTCCCTTGAACTTCGGTTGTGGCACGCATCTCGATGTAACACCGTCTTTATGTGTCGCCATTCTTGAAGAAATCCGTCTTTGGGAACTCCGGAATGAATAAAATCACATAATAAATTACATAATTTCCTATTATACATTTGTAACTTAAAATAAAATAATCTATTAAATTACAAAACGGTGATACGAGATCACAATAAAATTACAACCGAATCGATATTCCCATACATTTCGGGAAATACCAATTAAAATCTAAGGCCATACTAAGTAAAATTACATAATTCAAAAATTACATAAATTAAAATTATGACAATCATAAAGAAAATGCAGCATTATAATATATATGAACATGCTCAATTTTATGCTAAATCGCCTTTTAATTAGCCAATATCGTATATTACTCGGTTTTTACGGATTTGCGTGATTTCAACATTTTTATAATCACAAAAATACATAAACTCATATTTATGCATAAGTTAATTACCCTAACCTCTTAGGACTCAAAATATAGTCTTCACTAATAATTTGACCATAATTAACCCATATTTTATAAAATTGTTCATAAATGGACCAAAATTAACAAAATAAGCTATTAAACTTCAAATAAATCACAAAACTTCAAATAAATTCAAAATTTGAAATTTAAATTCATGAACATTCTGGAAAAATTCCATGACACTCATAATGTTCAAAATCTTAGGTTAAAAATTTCGAAAATTTTCCGGAAAAACAATGTTGCGGTTTATCGATTTTAATAAAATAATCATAAAAACATGGAAAAATTATTTTCATTAAATTTTCAATTTTAGATCTGAAAAATATAATAAAATGCAACATTCGACGTTTTTCCTAAGTCATAGATTATGTTTTATTAATTTTCCACTAATAATGTCACTATTTATGCTATTTTTCTTCAAAAATTCATAAATCATGCAAAAAGAGTTCTTTATAGCCAATTATTTTACACACATCTTGTAAAATTTCATGTGACAACATATTAATTTTCTATGACCAGATTCGGAATTTAACTCATATTAACCTATTTGTTCCCCTAAATCCGAATTTAATAATGAAAAATTCATTTTCCGAGCATAACAAGTCCAAAAATTATGAAATTTTACAGGTTATCTCAAAATAATATATGTGACAACATATCCAAAAACCAAGTGAAAATTCGAAGTATAGCTAATTTTAGACCAAAAATGACATTTTTACTCATAAAATCATATTTAAATGCCATTATTGTAAATTATGAACGATAAAAATCCGAAAAATTAACCAAAATATCCTAAAACATTTTAGGACCAGAAATATTAACATGCATGTAATAATTTCGTGATATATCATAATAACACAAATTTCACAAGTTTTATTTGTTATTCTTATAACTCGGAAAAACTTTTAACCAATTTGCATGCAAACAACCGTGGCTCTTGATACCGATTGAAGGAAATGTAGATTCATATACATACTAACATATTCATATATGTCTAAATTAATTTGTCATAAAATTAAAACGGATTTTATGCATGCAAACAAATAATATAATAGAAGAGAATTCATGTCCTTACATTGTTGATTTCGGATTTAAGGGCACAAAAGAGATCACCTTTCTCTTTTGATCTTGAGCTTTTCCTTATGGATGAACAAGATCTAAGTATAAGATCTCTCCCTAGGAATAATACCCAAAGCTAACTCTTAATCTAATTAATATTATTTGATCTAGTATAATATTAATCTAGTGAAAAATTGAACCAAAATATTTGGTATTTGAGTTCTCAAAACCGGTTGAGAGAAGGGGAGAGGAAGAGGAATTATTTTTATCTCTCTAAAAATAATTATGTTGAGTGAATGAATAAATTATCTAACCCACTATGCCATATAGTGAAAGATAAAATAAAATGAAAAAGAACCCTTGTTCTTTCCAAGGGAGAACCGGGTAGGGTGGAGGGAAATGGCCTATGCATGGCCTTTGTGCTCTTACACAAAATGCACTAGGTATGCATGCCTATATTAGAGAAATGATGATGAATTCCACTAATCTAAATTAACATAATATGTTAATTATTCCCAATATTTCGGTCCACATTGTAATATGGATTCCATATTATTTTTGTCAAATGTCAATATGTCACATGTCATATGTAACATAAATTGTTTATGTATTTTTAACATATTAAAAATCAACGTATTAATAAAAATACGTCATATACAAAAATCGACTTAGTAATTCATAATTACTCGTACCAAAATATTTTACCGTTTATAAATCGCATTTATAATATTTCATTCAAATTCAATTGTTTCTTTAAACAATAATTTCATCCGAGTAATGATACAATTTGATTACTCAGACCGTATCTCATTTAATCACATTTCAATTTGATACGTAAATTTTACTTCCAAAATCGTCCGTCAATTTTTCAAGTAATTTAATTAACTCGTAACATTATACGATTAATTAAATGATCAATTAAGAGTATCGCCCTATAGGTATGACCTAGGGGGTCAACTGATCACCACCGTCACACGACAGTAATGTCAAACTCTAGTCAGCCAATCATTACCGATATATGTTGACCAGTTGACAGTAACAATATTACTTCCCAATTGTATTCTATATAATGAGACTTAAACATGTGATCATCATGATCAACAGTCGTGATCGCATTATTGTCGGAGGACACATATTCCAACATGACAGTGCAGCTTGAGTTTTATGATGACATTCGAGGTAAGCAGGCGTTGGATCCTAAGATAGTTGAGTGGAGAGCTGGAGTAGAGAAAGGGACAGTGTCTCGATTCTCCATTCACACATATGGTAGTTTAAGGTTTGATGGTAGGTGGTGTGTCCCTAATGATGAGGAGTTGAAAAAGACAATCATGATAGAGGCGCATTGTACACCATATTCAGTACATCCAGGTGGTGACAAGCTATACAAGGATTTGAAGAAAACGTTTTGGTGGCCTGGGATGAAGAAAGAGACAACTGAGTTTGTGTCCCGTTGTTTGACATGCCAGAGAGTTAAAGGGGAACAGCGACGACCACAGGGTAAGATTCAGTCTTTAGAGGTACCTGAGTGGAAGTGGGAATCCATTTCCATGGATTTTATCGTGGGTTTGCCAAAGAGTCAACAAGGTAACAACATGATTTGGGTAATAGTGGATCGACTGACCAAGTCAGCTCACTTTGTTCCAATGAAAGATACATGGACTAAAGCACAATTGGCTGTGGCCTATCGAAAGAACGTGCTTAAGTTACATGGAGTCCCTAAGGACATAGTGTCTGACAGAGATGCGAGATTTATATCAAGGTTTTGGAAAGAGTTGCAGGAATCGTTGGGAACAACTTTGAAGATGAGTACAACATTTCATCCTGCGACAGACGGACAGACTGAGAGAACAATCAAGACTCTTGAGGATATGTTGCGAGCTTGTGTGATGGATTTTGGTGGTAGCTGGGAACAGAGGTTAGACTTGATAGAATTTTCTTACAATAACAGTTATCACACTAGTATTGGTATGGCATCGTTTGAGGCTTTGTATGGGAGGAGATGTAGGAGTCCGATTTGTTGGGACGATAGTGCTGAGGCAGTGGTTTTAGGACCAGAGATGGTGCATGAGATGGTGGAACAGATTAAGATGATCAGGGAACGGATGAGAGCAGCTCAGGATAGGCAAAAGAGTTATGAGATCTACATCGCACGGACATAGAGTTTCAAGTTGGGGACAAGGTTCTTTTGAAAGTGTCTCATATGCGTGGGGTTATGAGATTTGGGAAGAAAGGCAAGCTAAGTCAGAAGTTAATAGGGCCTTATGAGATCTTAGAGCGAGTTGGGGAAGTTTCATATCGTCTGGCTTTACCAGCTGCGTTAGAGAGAGTGCATAATGTGTTTCATGTATCGCAACTGCGGAAGTATGTGAGTGACCCGTCACATGTGTTAGAGGCAGAGAGCTTAGAGCTAGATGAGTCCTTATCATATCTTGATGTGCCTAAGCAGATTCTTGACCGAAAGGTTAGGAAGACTAGGAGTTGTGAGACAGTTTTGCTTAAGATCCTTTGGTCTAAACACGAGACTGAGGAAGCTACATGGGAGCCAGAGGAAGCTATGAAAGAGCGATACCCTTTTCTGTTTGATCAGGTATGTATGGTTACGGGGACGTAACCTTGTTTCTTTTAGGGGGGTAGGAGATGATCGCAAAGAGTTTTTTTTAACCGTTTTATACCCTTTTTGTATGTTGTGTCGGTATGTTTGTCGGGATGAGTTGGGTTAGTAACATGTTTTATGTTGAGTTTTGTTTTGGTAGTGAGTCGAAAGCGTTGGGGGAGTACCTTTGTTTAGTAGTGGTTTGAACTTCGGGGACGAAGTTCTTTTTAAGGAGGAAAAACTGTAATACTCCGTATTTATGAGTCTTCGGGTACTCTATCGAGTAGGCCTTACTCTGTCGAGTAAGGGAAAATTGAGTTTTAGAAAAGTTTCTGACCTGTTGGGTACTCGATCGAGTAACTAGGATACTCGAACGAGTAAGGGGGTACTCGATCGAGTACCTTGGGTACTCGATCGAGTAGCCGGTTTAGGGGGAGTTTTTCTCGGGTTTTGTTAATTATGCGATTAAGATATATAACCTTCGTCGTCATTATTCTAAACACTTTTGCAAAACCTAATTTACTGTTAAAGAGAGAAAGCAAGTACGTTCTTAATCCTAATCGCATCGTTAGCAAATCCCGGAGTTTGGAAGGTCGGTTCTCATCGTTGGTTATACCGTTGAGATCCTTGCGTCGAGGGTAAGATCTATGTACCCTTTTTGTTGTCTTTCCTTTGATTTGGTTAAACCCTAATATAGGGATTTGGGGGTTTTTGAGTAGTATGTGATTTGGTAGCATTTGTATGTTGTATGATAGGAGGAGGTTTCGTAGAGCAAGCTTTTTGATACAGCAGTAGAGACCGTCTGATAGTGTGCTTTCCAGGTAGGATTTCCTACTCAGTATTAGTCCCATAATGGGATGATTGTTGTTGTGTTGAGACTGATTATTTGATGTAGTAATTGTATTGTGACGGTTGTGATTGTGATTATGATTGTTGTCTATGGTCTTCGAGGCGTGTCCTCGGCTGAGTGGGGTCACTTGCGGGAGTGGCTTCACGCCCTAGTTTCGCCTTCTGTGGAACCCGCCACATAAGGGATGTGCACATTAATGGATAGGGTTATCGCTCATTATGAGGAGCGGGGATTTGGTGGGTACGGCTGCGGTCCCCCACTGGCAGGGCTGGTCCAGTGGACAGTCGGTGATTGAGATTATTGGAATTGGTGTGGTTGTGTGTGTGTGAGTTAAAAGCATCTGTTTATCTTATTGTTGATATATATTGAGTTGTGTGATTAGTACGGACCCCGGTTGTTGTTTTGTAAACCTGCGGTGATCCATTCGGGGATGGTGAGCAGATATTGAGCAGTATGAGATGAGTATGGGATAGTGGGATTGCCACGAAATGATGATAGAAGTCTTCATTTGTAGCTTAGTAGTTTCTTTACATTTCGATTAGGACGATGTGATCGGTTTGAGAACATGTATTATACTTTTGGTTTTGGTTTCGAGAATTGTAACCCTTCACTAAGTATTTCTATTTAAACGTTGTTTCTTTATTGTTTATTTGATTATCATTGCCTCGGGTAACCGAGATGGTAATATCTTCATACCTGAGTGGTCCTGGTAAGGCACTTGGAGTATGGGGGTGTTACAGTGGTACAGAGACCTGGATCGAGCTGCTAACGGGATCACTGACTGGAATTCTTTGGCCCTAGCATTCTACAAGAAGTATTTCTCTGCCTCAAAGACGAATGCCATTAGAGCTCGGATCACGAGCTTTAAACAGGGTCCTGATGAGAACTTTCACGAGGCGTGGGTCCGTTTCAAGAAGCTGGTGCGAACCATTCTGCATCATGGGTTCGAAAAATGGAGTCTATGCAATCAATTTTATAATGGGCTCTATGACGATCAGAGAGCTATCCTGGATCTTTGCGGTAGTGGCATTCCAGGAGAATGTTGGAGAGACTAAGGGGTGGAAAATTATTGATGATTTGGCCACCCATAAAGCTGAGTATGGGAATTCCAGGGGAAATCAAAGGAGGAGTGATGAATCCCCTTCTGTAGCTGCATTAGAGGCTCTTACGGCGAGGTTTGATAAGTACGAGTTAGGAGGAGCTTCAAAAGGAGGGATCTATCATGTGAATGCTGTTTCAGACGGTCCTTTCGTCTGCAAAAAATGTGGAAGAGAAGGACATGTTTCAGACAACTGTCCTAATCCCTATGAGTCTTGTGCTGCCTTTCAACATTATAGGCAGACAAACACTTACTTCGAGCCGAATACCCATCCGAACTTGAGGTGGAGTAGCCAAAATGTCCTGAATCCAACTCCACCTCCACAGCAGCAGCAGCAACAGAATTATGTGCCCCCTCATAAGCAACAACAGTTCCAAAAGCCTCTGTATGTTCCACAGCAGCAGCAGTAGTCCCAAGGCTCCGAATTTGCCGAATTGAAAAACTTGTTGCTGAAAGAGTCTCAAGCTAGAGAGGCCGGGATGAAGATGTTGGAGAGCCAAATTGCTCAATTGGCAAGCAAAAATACAACTCGAGCTCCGGGACATTTACCGACGCAGACGGATCAAAAGGAGACCCTTAATGCTATTACTTTGAGGAGTGGGTCTACCCTTGATGGACCCGCTATGGTCGAGGACATCACTGAAAAAGATGAGGCGGAACAGAGCCAGAAGAAAGCTGGAACGAACAGTGGAAAGAAAAAGACGTTTACCAGGTATATCAGTCGATCGACCAGTCCGCGAGATACAGTAGCTTCTGGTCCTGTAGATGTCAGTTGATAAACTGACATTCATGGTCGATCGACTGACGACGCTGCTGATGGTGAGTCTTTTCGTCCTCCAATGCCAAATAACTTGAGGGACCACTTGTTTCGAGCTACGACTACTCCGAAAATATCAACGCAAAACCCGAATGCTGATGGGTCAGTCCCGGTCCCGAAATATGACCCAATGTCGATTAATGGTTCATTTTTGAGACGATCTGAAGAAGGGTCAAGCTACAACAAGAAGAAGGTAGTGGATTTTCAGCCTAAATCCACCGATGCCGGCATGAGAGACCTAGAGGAGAGGGCTAAGTTGCTTCTTTCAGCTCCCTACCCGGAGAGATTGGTGCCGACGAAGGAACAGGTATCGTTTAATAAATTTGAAAATGTTATTCGTAGCTTAAACGTACAAGTTCCTTTTCTTGAGTTAGTTAATCAAGTGCCTGCTTACATGAAATTTATGAAGCAACTCTTATCTAAAAACAAGTCACTTGAAACTGTGCATTCTGTCGCATTAACTAAGGAGTCATGCTCTTATCTGACCCACACTACACCCCATAAGCTAGAAGACCCAGGTAGTTTTTCAGTTCCATGTAGTATTGGCACCTTTTCTATTGAGAAGGCCTTGTGTGACCTAGGAGCCAGTATTAGTGTCATGCCCTTGAGTCTTGCTAGGAAGCTGAAATTGACTAGGTTTGAAGTTACCAACATGACAGTACAGATGGCTGATCGTTCTGCGGTCCAGCCTATAGGAGTCTTAGAGGATATTCCTGTGCAGATAGGAAAGTTTTTCTTCCCTGTTGACTTCGTTGTGCTAGATATGCCTGAGGATGCCCACATTCCTATCATAATGGGTAGACCATTTCTGCACACTACTGGTGCAGTTATAGATGTTGGCTCAGGGACCTTGACCTTCAAAGTAGGGAAGCATTCCATTGTCTTTGCCCAGACAGCTAAGAAGAAAGACCCCATGTGGCCCGTCACTTGCAATACCGTTTCTGAAAAGAAATCTTATTTTGTGCTTCCTGATATGCATGTCTCTATTCCTACTCCTGTTGTAACACCTCCGCCCCAGATTGGGAGCAAATTGGAGGAAGATTTTTCTGTTTTGGATAGTGCAGGAGCTGGTTTGGGGAAGGAAGAGCCGCATGTCGCTCCAGCTGTGAGGGAGCCGATCGTTCAAAGAGGCGGCCTAGGATGCCTTAGCTATGGCACAGATGAGGAGCCTGATGAGGAGCCAGTCAAAGCAACGGAGTCTGATTTGGATTCTGACGAGTCAGAAGAGGTCATTGATTGGGGAGATGTTGAAGTTGTTGATCCGTTGAGTTCTGCAGATGTTGGAGTTGAGAAGAGTGCAACTGAAGAAATGAGCACTGTAGAGGCTACTTCTTGTAGCCAGAAGCCGAGCAAGTGGGCCATTCCGTGGCCATTCTTGATCAACTATTAGTTGATTAAGACCTAAAAAAAAACATTCATTTTATTGCTTTTGAACCTTTTTAGTGCTTTTGTGTGCGCGAGACTTCGCATTTTAATAATTTTGCTTAGGATTTTAATCACTTTAGATAGTTACTTTGGGTTTTGCGCAATTTTGGGCACGTTATTATGTGTATTTGCAGGTTCATAGACCATATTAGCTCAATCTATTGAGCTAATTCGAAGAAATCAGAAACTTACAGCCTGTATCCCAGTCGATCGACTGCCTGCTATGGCCGATCCACTGGGCCGCGACTCCAGGAGCTTCTGTTCCCGTTACTCTGGTCGATCGACTGCCTGGTATGGTCGACCGACCGCCTTCGCTGCTGTACATGTTCACGACCATTCCCCTGCTGTGTTTGGTCGATTTGCGGAGTTGAGGGAGTCTTTTCTCCACTTTATTCTCCGTTTCGTTTCTGTTTTCTTCCGTTCCTTTATTTTACACATAATTTTGCGATTCATAAATTGCTTTCTCGGATTTACACATGGTACTTTTGCTTCTTTTCAGGTACTTATTGGTAGCACTGCTGGCTACTGAAACCTCCTACCTCACGCTGGTTTGGGGAGGTTTCCTTTTTCTGCGCTTTAAGTCTTGTGAGTTTCCGAGTTCTTACTTCATGTCTTATGTAGTTAATTTCACGCAAATTCCCGTTTTCCTTTTATTTCATTACATGATTTTGCACAATGGGGACATTGTGTGATTTGGTTTGGGGAAGGGTTTTGCGTTGCATTTCATTTGCTTGCATTCACGTTTGCATTTCAGTTTTGCATTGTTGTTTATTTATTTGCTCTATATATACAGAAAAATATGAAAAAAAATTGAGAAAATTTCAAAAATTTACAAATAAATTCACGTTTATTTTAGCATATAGGTCGAGTCGGAACGGTAGTATTTCAATGATGACATTGCATTTTCATCTGTTTTTGCCTAAGCCTTGCTAATTGACATGTTATTAGTAGAATCATATATGCATAGTCTACGAGTTTTCGTTAAATTTCTTGCTGAACTTAAGACTTGACTTAGATTTTTGGCAAACTACTTATATTTTCTGAGGATTAGAGCCTATAACTGGTGCATTCGGTTTGTGGTTTGTTGAATTTGATCTGCTTAATACCTATGTGCATTCGGTTTGTGGTTTGTTGACACATGTGGAAGAGGTCATCCTTTATTCATTTTGCCCATAAGCTCCATACTGCCAAAAATAGCCTTTTTGTCCCGTTTACTACATCCTACATATAGCCTACCCTTGTCAAGCTAGTAGTTTATGTTCTTGGGATTGTTACTTCATTTTTGGTTGCATATGCTCATTTTGAGATGATTTTGGGAAGAAAAAAAAGAAGAAAGAAAAAAATAGAATTGAAAAAAAGAGAGAAAAGAAAAATGATTCGAAAAAGAGTGTTGTACTGTATAATCCGATCGATCGACTGTAACCCGAGAAGGAAGAAAAAGAAAAATCAATTCGCATAATTCAGAGCCTTTATTAAATGGCGATTTTTGCTCCCATGTTGCATTCATATCTTATGGGGAGTTGATTATTTCGGAGATTGTGAATTTTGTGCTTGCTAATAGCACCGTGTCGATTGAAGATTTTGAGTAAGGAAGTGGATGTTGTCATATGGTTCTGTTTAGGTACTAGCTTGATCACCTATACCTCCACATTTCCATAAATGTTTTGCCTCTTCTTACCCATTGCCTCACATATCCCAAATTTACCTCGGCATGTGTCATGGTCATTTGTTTGGTTGGAATGCATATGTATGGTCGTAGAGATCATTTTCATATTAGATTACAGGTATGTTCTTATAGGTCGTAGTTAGGTGAGAGTCACTACAATATGAATTCTTTCTATCTTCACATATACTCACCTGTATTTATTGAGTGATATGAGCGACCCGTGAGAGTCCATAATGATAAGTCTTTACAGTTGAGGGTTCAGCAGTTTTTAACGACTACATAATTCGTTTGCATGATTCACATTGCTAGTTGATTGTTAGTTGTTGCATTAAATTGGTTTAGGCTATTCGGTTTGCATTTCGCTCTGAGATTGAACTCGTTCCATTAGGTTTTAGGATCGAGTCTAGTTCTTGCTTGGGGACAAGCAAGGGTTTGGTTTGGGGAAGTTTGATGCGTGTCATTTATATGATGTTTTACACCCTATTTTACACGCATTTCAGAGCTCATTTGTGTAGTTTATGCTACTATTTGCCCCATTCCGTCTACTTTCGTATTTTTATGTAATATTGCAGATTTATGCGGAAATGAGTAGATATTAAGCTAAATCCATCCCCGAGTATCTTGCATTGCATCTAACGTGAAGTATCTACTTACGGAACGAGCTTGGTGCGCATTTCGAGGCCTAAAAGATAATTTTATGAAGAATTTGAAGCGGACTATCAGCTAGAGCAGTCGATCGACTGGCCTCAATGGTCGATCGACCAATGCACGATCTCCAGAAGATACTGTTCAGCGATGACCAGTCGATCGACCGGTCCCAGCAGTCGATCGACCACACCTTTAATTCTGACGTGAATTAATAGAACGAGATTTCCGAAGCCCAATATATTCTTAGGTTTAGGAATAAGTGTTACGTATATTCCTATATAACTTAGCTTTAGTTTTCAGAATAAGCATTCGGATTTTAGATTCAGTTTCTCGTTTATCACAGATAATTAGGGTTCTTAAGATTGTTGTTCTTCCATTAATAAATTTCGTTTTGCAATCGGTTTTTGATCTCTCCTTCACAATTCCTTTACACGGTACTCTCTGTTCCTATATTAAGTTTTATTGCTTTCATTCGTAATATAGAATTGCTAGGTTAGATCTCCCGAAGCCAAATTATTATTCTATGTTAATTGTTTGTTTAATAATTTCAAGCATGAATTCAATAGTTTTATTTGTTAATTTTACTGTTGTTTTCATCATAGTCATGAGTAGCTAAATAACCTGTGCTAGGATGTAGGGGAACTGTAGGTTAGGCGGCATTAGAATAGGAAGACCCTAATCGCGCCATGGTCGATCGACTAGGTTCCCTGGTCGATCGACTGGCCACGTGAGTTCAGCTTCGTTTTAATTAATTAAATTGCTATGTTTGACGAATCGAGTGCACGCGACTAGTTAAATGCCTAGTATTTGACCGACCCAATAAAGATCGAAAGATAGGGAAGGGAGATAGCCTACCTAATTAAGACGACTAAATTAATAAGATCGAGAGATGAGTTAATTTAGCCTTTTTAGTCACTTTTCAGGACGAAAGTCAGTATTAGTGATATTAGGGACCTGTAGCGAGATCGAAAGATGATGCCTGTAAGGATGGACTGAGAGGACTTCTTATTTTCCCGTCTCACGTGTTTGTTTTAGACCTACCTAGTATACTGCCGCCGAAACTATAGTGAACCGACCATCTTAGCACCCTTTTAATATTTGTTTTCATCCGTTTATTTAGTTTGTAGTCTTTTATTGCCTTTAGCTAAAGACCAAATCAAATCAAACTCCCACATTTGTTACTTTAAAGACTAAAATTAGACAGCTAAAAATTGCATCGCCTCCCTGTGGTTCGACCATGTTACCACTAGGTTCTGTTAGTTTTAATAGGTATTATAAATTTTTTTCTTTGGTGCACACAACGACGGGCATCAAATAGTCCCTGCAAATCTCCTCAAATGTCCCCAAAGGGGAGCCCTTTCATTAATTCCATTGAAAGCATACACCATAGTCAAGTAGAAAACAGTCCTACTCACTAGTGATTCTACCTTCATGTGAATAAACTGGGCATTATATTCCAGAAATTGAACCCTAAAAGACCTAGGCTGCCAGAGAATCCAAATCCTCCCCCATTGTGATATCCACTATTAGTAGATATGCACCAGTTATTAAAATTATTTACAACCTTATGAAAAGTATTACTCTTTATTTTGGTTTCTAACAAGCCAAATAACCCAACACCTTTATTTTGTAAAAAGAAATTAATAGCTTTCTGTTTACCTACTCTATTCATTCCCCTCACGTTCCAAAACCCTATACTATCCATTAGATAAAATGGGGGGATTATCACTACCATTTCCAACAGTACCAGACTTGCTAGGAGACTTTAGTACCTCTTTGTATGAATGTGCTCCAAAAGACTCCCTACTATATCCATCCTTTGCCACTTCCTGCGCACTGCCACCCCTTCTCAAAAGTACTAGTCTCTTGACTGGAGTTTGTAGCACCTTGGAAGGAGAAGTCACAGGTTTGCTAGGGATCACTTGCATTTCTGGTGTAGCTGTCTTACCTTTATCAGTCTTCCCAACTGGTCTCCAAACTTTCTTAACCACAGTCCTCTCCTTAACCATTTTGTCTTTCCTGCATTGTTCCTGTTCGTGCCCCATACCTTGACATTTCATGCATTTGATGGGCTTCCATTCATATTCAACTTCAATTTGATTCACTAACCCATGCTCATCCTTGAAAGCAATTTTGGCTGGCAACTCCTGATCAACTACCAGTTCTACGATAACATGAGCAAATCCCAGTCTAGTCCTCTCCTCAGTAGCTGTGTCATTCTTAACATGTTTGCCTACAATGCCTGCAATTTTTGGTAATCCCTTTCCCCAAAACATCAGAGGCAGCTTGTGCAATCTTATCCACGCAGGCACACATTTCACATCCTCTTTAGTCATCTCCATGTCTCTTTCCCAAGCTTTCACAATCATTGGCTTATTGTCAAAGAGATAGTGTCCTGATGCAAGGACCTTCTCTTTTATTTCCATCGTCTTAAATCTAACCAGAAACATCCCATTGGGCATGAATGAGATCTTATCTATGTTAAACCTTGTCCAAATTTGTCTAATAAATCCTTCAACTATCTCCCAAGGTGGGTTGGCTCCCAAGATGAAGCATACAACAGCCTGCTGCCAATATTCTATTTCCTCTGCAACATCTTCCTTGTCTAACTGCAACATCTCCTCAATCCCTGTTTCAGGAACATTCTCTTGTGTATCTATGCTCTGTTCATCATCCTCCTTTTCTTCCTTATTCTCACTTTCATTAATGTCCTCTTCCTCTTCTTCTGATTCAGTATCAGTCTCTACTACCAACTCTGGTATCCCTACCACTTCATGTATGTTCTTTGTTTTGCCTTCAATCTCAACATTAGGTCCATTCCTTACACTATTAGGGTTTTCTGAAACTATACTATCTTCTGCATTTTCCTCCAAATTCTTCACCTCAGACGTAGGAGGGATGCTCCTCCCACGCAGAGTCATCTCTCTTTGCCTCTGCTGGGTTGATTTCCTGGCCATGGGCACAGAAATCAATGGCGGCACAGCATGACGTGCATGGATTCTCTAGGTTTTTTCTCTCTAGGTTTTTTTTTCTTATGGGGAGTTGACGATATTGTGGTATAAAAATGCAATTGTAGGGGCATAGGAATCCATGCACGTCAACATTATTAACAAGTACATATATTAGTTATGAAAATGCAATTGTAGGTGGAATCGTAATATTAATTTGTTTATTACCCGATTTCATTATAAGGGTCAAAAATGAGCTTTTTGTTTGTCGCCAATTCCCGAGCAATATAATCTACCCGATCTTCATACGAAATCAACGTGATATGCATAGATAAAATATAGGGGCACAGGAATCCGTATAGATCACATGGAATCTTGTTCTCGGGCATCACTCTCGATTTCAAGAACCTACATTATTACGGTATTAATTCCGGTATTTAAAACACTATCTAGTTAGAATATTAGAATATGAAATGATTTATTAAGAAACTTACTTCATCCAAACAAATAGGTGTTGGACATCAATCTCGAGAAGGCCAGCCCAAATGGCTAGCAGCTCCCATGACAGAATTGCTCCGCGCTCAATCCCTAAAATATCCTCATCGAGCGAAATAATTATCAATTGCTCGTTTGCTATCCGACGGCTAGCCTCCAAATACAGTTCCCTCAACGTCAGCGTTCTTATTTTTTGCATGTATTCGCTCCCAGAAAAATTATTGGAGGTTATACTCCTAACATCTTTCAGTTCGGGGAAATAATGCTTTTCTCTTTTTGTGCTACTATCAGCCTATACATGTAGTTAAATAAAATAATAAAAAATCTAAAGGTAACATATCCTAGTTGGAGTAATAAAAATAAAAGAGTACTTAACTAAATACCTCATCAACCTGCTCTTTCAATGATGAGGCGGTAGTAGGCATGTCTGGGGACTTAGGCTTATCCGTCTTTTTTGTCCCCTACACAAAATTTCCATGCTTTTTAGAAATACAGAAAAAATATAAATAAAGGGAGGTTTTTAAAACAATGGAGAAGTTAATTAAATACCTCATCAAGTTGTTGTTTCGACTAGGTAGTTGGCATGTCTGGGGACTTAGGCTTATCCGTCTTTTTGTCCATGCTTTTTAGAAATACATACGTATGTGCTAAATGCAACATTTCACGTGTCACAATTTTTTCAACCTGGCCCCTAATACCTTTTTCAGTCATCCAGTCACTATAACGATTCTTAGGAATGCCAATCAACTCCTCAGGGGAGAGATGCGCGCAACAATATGAAAGAGCTTCGTCTAAAATAGCGCGTTCAGCAATACAACCTTCCGGACGATACCAATTAGATGTATAGTCCTTGTAGACTTTCATTAATCTTTCGAAAGGATACTGGTATCTCAAGTACACGGGCCCAAGGTACAAAATCTCCCTAACCAAGTGAATGGTCAGATGAATCATGATAGTGAAGAAAGAGGGTGGAAAATACATTTCCAACTGACAAAGAGAGGTTACAATGAGGTCCTGCAATGAATCCGCGTTATCGGGATCGATGACTTTCTCGCATATGGACTAGAAGAAGAGACAGAATCTAGTTATAGCATATCTTACCTTTTCAGGTAAAATGGAACGAATAGCCACAGGTAGTAATTGTTGCATCAAAGTGTGACAATCATGTGACTTTAACCCGGTGAGTTTTAGGTCTTGCATCGACACTAGGCTTTTGATGTTCGACGAATAACCATGTGGCACTTTAATTCCATTCAAGCATGCACATAACTCTTTTTTCTCATTCCGTGAAAGGGTATAAGCTGCTGGCGGTAAAAATGTACGATTACCTCTCTTATATGGTGCAAACTCTATCCTAATACCCATCATTTTCATATCTTCCCTAGCTGCGGCATTATCCTTTGTTTTACCGGGAACATTCAGAAGGGTATTGATAATATTATCACAGGCATTTTTCTCAATGTGCATGAAATCGAGGCAATGCCTGACCTCCAGGTCAGGCCAATATGGAAGTTTATCAAAAAATATGGATCTTTTCTTATACCCACAAGTAGACAATTTAGAGCCGCTCTTCTTCCCATAATCTATCTCAATATGCTTTACTTTATGATAAACTTCATGCCCACTCAAAATTCTAGGAGGTTGACGAAGTTCTTGACTTCCATTGAATGTTTTCTGCTTCTTGCGATAACAATGGTCATGATACAAGAACCTCCTATTTCCCATATACACATACTTACGATAAGACTTCAAGTATTCAGACTCGATATCCTCCCCACACAATGGACAAGCCTCTTTCCCATGAACTGTGTGCCCAGAAAGGTCACCATAAGTCGGATAGTCAGATATTGTACACAATAACATCGCTCTCAAATTGAAATTTTCGTTCTTATATGCATCAAATACTTCTATCCCACTATCCCACAACATTAGCAAATCATCTAGATGAGGTTCCAAATAGACATCTATATCATTTCCAGGTTGTTTAGGGCCAGAAATTAACAACGACAACATCAAATACTTTCTTTTCATGCACACATATGGAGGTAAGTTATAAATAGCCAATACTACTGGCCAAGTACTATGTTGGCTACTCATGTTTCCGTGTGGGTTCATTCCATCAGTGGACAGCGCTAGACGTAAGCTTCTAGGTTCATTGCCGAACTCAGGATACTTAGCGTCGAACGATATCCATTGCATACCATCTGACGGGTGTCTTAGCTTTCCATCATTTATTCTTCCAGTTTCATGCCAAGTTAACATTTTTGAATCATCGCTATTCGCATAAATCCTTATGAATCTTGGTATCACTGGAAAATACCACAACACCTTAGCCGGGATCCCTTCCTTATCCTTATAACGCCACTCCAAACATTTAGGGCAATTGGTTAAGTTTTGATATAATTTCCGATACAATATGCAATCATTTGGATATGCATGTATTTTCTCATATTTCATACCCACTCCTCTTATTAGTTTTTTAGCCTCATATGTCTTAACAGGTAGAACATTACCATCTGGAAGCAACTCCTTTATCAAGGCTAAAAAACTAGTGAAACACGTGTCACTCACCCCATTTGCCCACTTGATATTATACAACTTCACCACAGCCGACATTTTTGTGAACTTACAACCAGGATACAGAGGTGCTTCAGACTCTCACAAC
Source organism: Silene latifolia (assembly GCF_048544455.1). Lineage (NCBI taxonomy): Eukaryota > Viridiplantae > Streptophyta > Magnoliopsida > Caryophyllales > Caryophyllaceae > Silene > Silene latifolia. The sequence goes on from NC_133531.1 coordinate 70,249,615, forward strand.
TTCTCATACATGTTGTTAAGGCCATCCCAATTAATAGTGTCATCACCTACATCTTAAAAAGCATTCGACTCATCATCATTCTCTTCATTATCTATAGACGCAACATTCAACTTGTCTACTTCCAACTCTTCCAACTCGGCAAACTCAGCAAACTCAGGATCATCAGTTAGCCTTTCGTATACCTCAACACCATCTTCTTCAAAGCTATTCTCGTCCTCTAATGGTTCCCCATGAAAAATCCAACGTGTATAGGATCGACTAAAACTATACTTTCCTAGGTGTATTTTAACGTCCGGAAAAGCCATATACCTAATATTACCACATCTTTCACAAGGACATGGAATACTAGAAGAACCTTTCAAATTGTTCGCAACGACTTCATAAAATTCAGCTAAACCATCTTTATAGTTGGTGTCACTCATATTTGCAGCAATCATCCAAGTTCGAGTCATTTTTCTACATTCGTAATATACGAGGAGGGTCCAGGTCACCGTAGGAAGACAGACCTAACCGCCTCCCAAACTCTGGTAAAGTCCAAGTGGTGGTCTGGTTAAACAGCCTAAAGGAGACACAAGGGCTCTCCGGGTCAGTGTCATAGGCACCAGCTGAAAAGGTAAACGAGTTGAAAAACTCAAGTGTGAGCTGCTCGTAGGTCAGGGCGTGCATTGTGGTCAACCCGGTCATCCACGTCCCATTTAACAACTCAGCAACAGGCTCATAAATCCCCAGTTTCTCAAGTGAAGTCCGACACAAGAATTTAGTAGAAGTAATGTCACAGCGCATTAAACTTTTAAAACGTTTACGATGAATAGAATTCACGAAACGTACCTCAGAAAAGTCAGGGAGCGGGTCCAAGGAGTTGTCTGCCCGGAACGTGGCAGCAGCGCGTCCAGCAGTAGGAGGACCTCGACCTCGACCTCTCCCTCAGCCAGCAGCAGTAGAAACACGGCCTGTGACAGGCCGGCTAGGAAGAAGCGCGAAAGAGGGAGCAGCAGTGACAGACGGTGACGACGCAGCAGGGGTCATCACCGAGGAAGGGATAGTACCAACAGTGGTAGTAGTGGTAGTAACAGCAGTAGCAGAGACAGAGCTAGTGACGATGGTTGTAGCAGGGACCACCGTCTCAGAAAGGGGTGGGGTAACAGTGAAACTAGTAGAGGGCATGGGTTTACTATCCATCACAATCAAATAAGTACATTAATCAGACAATTAAACAATTACCAAACGAATTCCCCAATTTATCAGAAAATTTCGAAACCCTAGCCCTAATTAAGGTCGAAAATAATCAATTAAACCACAAGAAGCAAAGGGGAAATACTTACTTGATTGATGACCCATAAAAAGAAGCAAAGAAATCGACAAAAACGCAAGAATTAATCGGATTTTGACCCGACTCAAGCAAACCCTAATTCCCAAATTAAACAGCAAAGAACACAAGTTTGAAGGGCAAAGTAAAGGGCAATTGTAGAAAATAGAGCAATAAACACAATGTGGGATATGAATTTGGAAAAGGGGAAGAAAAAAGGGAGATTTGGGGGAATTTTCGTGGGTTTATCGCAAAAAGAGGAGGAAGAAAAATTAGAATGAAAAATAGAAAGGGAAAAAGAAGACTCCATGTGTGATATAAGCCATAGGCACTCAATCGAGTGATTTGAAACCACTCGATCGAGGACTTCTTCATTCATTCTACTCGATCGAGTAAAAAACTTCTCGATCGAAAACTCTCCTTTTTTAACCATTCGATCGAATGACATAAACAGCTCGATCGAACTCCTTGTCTGGGCAATCCTCTCGATCGAGTACAAAAAGTACTCAATCGAGTTGTTTTCCTTCGGTACGCATCCTAAGGCAATAAATCTTCCCCAAACCTGCATGAAAACAAATAGAAAAGCTTCCCACAAAAACCAAATTCACAAAATACGCAGTCTATATTTGGTCTAATGCTAAAACTAACTACGCTATTGTCTAACAGTCTAAAACGCAACTAAAATGTCTAAACGGAAATTGAAATTACAAGGTTTTACAACGGGGCATTCCCCGCTCATCTTCCAAAACACTGTGACAGCCCAAAAGAGGGCTTCTGACTGGAGGAGGTCCCTTCAGCATCGCGGACCGTCCTCTTGGATCGCCATGAGCTTGAACTTGAACTAATAGAAGAAGAATAATTCGCGTCAACATACGCCTTCACTTTCTTCTTTCCTCTGGCAGCCTTACGGGCAGTGGCATCATCATTTGCAGTATTCCCATCACTTAACTTGACTTTCGCTGCACCATGACCGACAACATCTCCAGTATCCACTCTGTGTGTACCTGCAGCAAGGAAAACAACAGAATGGTCCTCTTTTTTGCTCTCAGTCTGAGGCGGAGGTGTCACTATAGCAGCATGATACGTGCATTTTATATAGTCCTTTTTGGCCTTTTTATGCACGTATTTCTATGCTATTATCATAGTTTTATGCTACGAAATGCCCCGAATATGCTACTTTGGTTTGTTTTGTTCTATTTGTAGGAATAGACCAGAAAGTAGTGAAATCGAGCCTTTTACCGTCCGTTTAGCATGCATTTGGAGGAAGAGTGAATTTAGAGCGGGAATGTAGCTGTCTTGAGATGCGCAAAGAAGTAAGATAGCTAGGCGAGTAAAGGAAGAACTTCAAATTGCTAGTGCCTACTTTGAAGAGCCATATCTCGAGTTATACAACTGATTTTCAGGTGAGTCCAATTGGATATGAAATATTGTCCTCTTATCTTTCCAACGCCACCGGAATCGTCCTGTTTGCCCAAGTAACGAAGAAATGGAAGCCGTTTGAAGTTCAGTGCGCGAAGTAGGATTGTGCGCTGGAAAGTACTCGATCGAGTACAATTATGTTCGATCGACTCCTTTTTCTACTCGATCGAGTAGTTGCATTTTAGGATTTACTCGATCGAGTGGTTTGAGCTTAATGTTGCTCGATCGAGTGGTTTCAAATCACTCGATCGAGTGGTTTCTTATTGGGCTCGGGGTTTTTAGCTTTATTTTGTTTCTAGGTCAAATAAAATTGTCTTTCCTATAAATAGGAAGACGACAGTACACCTTAGACATCACTTTTACAATACTTTTTCCCTGTTACTGTTACTTATTGCTTTCCTCTCTTTTCCGGATCTTTTCTCTGTAATTTTCTCTCTTTTCCCTTTTTTCTTTATTTAATGTTTATTATTTCTCTTTCCTTTGTTTTTGTTCTTCCCTTTACCATGTCTAGCTAATTCTCTCTGCTAGGATTAGGGGATTCGATGAATGAATGTTAATTGCTAATTAGTTCATAGATTGGTCGTTGTGGTTATGTCTATGTTGTTAATCACTGCTTTAACTGTATCTTGCTAATTGAATCGGTGCATTTAGCCTATTTAACTTTGGTAAGCCTTGACCTAGACCAGAAGGTTGGAAGGGGTAAGACCTGCAGTGAGCAATAGGATGCTTTAGTGAGGGCGGAAGTTAAGCTAATAGCATTTTAGGGCGAATTGTGACCGGAAGGAGATATTCGTTGCCCCTTAGACTGACACATCGACTAATCTGTGACCTTAACTGCAATTAATCGACGTTCATTGATGAACCGACATCCTAGTTCCCTCTTTCTTCTATTAATTTCTCTTATTCATTTTTCTCTTGCCCTAATCTTATTACTTTAGTTCAAATATTTAAAACCCCCATCTTGTGACGTACACAGACCGAATAGACAAGTAGATAGTGACCGCCTCCCTGTGGAGATCGACCCTACTTACCGCTGACTTCTGTTAGTAGTAGCTAGGTATTTATTTTTGGTACTGAAACGACGGTATCAAATTTTGGCGACGTTGCCGGGGAGGCAACTACTTTATTTATTTGTTTTATTTTGTCTGTTTTTAGCCTCAAGGGGGATTTTTTCCCTTGAGGTCGTTCTAATCATTTTCTTTAGTGCTGTTTTGATAGGCCCTACAGGTCCTACCTAGACAGTTCTAGGTAAAATATTGTCAAAGGGAAGGCTTGAGTACCTTTGACCCGTCACCTATGTTCCATTATATGGCGCAGCAGGTGATTTACTGCGGGAGATGTGGTGCTGCTGAGCACAATGCAGCTTTTTGCTTAGCTGAAAATGACGAGGTTATAGCATTCAAGCAGCGTAGACGACCTAGTCAACCTTCTGTAGTTGTGCCGCCACATCTATCCTATCAGCGAGGCTATCAAAAGCCTCCATTTATCTGGCCACCGCGACAACAAACTCCTCCTCCTGATAAGCGGAAAGAAGAGATTGCAGAGTTGAAGTCTTTATTGAAGGCACTTGCACTCAAAAGGGAAGAATATGATAGACAAGTTTGTGCGCAAATTGATGAGCTCAAGTCTAAAATAGCTCAGTTAGCTGCTGAGTCGAAAATTAGGCAACTAGATGAAGCCTACGTTACCTACGCAGAGAGCGGTTTTTCCTATGAATAAACCGTGTTGCGTAATGCTGATGATGATTTCTGTGACTCAGATTACGAAGTTCTATCATATAGTGACGCTTCAGACGAAGATTTATGCACTGATCAGCATTTTTCACTCGATCGAATGGATTTTAGTGGTCGATCGAGTGAAATTCTTAAAGAAACGTTCGATCGAGCACTTTATTCCACTCGATCGAACAGCTTCTTAGAGGAAGTACTCGATCGAGCTGTTTCATATGCTCGATCGAGTGATTATCAAGAGGAAAGTTCTCGATCGAGTAACATTTCTACTCGATCGACTGATTTGGCCAGAGAGAGCAACGATTTGTCACTTGGGTTCGTTCTAGATGACAATTTTTATGAAGATAATGGTTACGGTGAATCTCCCCTTTTCAAAGCCGAAATTTGGATGCGCTTGAGGCTGCGATTTACGGGACGGATTCCACAGACGAGGGTGACGAGAAGGTAGTTGAGTCAGTGATTGCTCCTAGCACGGATGAGGTAATATATTCTTTTGTCAATAATTCTGACATTGAGAGTAACCCACCTGAGGTAGTTAGCGATAATTTTATTGTTGTTAATATTAATAGTACGCTACCTCGTATGACTCGTGTCTTTTCTTTTAATGCCATACCCCCTTCCAGTTGGTCAATTAATTTACCAGTTTTTCACCGTTCTTGCCATCTTAATTTTGTTAATCTGAAACGATACACTAAATTATTGATAATTGCTCCCGAGCTCCTTTATTTTGTTGATAAATTTAGGAGCTGTCATAGGAAATTTGTTAGACTCAAACGTTTATACATTTTATTTTCTTATGCTTCTATTCTACTGTGGTGCTACTTACAGTTTTGTGTAGCACATGCGCAGCTGTTTGATCGGTTGCTGCGCGCTTTGAGCTGTTTTGACCTGGTTTAATTAGAGAGGCTCGAAGAAAAAAAGGTCGAGTTGGGACCTGTCTGAAACTAGCGCTTTCCGGGAGGCAACCCGAAGTTTAAGTTTTTTAGTTGTTTTTCGAACATTTCAGTTTTTATTTTGTTTAATAATCGTTTCTCTCGATCGAGTTTTCTTGCTTTGATTCGCTTCCTATGACGCCACTATGAAGCTGTTTGTGACCTCCCATGTTGCTGGCTGGTTTGGGGAGGTCCCTACTTCGCGTATTCTTATAAGTTTTTCCGCATCTCCACTCTCTCCTTTTTAGTTTGCATCTTCTTCCCTTATTTTTGAGTATAATGAGGGCATTGTACGGTTCGGTTTGGGGAGGTTATGTATCCATATCTGTGTCTGCATATTGTTTTTATTGCATTTCTGTTATCACGATTAATTTCTTTATGCACTGTTGTTTATTTTTATAAAATTAAAAAAATAGAAAAAAAATAGAAAAATTTCAAAAATTTCACATCTACTTTTGCATATAGGTTGAGTCGGAACGGTAGATTTCCGTGATGAAATTGCACTTTAACTTGTCATTTTTACTTAAGTCTTGCATCTAATTGATAGTTATTAGCTGAGTCTTGCGCATATCTACGAGTTTTTGTTCAAATTTAGCTGAACGAATAGACTTGACCTGATAAATTGGCAACCTACTTACAATTTCTGAGTTTTAGAGCCTTATAACTGGTGACATCCATGACCGGTTTACGTAGGAATTGAGAGTAGTACTCTTTGCATAGCATGTTTATCATTTTTGCACATTTATGACATTCGATTTCTTGTCAAATGCACACATTCGGGTTTGTGGTCGGTGTTACATGCAGGGAGGTGCTTGCAATTTTTCCCTTTTCTTACATTTTTCATCCATTTAGCTCCACTTAAGCCAAATTTAGCTTCTTTGACCCATTAGCTACATCCAAAACTGAGCCTGCCTAGTCGATCTAGTTTAGTTTGTCTTTTGTGGTATATTTTTTCCGTCTGCGGTTTGGCCCGTGTGTATTTTGATTTGGAGTTGGTATTTTATGAAGAAATGGAGGATGAAAAAAGAAGAAAAAAAACGTGAAAAAAGAACAACAAAAAAAAATAGAAAAAAAAAGGAAAAAAGAAGGAAACCGTGAAAAAATAGAAAAAAAAAAAAAGAAAGAAAAAGATGTTGTTTGATGAGATGGTTTCACTCCTATGCTTTATTTACATTTATTGAGGAGTATTTTCAGTTCGGTTTGGTGAGTTTTGTGCCAAATGAAGGGCATTATGCTTAATTTTATAATTGAGTTGGAAATGGATGTTGTTATATGGTTTTGTTTAGGTACTAGCTTGGCCGCCTATACCTCCACATTCCCATAAATGTTTTGCCTTTTCTTACCCATTACCTCACTTTACCATATTTTTGTAAGCCCTCGGCCGTGACGGACCTTGTTTGGTTGGAATGTGTGTACGGTAGCTAGAAGTGTCTATCATATTAGTTGCATGCATGTTTATGTGGGTCGTAGTCTAGGTGAGCGGCTATTTTTATTTCTCTCTTACATATATATGTTCACCCTTTGCTTCATGAGAGAAGAGTGACCCGTGACTCCGTGAGAGTCCATTATTAAAGGTCTTGCAAGGTCGACGGTTCAGCTTTATTATAAACATCCTATAACTCGTTTGCATTTGACTGTTTTGCTATAAGTGTTATTTCGCTTGCATTAAATTGGTTTAAGTGGGCATTTGTAGCTAGCTCTGAGTTATCTTTTCCGTTCCATTAATTTGCATTTAGTTTACTCGAGGACGAATAAAGGTTTGGTTTGGGGAGATTTGATACGTGCATTTTATATAGTCCTTTTTGGCCTTTTTATGCACGTATTTCTATGCTATTATCATAGTTTTATGCTACGAAATGCCCCGAATATGCTACTTTGGTTTGTTTTTTTCTATTTGCAGGAATAGACCAGAAAGTAGTGAAATCGAGCCTTTTACCGTCCGTTTAGCATGCATTTGGAGGAAGAGTGAATTTGGAGCGGGAATGTAGCTGTCTTGCGATGCGCAAAGAAGTAAGATAGCTAGGCGAGTAAAGGAAGAACTTCAAATTGCTAGTGCCTACTTTGAAGAGCCATATCTCGAGTTCTACAACTGATTTTCAGATGAGTCCAATTAGAGATAAAATCTTGTCCTCTTAGCTTTCCAACGCCACTGGAATCGTCCTGTTTGCCCAAGCAACGAAGAAATGGCAGCCGTTTTAATTTCAGTGCGCGAAGCAGGATTGTGCGCTGGAAAGTACTCGATCGAGTACAATTATGTTCGATCGACTCCTTTTTCTACTCGATCGAGTTGTTGCATTTTAGGATTTACTCGATCGAGTATTTATTTCACTCGATCGAGTGGTTTGAGATTAATTTTTCTCGATCGAGTGGTTTCAAATCACTCGATCGAGTGGTTTCTTATTGCGCTCGGGTTTTTTAGCTTTATTTTGTTTCTAGGTCAAATAAAATCGTCTTTCCTATAAATAGGAAGACGACAGTACACCTTAGACATCACTTTTACAATACTTTTTCCCTGTTACTGTTACTTATTGCTTTCCTCTCTTTTCCGGATCTTTTCTCTGTAATTTTCTCTCTTTTCCCTTTTCTCTTTATTTAATGTTTATTATTTCTCTTTCCTTTGTTTTTGTTCTTCCCTTTACCATGTCTAGCTAATTCTCTCTGCTAGGATTAGGGGATTCGATGAATGAATGTTAATTGCTAATTAGTTCATAGATTGGTCGTTGTGGTTATGTCTATGTTGTTAATCACTGCTTTAACTGTATCTTGCTAATTGAATCGGTGCATTTAGCCTATTTAACTTTGGTAAGCCTTGACCTAGACCGGAAGGTTGGAAGGGGTAAGACCTGCAGTGAGCAATAGGATGCTTTAGTGAGGGCGGAAGTTAAGCTAATAGCATTTTAGGGCGAATTGAGACCGGAAGGAGATATTCGTTGCCCCTTAGACTGACACATCGACTAATCTGTTTGACCGTGTTAGTTATACGAGATGTCTTTTATATTTTCGTATGACATGTTTGGTATGGGAGCGAACTTCGGGACGAAGTTCTTTTTAAGGGGGGAAGACTGTAATACCCCGTATTTTATTATCGTTTGGGCGAGTTTTATTATTTTGATGGTAGCGTAAAGGTAATGGTAAAAGCGTAAAAAAAAAATAATTGTTTAATCTATATCGCGAGATGAGTCGGGTTTATAATTGAGTGGAATTTTGGGTCGAGGGGTCATAACCCATTTACCCACTTATTACCCATTTACCCACCTACCATTTTACCTCACCAAACCCTAAAAACAAACCCTAATACACCTTTAAAACCCTATTCCCCTCCCTACCGTCATTTTGACATCACAAACAACAACCCCTTTTTCCTTTCACGTTCAAGCTTTATACACGGCCAAAGAGAGCAGCGCCGGTGAGTGTGGAGGGAGTAGGGTCTGCCAAGAGTCCAGGGGAGTCGTTGCTAGGGGTCGAGGGTGGTTGTACTGGTCGGAAAAGCTCAGGTCGACGGCCGTCACAGGTAAGGTTCTCTGTTTTCATTTCCGTCACACTGTTTTGTCTTGAGTTGTGCATCGTTTAGGGACTGTTGTGGTGGTCGTGGGGTTGTGGGATGTGTTGTTGGTATAGAGTCGAGTCGGGTGGTGGTGGTTATAGTGGTGGTCGTTGCTGGTGGTGGTTGCAGTGGTGGTGTTTAGGTGTCGGGGTTGGTTGGGGGTTTTTGGTTGCGTTTCAGACATAGGGAAAAGGGGTGGCACCACCGTGGACTCGGGGAAGGTCGAATCGGTGGTGCCACGTGTGTCAGAGTCGTCGTGCGACGGTGGTGGCAATGGTGGTGGTTGGTAAGGTAGCAGGGGAGTGTCGTGGTGGCTGTCGGGTTTAAAAAGGGGGCTGTTCATGGCGTTTTGGTGGCGGCTGGGCGTGAACAGGGGGTGTTGGTGGTGGTGGCTCTGACCGCCGGCGTGGGTCGACCACGTTGGTGGTGGTGGGAGGTGACCAGGCCAGACCTGGTGTCAGGCCTGGTGGTCGGCGGTGAGGATTGGTGGTTGAGGTGCGGTTTGTGACGGGTTGAAAAGGGGGGTGTGCGTGTGTCGAGTTGTGCGTTGTTTTTGAATTAATTTTGTACGGGTTTTATTTTAATGAGTCGGGAATGGGTATACTTCTAATATTTACATTATTGGTTTTGATTATTAAGTTAATATTAAGTTGCGGTGACGGAATAATGTATTTAAGTTTTGAGTCGGGATTCTAATTCGGGAAGGTTACTATTTTTAGTAACATGCTATTTTAGGAAACTTTCTATTTTGGGTAACTTATATTTTTAGTAATTTCTAAATTTGGGAAGTTTCTACTTATAGTAACTTTTGATTATGGGAACGGGATTAGTAAGAGAATTAATTATGTTATATATATATGTTTAGGTGGCGAGTTTCGGGTGGAGTACTTCTGATCTGCAGTTAACTTATCACCGCTATTTGAGGTAGGGGAATACACTGGACTTGATATAATACTATGTGACTGGATTGACTAAATCGGTGATTTACATGTTATAATATGATTGCCTGATTTCATTTCGTTAAGTACTATTGTTGTTGAACCGTTGTTTTATTATTACATTGGAGTTGGTGGAGGTGGTGATGATGACATTGTGATAAGGCCCAGGCGGGTTCTGCAGGACTTGCCCTGGTGTCCTCGGTGCGGTGGCGGATCGGCTACGGTCGATATTTATAGTCTACAGGATCGGTATGGCTGGGTTGTCCGGGTTGTGAGTTGTGATGGCGGTGTTGATGATGGAGGAGCATGTGTTTTATGTTACTGTTAATTGTGTTACCTACTCAGCTTCGTGGCTGACCCCGTGTATTCGTGTACGCCTGTGATGATCCAATTATTGGGAGCGATTGACAGGTATTCAGAGACTGATGGGAGCTGGCCGGGAAGAGAGCTTGGATGACTGACTTAGTGCCTAGCTCACCTTAGTCTTTTAGTAGTTTTATCAGACTTATGTTTTGGTCGCATTTGGAGACTTTGTTTTACTTTCAGTTGTTATTTCACTATAAACATTATAATAAAGTACTGTGTTTCTTTCCTTTGTTATCTACTGCCTCGGGTTTCCGAGATGGTAACACCAACATTTATCTGAGGAGTCCTAGTTCAGGCCCTTAAATAAATGGGGGTGTTACAAAGTGGTATCAGAGCGAACGATCCTCAGGCCTAAACCAATGAATCCAATGAATTTAGGAAGAGTCAAATAAAATGAACCCCGGGATAGAACTGTTAGGAGCACACTAAAGGTAAGGGATGAGTAAGGGGCCCCCTCACACCGAACCATTGGCCCTCTCAGTTTGACCCGGGTACCTTGAGATCATACGAGAGAAAAGGGTAGAGTAGGAAAGTTGTGTGATATTGAATGTGAAAGAACTATTCCATGATGTGAGAATTAGGCAAGGTGATATACTGTTAGTATAAGTATACATGTGTTCAATTGTGATTCAGAGGCAAGAATTGGCATGATAATGAAGTAAAATATTTATATATATGATGCTTAAGATTTTAAGATGGATGTTATGTCTAGTGATATGCGGTTATGTGATCCCTGAACCATGTTGGCTAGATATGTAGGGTAGGGGATGATTAGGATTGACTAAGTAATTCTAGTGTTGCAGGGGACATCACTAACTCTCTTAAATTTTTATAGACATGCCTCCGAGAAGGGATACCGCTGCTAATGAAATTCAAGCGGAGTTGGATAGGCTCCGAGCTGAGAATGAGGCCCTAAAGGCCAAACGATTGGATCCGAGAAAGATGAGTACCATTGTGGCAAGGCACAACCCCACAATATTCACTGGAGAGGGGGAACCACAGTTGCTGGGGGAATGGTGTAGAGAATTCACCAATCTGTTTGAACTGTTAGCATGTCCGGAAGAGCTGCAGGTGGATCAAGCTGCCCACTATCTTAGGGCCACAGCCGGTGACTGGTGGACCAGGAACAAGGTGGAGATACGAGAGGTTGCTAGGGATCTTGAGACGGGACATGTATCTTGGTTGGAATTTCAAGAGCTTTTGAAGAGTGAGTTTATGCCCGAGTTCCAAAAAGCCAAACTACGGGAGGAGTTTGACACCTTCAAGATGACAGAAGATATGACAGTGGAGACTTATCATCGGAAATTTCGACAGTTATCCTCATACACCGATGACTTTGGGCAGAATGAAGCTATGCTGGCTATGAGGTTTGAGCGGGGGCTCACTATGGACATCAAGAAGAGGCTCACAGCGGCTCCACCCACTACAGTCCAGGACATTTACTTGAGGGCTGGTGCTGCTGAAAGACTCTCGGAACAGATCAAGGCTGATAAGAAAGGCAAGGCTGAGAAAAGGAAGCTGGAGACCACAAGCGATATTACTGGGGCAAAGAAGCGAGTTCGGGGGCAGATATGGTGGGTACTCCACTAACGGTGCCCCGGGGGTGTGAGAGCTCGAGTGGAGGCGGCTTCGGGGGCACCGGCGGGGAGGTAGTTCTGCGGGGCTTACTTGTTTTGGCTGTGGAAAGACTGGACACAAGAGGTTTGAATGCCGATCATCCGGGGCGAATCGATCCCTGGTGGATACAGGGCACCTATGTCTGGGTTCAGTGGCTCTCGTTCAGTGGGGTCTGGGTATAACAGTTATCGCACACCTATGTCTGGCTATGGGGGAGGTGCGAGGTCTGGAGCTAGTAACAGTTACCAGGGAAGCTACAATAACTACCAGAACCGTAATCAGCAGAGCCAACAGAGTGGGAGCACCAACTTTCAGAAGACTGCCAATGAAGGGAACAAACAATCTGGAGCAGCTTCTTCAAGTCAGAGTGGGGCTAAGTCCAGTGGCAAGCTCTTCGCCATGGGCAAGGAGGCAGCTAAGAATGACTCTCATGTGGTGACTGGTACATTTCCTGTTAACTCTAAACCCACCTTTGTATTGTTTGATTCCGGAGCTACACATTCCTTTATATCTGCGGAACATGCCAGAGTCTTAAACCTTAAGTCATATGATAGAATTGTTGATTTGGTAGTGGTACCTTCGGGGGAGTCGGTGTCTTGTGATAGAGTTTACACTGGGGTACCAATTCAGATCGGAGAGGTTGTGTTTCACTGTGACCTTATAGAGTTTCCCTTGGGGGGTTTTGAGGTGATTCTGGGGATGGACTGGTTAGGCAAGTACAAGGCTTTTATCGACTGCTATCAGAAGAAAATCTCTTTGAGGGGACCTAAGGGAACTAGGGTGTCTTATAAGGGGTATATGGTCAAGCCAAGAGTCAAATTCATATCTGTTAACACCCTGAAGTCGAGTCTGAGGAAAGGGGATCAGTTAATCTTGTGCCAGATGTGGGATAGTGAGTCGGAGACCCCTAAGGTGTCTGAGATTCCAGTGGTGAGGGAGTTCGAGAATGTATTTCCGGAGGACATTCCAGGGTTACCACCGAAAAGAGAAGTGGACTTTTCCATTGATCTAAAGCCGGGAACAGGGCCGATTTCTAAACCACCTTACCGTATGGGGCCGAAAGAGATGGAGGAATTGAAGAAGCAGTTGGATGAGCTAGCAGAGAAAGGTTACATACGGCCTAGTGTCTCACCTTGGGGAGCACCCGTGTTGTTTGTCAAGAAGAAAGATGGAAGCTTGAGACTTTGCGTGGATTACCGTGAGTTGAACAATGTGACCATCAAGAACCGTTATCCTTTGCCAAGGATCGATGATCTGTTCGACCAATTGAGTGGAGCCGGAGTTTTCTCTAAGATCGATTTGAGGTCAGGTTATCACCAGTTGAGAATTAAGAACGAGGATATACCTAAGACCGCTTTCAGAATAAGATATGGGCACTATGAGTTCGTGGTCATGCCATTCGGGTTAACTAATGCGCCGGCAGTGTTTATGGACTTGATGAATCGGGTGTTCAGTCCTTACCTGGACAAGTTCGTGGTTGTGTTCATCGATGACATCCTGGTATACTCCAAGAATGAGGAGGAACATGAGGAACATTTGAGGTTAGTCTTGAAAACCTTGGAGGAGAACCAGTTATATGCCAAGCCGAGCAAGTGCGAGTTCGGTTGAAGAAAGTTGCTTTTTAAGGCCATGTGATTTCCAAGGAAGGGGTTTCATTGATCCTAGTAAGATTGAGGCGTGACGAGATGGCGAGTCCTAAGAATGTGGGTGAGATCCGAAGCTTCTTGGGGCTAGCAGGTTATTACCGAAGATTTGTCAAGGACTTCTCAAAGATCGCAAAGCCATTGACGTCCTTAATGCGGAAGGAGAACAGGTTTGTTTGGGATGAGAGTTGTGAGGAGGCGTTTCTAACCCTCAAAGAACGACTCACTACAGCTCCTATCCTTGCACTACCAGACGGGAATGATAATTTCGAGGTGTATACCGATGCTTCCAAGAAGGGTCTGGGGTGCGTATTGATGCAAAACGGGAAGGTAATCGCTTACGCTTCTCGACAGTTGAAGACCTATGAGGAGAATTACCCTACTCATGATCTAGAGTTGGGGGCTGTGGTGTTTGCGCTCAAACTATGGCGACACTACCTTTATGGGGCTACCTTCAAAGTGTTTTCCGATCACAAGAGCTTAAAGTACATTTACACACAGAAGGAGCTGAACATGAGACAGAGGAGATGGATCGAATTGATTGGCGACTATGACATGGAGATACTTTATCATGAGGGGAAAGCGAATGTCGTAGCCGATGCCTTAAGCAGGAAATCCATCCATGCTTTGAACAGTGCTAGATCTAGAGTGAGGATGCATAATGAGCTGCGGGGGATGGGAATCCACGTGATCCGGCAGGGAGAGACTCTTGGGGACTTGATCGTTGAGCCGGAGTTATATGAGGAGATCAGAGAGCTACAGAAAGCCGATGCTAGAATCCGGAAGTGGCGCGACAAGTAGAACAGCGAGAATAATCTGGGATTGATTCCGGGTTTGTTATCCATGCGATGGTAGTCCGAGGTTTGGGGGACGGTGGTGTGTTCCGGATAATGATGAGCTGAAGAGGAAGATTCTTACTGAAGCACATGCCACGCCATACTCGGTTCATCCTGGGGGAGATAAGTTATACAAGGACCTCAAGAAGACCTTTTGGTGGCCGAATATGAAGAGGGAAGTTGCTGAGTTCGTTGCTCGATGTTTGACATGCCAGAGAGTGAAGGGTGAACATAAGAGACCGCAAGGGAAGGTTCAACCATTAGATGTGCCGGAGTGGAAGTGGGAAAGCATTTCCATGGATTTCATTGTTGGGTTGCCTCGAACTCAGAAGGGTAACAATATGATTTGGGTGATCGTGGATAGGCTAACCAAGTCGGCTCACTTTATCCCCATAAAGGATACCTGGAGTAAAGCTGAGTTGGCCAAGGCTTATGTGCAGTATGTGGTGAAGCTGCATGGTGTACCCAAGGACATCATTTCCGATAGAGACTCCAGGTTTCTATCCAAATTCTGCGCAGGAGTTACGAGTCACTAATGGGTACTCGGTTAAAGATGAGCACCGCTTTTCATCCAGCTACGGATGGTCAGACAGAGAGGACTATTCGGACACTCGAGGACATGTTGAGGGCTTGTGTTTTGGAGTTCGGTGGGTCTTGGGAGGATAGGATCGGGGTTGATTGAGTTTTCATACAACAACAGTTATCACGCTAGTATTGGGATGGCTCCATTTGAGGCTTTGTATGGCAGGAAGTGTAGGAGTCCTGTGTGTTGGGATGATCGAGCTGATGCGGTAGTTTTGGGACCAGAGATGATTCAGGAGATGGTTGAACAGGTGCAGATCATTCGACGAGAAGATGAGGGCTGCCCGGGGACCGCGAGAAGAGCTACGCTGACGCTAGGAGAAGCGACATTTCTTTTCAGGTGGGGGAGAAAGTACTTCTTAGGGTGTCTCCGATGAAGGGAGTGATGAGATTCGGGAAGCGGGGAAAGTTGAGCCAGAAGTTTATTGGGCCATACGAGATCCTGGATAGAATTGGGGAAGTGGCATATCGGCTAGCTTTACCACCAGCTTTAGCTAGGGTACATAATGTCTTCCATGTTTCTCAGTTGCGGAGATATTTGAGTGACCCTTCGCACATTTTGAGCCATGATGTGGTCGAGGTGGACGAGCAGTTGACTTACATCGAGACGCCTAAGGAGATCTTGGACAGGAAGGTTAGGAAGACCAGGCACGGAGAGACTGCTTTAGTGAAAGTGTTGTGGTCTAATCATAAAGCAGAGGAGGCTACCTGGGAAACCGAGGCCGCGATGAGAGAGAGTTATCCGCATCTGTTCACTTGAGGTAAGTTACGGGACGTAACTTTCTTTTTAGGAGGGTAGAATGTAACATTTCGTGTTTATGTAGTCTAGTAGTGTGTTTGACCGTGTTAGTTATACGAGATGTCTTTTATATTTTCGTATGACATGTTTGGTATGGGAGCGAACTTCGGGACGAAGTTCTTTTTAAGGGGGGAAGACTGTAATACCCCGTATTTTATTATCGTTTGGGCGAGTTTTATTATTTTGATGGTAGCGTAAAGGTAATGGTAAAAGCGTAAAAAAAAAAAAATTGTTTAATCTATATCGCGAGATGAGTCGGGTTTATAATTGAGTGGCATTTTGGGTCGAGGGGTCATAACCCATTTACCCACTTATTACCCATTTACCCACCTACCATTTTACCTCACCAAACCCTAAAAACAAACCCTAATACACCTTTAAAACCCTATTCCCCTCCCTACCGTCATTTTGACATCACAAACAACAACCCCTTTTTCCTTTCACGTTCAAGCTTTATACACGGCCAAAGAGAGCAGCGCCGGTGAGTGTGGAGGGAGTAGGGTCTGCCAGGAGTCCAGGGGAGTCGTTGCTAGGGGTCGAGGGTGGTTGTACTGGTCGGAAAAGCTCAGGTCGACGGCCGTCACAGGTAAGGTTCTCTGTTTTCATTTCCGTCACACTGTTTTGTCTTGAGTTGTGCGTCGTTTAGGGACTGTTGTGGTGGTCGTGGCGTTGTGGGATGTGTTGATGGTATAGAGTCGAGTCGGGTGGTGGTGGTTATAGTGGTGGT
The DNA here is from genome assembly GCF_048544455.1 of Silene latifolia. NCBI lineage: Eukaryota > Viridiplantae > Streptophyta > Magnoliopsida > Caryophyllales > Caryophyllaceae > Silene > Silene latifolia. The sequence goes on from NC_133531.1 coordinate 70,266,054, forward strand.
CGTTGCTGGTGGTGGTTGCAGTGGTGGTGTTTAGGTGTCGGGGTTGGTTGGGGGTTTTTGGTTGCGTTTCAGACATAGGGAAAAGGGGTGGCACCACCGTGGACTCGGGGGAGGTCGAATCGGTGGTGCCACGTGTGTCAGAGTCGCCGTGCGACGGTGGTGGCAATGGTGGTGGTTGGTAAGGTAGCAGGGGAGTGTCGTGGTGGCTGTCGGGTTTAAAAGGGGGGCTGTTCATGGCGTTTTGGTGGCGGCTGGGCGTGAACAGGGGGTGTTGGTGGTGGTGGCTCTGACCGCCGGCGTGGGTCGACCACGTTGGTGGTGGTGGGAGGTGACCAGGCCAGACCTGGTGTCAGGCCTGGTGGTCGGCGGTGAGGATTGGTGGTTGAGGTGCGGTTTGTGACGGGTTGAAAAGGGGGGATGTGCGTGTGTCGAGTTGTGCGTTGTTTTTGAATTAATTTTGTACGGGTTTTATTTTAATGAGTCGGGAATGGGTATACTTCTAATATTTACATTATTGGTTTTGATTATTAAGTTAATATTAGGTTGCGGTGACGGAATAATGTATTTAAGTTTTGAGTCGGGATTCTATTTCGGGAAGGTTACTATTTTTAGTAACATGCTATTTTAGGAAACTTTCTATTTTGGGTAACTTATATTTTTAGTAATTTCTAAATTTGGGAAGTTTCTACTTATAGTAACTTTTGATTATGGGAACGGGATTAGTAAGAGAATTAATTATGTTATATATATATGTTTAGGTGGCGAGTTTCGGGTGGAGTACTTCTGATCTGCAGTTAACTTATCACCGCTATTTGAGGTAGGGGAATACACTGGACTTGATATAATACTATGTGACTGGATTGACTAAATCGGTGATTTACATGTTATAATATGATTGCCTGATTTCATTTCGTTAAGTACTATTGTTGTTGAACCGTTGTTTTATTATTACATTGGAGTTGGTGGAGGTGGTGATGATGACATTGTGATAAGGCCCAGGCGGGTTCTGCAGGACTTGCCCTGGTGTCCTCAGCTGCGAGCTGGCAGATCGGCTACGGTCGATATTTATAGTCTACCGGGGATCGGTATGGCTGGGTTGTCCGGGTTGTGAGTTGTGATGGCGGTGTTGATGATGGAGGAGCATGTGTTTTATGTTACTGTTAATTGTGTTACCTACTCAGCTTCGTGGCTGACCCCGTGTATTCGTGTACGCCTGTGATGATCCAATTATTGGGGAGCAGATTGACAGGTATTCAGAGACTGATGGGAGCTGGCCGGGAAGAGAGCTTGGATGACTGACTTAGTGCCTAGCTCACCTTAGTCTTTTAGTAGTTTTATCAGACTTATGTTTTGGTCGCATTTGGAGACTTTGTTTTACTTTCAGTTGTTATTTCACTATAAACATTATAATAAAGTACTGTGTTTCTTTCCTTTGTTATCTACTGCCTCGGGTTTCCGAGATGGTAACACCAACATTTATCTGAGGAGTCCTAGTTCAGGCCCTTAAATAAATGGGGGTGTTACAACCATATCTCGAGTTCTACAACTGATTTTCAGATGAGTCCAATTAGAGATAAAATCTTGTCCTCTTAGCTTTCCAACGCCACTGGAATCGTCCTGTTTGCCCAAGCAACGAAGAAATGGCAGCCGTTTTAATTTCAGTACGCGAAGCAGGATTGTGCGCTGGAAAGTACTCGATCGAGTACAATTATGTTCGATCGACTCCTTTTTCTACTCGATCGAGTTGTTGCATTTTAGGATTTACTCGATCGAGTATTTATTTCACTCGATCGAGTGGTTTGAGATTAATTTTTCTCGATCGAGTGGTTTCAAATCACTCGATCGAGTGGTTTCTTATTGCGCTCGGGTTTTTTAGCTTTATTTTGTTTCTAGGTCAAATAAAATCGTCTTTCCTATAAATAGGAAGACGACAGTACACCTTAGACATCACTTTTACAATACTTTTTCCCCTATTCATTGTTACTTATTGCTTTCCTCTCTTTTCCGGATCTTTTCTCTGTAATTTTCTCTCTTTTCCCTTTTCTCTTTATTTAATGTTTATTATTTCTCTTTCTTTTGTTTTTGTTCTTCCCTTTACCATGTCTAGCTAATTCTCTCTGCTAGGATTAGGGGATTCGATGAATGAATGTTAATTTCTAATTAGTTCATAGATTGGTCGTTGTGGTTATGTCTATGTTGTTAATCACTGCTTTAACTGTATCTTGCTAATTGAATCGGTGCATTTAGCCTATTTAACTTTGGTAAGCCTTGACCTAGACCGGAAGGTTGGAAGGGGTAAGACCTGCAGTGAGCAATAGGATGCTTTAGTGAGGGCGGAAGTTAAGCTAATAGCATTTTAGGGCGAATTGAGACCGGAAGGAGATATTCGTTGCCCCTTAGACTGACACATCGACTAATCTGTGACCTTAACTGCAATTAATCGACGTTCATTGATGAACCGACATCCTAGTTCCCTCTTTCTTCTGTTAATTTCTCTTATTCATTTTTTTCTTTCCCTAATATTATTAGTTTAGTTCAAATATTTAAAACCCCCATCTTGTGACGTAGACAGACCGAATACACAAGTAGATAGTGACCGCCTCCCTGTGGAGATCGACCCTACTTACCGCTGACTTCTGTTAGTTGTAGCTAGGTATTTATTTTTGGTACTGAAACGACGGTATCACGGCACAATACTCAATATCGTCAGCTGGAGAATCTATTCCAGGGTCTATAGAGGGTAAGGCATTGCAAGGCTGAACTTGCATAGGGGTCCTACGAGCTTTGGACTGATAAAATGTCAGCTCCTCATCTCCTACCTGGAAAGTGACGGTCTTCCCCCCGACATCAATTACCGCGCGACCAGTAAATAGGAATGGTCGTCCTAAAATAATAGGACTATAAGAGTCTTCGGGTATGTCTAAGACCACATTATCAACGGGAATAAAGAATCTCCCGATCTTCACAGGTATGTCCTCTAAGACACCTAGTGGCCGTGATATAGTACGGTCGGCCATCTGAACGGTCATGTTGGTACAATTAAATTTGGTCAAACCCAGTATGTTAGCGAGAGATAATGGTAAGACACTTACGCTAGCTCCTAAGTCACATAGCGCATTATCAATTAAGTGGGTTCCTATATGACATGGAATCGAAAAGCTACCCGGGTCTGATGGTTTGGGTGGTGTCTTATTCTGAACTAAGACGGACCCTACTTCAGTCAAAGCCACTGTTTCATGGTCAGTAATATGCCTCTTACTCTTTAATATTTCTTTCATAAATTTCATGTAAGAGGGTACCTGGGTAAACAGTTCAGTGAAAGGAACGTTGACATGAAGGCTCTTTAGAATATCAGCAAATTTCCCGAACTGTTGTTCGGCCTTCTTGTTCTGCAATAGCCTCGGAAAAGGAACCGTGATAGGAATTTCCAACCCTTTGTTTCTTTCTGCCAACGTCTCAACACAATCATCATCTTTCTTCCTCGATCGATCCCTTTTTCCTCTCGATCGAGGTCTTTCATCAGCAACAACATTCGATTGAGAACAATCAACAACTCGATCGAAGTCCTCTTTTTCAGCATCACTCGATCGAGATATGAATTCACTCGATCGAGCAGTTTCCTCAGCAATTTCCTTCGATCGAGGTGTTTCCTCCACTCGATCGAAATTGTCAATATCAGCATTACTTGATCGACCAACAACTTCACTCGATCGAGTACCTTTTTCAGCATTTCCTCTCGATCGACCTCCAGAAATGAGTCGATCGAGGACTTTCCTTGGATTCAGCATAGATTCGTCCATTGATGACTGTTCACTCTCAGCAACAATAGGTCTCGGGTCTGATATGTCCTCATATGTTGACAATTTGGGTCCTTCATAAGAAAGACCGCTTCGCAAATTAATCAGATTTATCGTCTCATGTTGGTTCTTGTCAGGTTGAGATGGTAAATGACCCGGTTTCCTTTAAGATTGGTTAGTAGCGAGTTGAGCTATCTAGGACTCGAGTGACTTGATCGCCGCATCTTTTAGTTGTTCACTCCTTTGCAATTGGACAGTCAACGATTGTATCATTGACTTCAACTCAGTCATCTCGCTTACCACACTGGAATAAGCTCCTTGATTAGCCGGTGGAAAAGATGGAGGCTTTTGAAAGCCTTGTTGAGCTTTATGAGGCGGAACATATGGTTGTTGCTGCTGCGGTGGAGGTGTAGGATTCAACACATTCTGACTAGTCCATCTCAAATTAGGATGGACTCCACTCTGATTATTATAATAAGAGCTTCCTTGCCTATATTGCTGAAAGGTAAGAACTTGCTCCTTCTCAGTTAGACAGTCAACAGCAGTGTGACCGTCATTACTACCGCACCTCTCACATGAAACGGTTTCTTGTCTAGTCAACAAGTGAACCGTCTGTTGATCACCAGCATTCTGCAACTCCAACTTATCGAAACGGGCATTCATGGCTTCAAGCTGAGCCACAACTGCATTATCAACAGAATTAAGTGTCTGAATACCATCTCTCGGGTTTCCATACTTAACGCAATGGGTAGCCATCTCCTCTATGATTCCCCATCCCTTGTCATCATCATTGTTCTTCTGAAATCGACCGTTTGATAAAGCATCCAAAATAGCGCGGTGGTCGTCATACAACCCATTATAGAACTGGTTGCATAAGAACCACTGATCGAAACCATAATGAGGAAGAGACTGCACCAACTTCTTAAACCGGCACCAAGCTTCATAAAAGTTCTCATCTGCTGCTTGTTTGAAACTTGTAATTTTTCCTCTCAGCTGATTAGTTCGTTGTGGAGGAAAATACCTTTTATAAAAGGCAAGGGCCAGAGTCTCCCAGTTAGTAATATCGGCCACTTCTCTATCAAGATCAGTGAGCCACTCTCGGGCTCCGTCGGTCAAAGAGAAAGGAAATAGGACCTCCTTAATCTTGTCCTGAGTCACTCCCTTAGTAGCGGGAATGGTTGAGCAATAATCTGTGAAAACCTTCATATGCGTCCGTGGGTCCTCACCAGCTACACCCCGATACAGATTTCTTTCGACCAGATTGATATAAGACGGCCTAGTATCGAATGTATTGCCATCTTCAGTCGCGAGATTGAAACCTTTAGAGATTGAAGCAGCTGTAGGCTCCGAATGACTTGCAATATTAGGCATTTTCACAGGACTGGCGGCAGAAATAGAATTGTCTTCTTCAAAAGACGGGTCTTCTGCAAATAAGAAATGTTCTAGCTCGGGTTCAAAAGTACTCAAGGCTTCCTTTTGAATCTTTCTCTGAAGTCTCTGTCTATAACGAAAGGTCCGTTCTGGTTCAAGATCAGCTGGAACTAACTCTGACCTATTAGACCTGGGCATAAACAGCACTGGAGAAAATAAATAAGAACTGTCTCAAGGAATTAGAAATTCCCTGAGACCAAGAGACAAACGAAAGAAAAACAGATAAATAGGCTAATTGCCTCCCCGGCAACGGCGCCAAAATTTGATACCGTCGTTTTAGTATCAAAAATAAATACCTAATACTACTAACAGAAGTCAGCGGTAACTAGGGTCGATCTCCACAGGGAGGCTAAAGTATCTATCTGTTTGTAACACCCCCATACTCCAAGTGCCTTACCAGGACCACTCAGGTATAAGGATGCCACCATCTCGGTTACCCGAGGCATGATATTCATAAGACAATAACGAAACAACTTAAATGATATAACTTTAGTGAAAAGTACAACTGAAACCAAATCCCAAAATACGGGTACAAGTTCTTAAAACCAACTGTCTACTGGAATACTGAAATGTCATAAAACTAAAAGACTATAGCAGAAGACTCTATCGTCGGACGGTGGCACATCCCAGCTATCCCAGTACTCAACTCAAAACCTGCTCAATTACTGCTCACCATCCCCGAATGGATCACCGCAGGTTTACAAAACAACAACCGGGGTCAGTACTAATCACACAACTCAATATATCAACAATAAGATAAACAGACAGCTTAACCGTCACACACACACAATCACACCAATCCCAACAATCTCAATCACTGACTGTCTACTGGACCAGCCCTGCCAGTGGGGGACCGCAGCCGTACCCACCAAATCCCCGCTCTTCATAATGAGCGATAACCCTGTCCATTAATGTGCACATCCCCTTCCGTGGCGGGTTCCACGAAGGGCGAAACTAGGGCGTGAAGCCACTCCCGCAAGTGACCCCACTCAGCCGAGGACACGCCTCGAGAACCATAGACAAACAATCACAACCACAATCACAGTCGTCACAATACAATTACTATATCAAACCATCAATCTCAACACATCAACAATCATCCCATTATGGGACTAATACTGAGTAGGAAATCCTACCTGGAAAGCACACTATCAGACGGTCTCTACAACTGTATCAAAAAGCTTCCTCTACGAAACCTCCTCCTATCATACAACATACAAATGCTACCAAATCACATACTACTCAAAAACCCCCAAATCCCTAGATTAGGGTTTAACCAAATCAAAGGAAAGACAACAAAAAGGGTACATAGATCTTACCCTCGACGCAAGGATCTCAACGGTATAACCAACGATGAAAAACGACCTTCCAAACTCCGGGATTTGCTAACAATGCGATTAAGATGATGAACGTACTTGCTTTCTCTCTTTGACAGTAAATTAGGTTTTTCAAAAGTGTTTAGAATGATGACGGAAAAAGGTTATATATCTTAATCGCATAATTAACAAAACCCGAGAAAAACTCCCCGTAAACCGGCTACTCGATCGAGTACCTATCGAGTACCCCCTTACTCGATTGAGTATCCTAGTTACTCGATCGAGTACCCAACAGGTCAGAAACTATTTTAAGACGCAACTCACCCTTACTCGACAGAGTAAGGCCTACTCGATAGAGTACCCAAAGACTCATAAATACGGGGTATTACAGTCTTCCCTCCTTAAAAAGAACTTCGTCCCCGAAGTTCAACCCATACTCAAAAACAAACATACTAACTCGATCAAGACACAACAACGTGACTAAGAACTCAAAACAAAACTCCAACCCAAACATGAACTCGTAACACCAACTCCACTAACTATTCCTACCTCCACAACATGGCTCACGATATCGTATCAACTCCATTATATCTCTCTCAACACTAACTTCATACACTACCAAGTAGCTCCGTAATATATCATCCAGAGCCAGTCCAAGATCAAAATACCCATAACATCAAACGGAATGTTACATTCTACCACCCTTAAAAGGAACTTCGTCCTCGAAGTTTACTTACACTCATAAACATCATCATGCCACTATCAAAACTCTCGAACTCCTAAACATCACACTACTACAAGCACAGCCATGGCCTTTTAACAACATCAACCACAAAACAAATCCCTCCTTTACGCTATGCTAACACTCTACTTCCAATTATTTACAACATGCACAACCATGAAACTCACTTTTATCGCATCCTACTCCTCTTAAGACAAATGTTATGTCCTCGTAACTCACTAATACTAAATCCTTAGTTATATCATCTCATTATCCTCATCACCACCACATGTCAAAGATAACTGCCTATTGTTGGGGCTGGTGTCCTTTACAGTTAGTGCAAGGACTTATAAATCTCTAAAAGGATCAAAGGGCATACTTTTGGTATTATTATCAGTTGATCCACGTTTATCAATAACGGTTGGCTTGCTAGATAAGTTTGACGTTATTGTCATACAGATGGCGGTGATCAACTGGTCCCTAAAAGTCACACCTATAGGATACGTTTGAGAGATGTGACGGTATGAAAATACAGTCATGTAGATGCCAAATTTGACTAACCAGTTAGTCTGAGTTATTTGACTAATAATTAGTCAAAATGTGATGTTGAGATATTTTATTTAATACGGATTAAATAATAATGGCTAAGGCGAATTAAGCAGTTAATTCGTAAATTGAATATAAGCGTTTTAAATTTAATTAAATGTATATTGAATATAATTATACAATATCGTCTTTGTCGGACATGTATTAATATTTCAACTAATCCGTATTATTAGTTGATGCTTTAATAACCGATAACCGATGACGATTTATAATGAAACCGCGTCATATACATTTAGTAATTTGGATTCGGACCACGAGTTTAAATGAAGAGGAAATGGAAAAGTCCATTTCTCCTCTCCTCACTCGGTTTGGCCGAAATTAGGAGAACAAAAGGAGAGCCTCTCCTCTTGGTTAACCTAATGATAATCATTTGCAAAAGAAATTAGGGTTTTGAGAAACATTTCTCTCAAAATTTTAGATCTCACATCTAAACAAAACTCACATAACAATCCTCTCAATATTGCAAGGCAATTAGAGGATTTATTCTAGCACAAGGGCATTTCTCGGACGATCTTGGGTGCATCATTTAGGAGGAGGTCTACTTTGATCTCTCATTGCCAATTTGCACTAGGACCGAAGGTTATTCCTTGATCTTTATCGTTTCATTGTTGTTTTCGTTTATGACAATAAATTGCATATAAAATTTGCGTTATAATCCTATAATTAAAGGGTTTTATACGGATATTACCCTACAAGTGGTATCAGAGCGAGGCCACGTAAATTTTCATTGTGATTTTTCATAAAACGATTTTGAAACGGTTGTTTTTGTCTCGAAAACCGTGCCATGTATACACGGCTGTTTCGTTTTTGTTTTTGTTGAAACCGTGACATGTTTTACACGGTTGATTTATCTTATTTTCGATTTGTTCTTTTACATATTGTTATTTTATACGGAGATTATAGCAATATGTCAAGTTTTGTCAGATTGTAAAATTGTTTTGATGCGGTTTTGATCAAAATCGAGATGTTTTGTTTCGTGAAAACTGTTTTCACGAGGGTTTCATGTTTTCAGAATGTTTTTGCCCTCGATCGAGCATGTTTCTACTCGATCGAGAGCCCTTCCTTGTTGTTTTTGCTCGATCGAGTATTTTCAGTACTCGATCGACCTCTGTTTAAAACCCCACTGCTCGATCGAGAAGTCCTCGTACTCGATCGAGCAGATTTGCTGATAAAAGCCCTCGATCGACCACCAGTTTAGTCGATCGAGCACTTTCTGTTTGGCAATCCTCTCGATCGACTAGCAGTTCAGTTGATCGAGCCCTTTTGTTCCTCGATCGAACACTTTTGTCCACTGGATCGAGGGATTTTTTTGCGGACTTTGAAAATTTATTCTTTGTTTTAAATTTTCTTTTGGCCTTTATATGTACTTTATACGGATATTGTACACTCGCTATGATTGTGAAACGGTTCACACACGTACCATTGAGTTATTTTAAAGCGTATTTAGAGTAACGGATTGTAATTGATTAAAATTAAACTGATAGAAGCAGTTTTATCACATAAATTTTAATCATTAAAAGGTGGTTTGGATAAATTTAACATAATTACGGAATTATGTCTCGAATGAATTTGTTTTTTTTTTAGCTGATGCATTTATTTATCGTTAATTTTGAATGCTTTTGAATGCCTTTTATTACGTATTTATTTTTACAATCAGTTGTAACTTAGTGTGGCCTTAGTAGAACGTGTTACCGTAATGATGGAACACGGTCTTGGTTGTATTTTGAGATCTCGTATCTCCCTTTTATTTCTTTTAATTACAGTTTTTATTTAGAATGTAAATAGGTTTATATTTGTAAATTTTAAATTGTAATTTTTGAGAAGACCAAAGATGGAGACCGGATGCTCACTCCCGCTACTTGGATCAAGATGGAACATCAAGACAAGCTTCTCGGGTCCAACGGTGGATTCCAAAGTTGTTTTATGTTCTTTTTATTAGGATAGGCCACACTAGGAATTTTTTTTACGTATTGCATTCTTTTATTTATTTTTCATAACGATAATTTGCATCATATTCCGCCTAAAAACCAAACCACCTAATTATTGCATGAAAACTGACACATATAGAGGTCACGAGTTAGTTTTCTTTGACATTCTTATGTCACATGATTTTAAGCCATCACCCAAATTAATTCATTCACGCAAACGCTAGTTATTCGTTCACTTAATATGAATTATAATTTAGTTGATGGGATCTTCCTCGTATAAACAAAAATTGAGAATAGTCTTTATAGGTCAAACTCCATTGAGTCCCTTCTTCGTCGGTAGGCATAATATGACCCCTTCTACGTCGGGTAAGTTGGAACCGATTGACCTATTTTATCTCAACACCATGATCACTAAATACGATCCTGTGATTATGGTGGACTATAGATAGGATTTACGGAAATCTATCGACCAAGAGTTCTTACGGAAGAATTAGCTAAACAGTTGGCTTATCAATTTACAGAAATTGAGTCTTGGGATCACTTGTATCATTCTTGAGGGAGATCAATTATGCAAGTGCGAGAGTCTACACGTTAAAATGAATTTTAAATAGACTTAAATCACCTCGATGAGTTGCTTATTTCGTTTTGTGTTTTTTTCTTTCCTTTTCAGTGTAGATCACGTTCACATAAACTGCTAATAACAATATGGCTGGTCCCTTGAACGACCCAATGCCAAGTGCCACATTGGACCGTGAGTCCTGGCTTCGGATCTTCATGAATCGGATGAATCGGTCAACTCGATGAAGAATGATGGATCAAACTTCGCGGTGGGAGGCGGCATTACGGAATCCGCCGCTGGCGACGGGAAGCTCAAATTTCTGCTTGAGCCCATGCCGTCAAACCCAGGCCCCACGGCTGGAATTAATGAGATCGACAAGTATAACGATTTCGCTTTGGAAGCGGGTGCGATTAAAAACGTAATCATTTTTGCAATGGAACCCAAGTTGCAGAAACGCTTCATAGCCCAAGGTGCAAACAAGATTTTCACCACGCTCACCAAGGAATTCTCGAAAGCACCGAGAATCGTGACCTATGAGCATACCACTCGCTTCTTTGATGCGAGACTCCAGAAGGGCCAACCGGTTAGCCCACACATTCTCAGCATGATTGAGAATGTCGAGAACCTGGAGACGCTTGATTGTAAAATCAGCGAGAACATCGTGATTGACCGCATGCTTCATTCACTCAACGATGGTTTTTCGCAATTTAGAGCGAATTACTATATGAATGATTTGAAGAAAAGTCCCCATGAACTGCACTCCCTTCTCGTACAGACCGAGAAGGACATGAAGTTCAGTGGGAGCATGAAACAGGATGTTCTCGTTGTGTCAAACAAGGGCAAGGGTAAGGGCAAAGTTCAGCCAGGCCTAGCAGTAGGCAAACCGAAGTTTAAAAAGTCGGGTTCAGGTAAGAGTGGGCCTGGTGAGTCGAGCACCTCATCAGGCGCGACAAAGAGCAAGAATGAAAACATGGAATGCCATCATTGCCACAAGACTGGGCATTGGAGGCGTACATGTCCTGTTTATCATGAGGACTTAAAGGCAGGTCGTGTTAAACATGTTGGTATGTCTTCTTCTTCTTCTACTTTTATTCATATGATTGAGATTAACCACGCAAGTTACGGAACTTGGGTACTTGATACTGGTTGTGGTTCTCATCTGTGTAATCATGTGCAGGGGCTCCGAAACATCGAACCCCTCGTAAAGGGTGAGGTGGACCTGCGTGTCGGGAATGGAGCACGAGTGGCTGCCGTCTCGAGGGGAACATACGTGATCCGACTTTCCTAGCGGATTTGAGTTATTTTTATATAATCTGCTATTATGTACCCAGTCTTTCCAAAAACATTATTTCGGTTTTCGCACTTGACAAACTTGGTTTTTCATTTGTAATAGAGAATAATACTTGCATTTTCTCATTACACGATATGATTTATGGCAAGGCGGTCTCCATGAACGGAATTTATGTTTTAGATCGACCAAGAAATATTACACGTAATGAATAAAAAGTTAAAGGTTGGTGACAAAGATCAAACATATCTATAGCACTGCCGTATGGGACACATTAATGAGAAACGCGTAAAACAGCTCATCAAGAATGGAGCTATCTCGGCCTTTGATTTTCAATCATTTGGTGAAGGAAATGTAGATCTATATACATATTTAACATACTCATATATGTCTAATTAATTTGTCATAAATTAATACGGATCTTATGCATGCAAACAATATAATAAAATAGAGGAGAAATCATGTCCTTACATAGTAGATTTCGGCTATTAGGGCACAAGAGAGATCACCTTTCTCTTCTTGTTCTTGAGCTTTTCCAATGGAAGAACAAAGATCTAAGTGTAAGATCTCTCCCTATGTAATATACCCAAGGCTCCTCTTAATTTAATTAATATTACAAAACTAGTATAATATTAATTATAGAAGAAAATTGAACCAAAAATATTTATAAACACTTAAGTATTTTCGGTTTTGATGAGAGATAAAGAGAGGATTTTATTTCTCTAGAACTTTTATATTTGGATGAGTTGAATGAATGAATAATCTAAAACATTTTAGAGTATTATTAGGTAAAATTATAAGAGAAAACAATGATCACTTTCCCTTCCCAAAAACCGTGTAAGAGGGGCTTTAGGTTGAGCCAATGCATGGAGAAATTGTTCTTCACAAGGAACAATAGGCTTGCATGGCTAGGTGGCTTTATAATCATTGTGTTTTCCACTAATTACACACAACTTATAATTAGCTAAAACACCTTCTAATTTTCGGCCCTTTGCATAATATGGTGTCCATATTATTTTTGTCAATTGTCTATATGTTACATGTCACATGTCACATATATTTGTTCATGTATTTTTATCATATTAAAAATCAACGTATTAATAAAAATACGTCACATACAAAAATCGACTTAGTAATTTCATAATTACTTGTGCCAAAATATTTTACCATTTATAAATCACAACAGATTGTATTTATAACAATTCATTCAATTTAATTGTTACATTAAACAATTTATTTCATCCGAGTAATGATACAATTCAATTACTCAGACCGTATCATATTTAATCACATTTCAATATGATACGTAAATTTTACTTCCAAAATTGTCCGTCAATTTTCAAGTAATTTAATTAACTCGTAACATTATACGATTAATTAAATAATCAATTAAGAGGGTTGCCCTTTAGGTATGACCTAGGGGGTCAACTGATCACCACCGTCACACGACAGTAATGTCAAACTCTAGTCAGCCAATCATTACCGATATATGTTGACCGGTTGTGATAACAATATTACTTCCCAATTGTATTCATTTTAATGAGACTTAAACATGTGATCATCATGATCAACGTCGTGATCGCATTATTGTCGGAGGACACATATTCCAACAATCTCCCACTTGTCCTCGACAAGTGTGCGTCACCAATTCTCTTGTCCTATTACTATCTCCCACTCAATGCAAGGTGTCTTTCAGGTCGTACTTGCAAGTGATCATATCGAGAGTGGTTTCCTCGATCCGGAGAATAAGCGATTGACCGGATTTATCCACTCTGGATACCATCCGAGCGTGGCCACGCATTTCGATTCATTACTCCTCGAGTGGCCCCGAGATATTATTATAACCCGACTAGGGGTGGACAATTCCTATCGCACTCATTCCTTTGACTAGCCACGACCATCATAACCCAAAATATGCCCATTTGACCCCATTTACGAAGGTCGTAGTAACACAAATCAAAGTTAATCAAACTGTGCCATCTTAGGTGAATAGTCTTTAGTCAAAAGAATCGACTCATTTGAATACTATAGTAGCTCTCGCCACGACCAGGCTATATAAATTTGCCAGAACTCTATAAGCGGTCATTAGGCCCGACAAAAAGTTCCTAACAGTCTGCCTATGTGATCGACTAGTCATCTCACATGACTCTATGGCACTTGAACTTGCCATCAATCGCATCACACTCTAGTCACTTCGAGACGTCACCTCATATAAGTAACTATGGGCAAAAACAATGTTAATCCATGTTCACTTTAATGGGGTTCAATTGTCTCCACAACCCGTTTGGATATAACAATGTACCAAGTGAGTTAATAATAACTCAAACGACAAATGTCGACATCACACTCGGGTAGTCAATATCACATTACAACCTTGTGATGTTTATCATAAGTGTAAACACTTATCGATTGCAATAGAAGTTTAACATCCCATGTGTCCATGTGTTCAAACTTCTTGCACTTGCAATTTCCTTCACATTCATGTTCTCATAGCATGAATCTTACCAAGTACACATTAAGGTTCTTGACCTTGGTTTTGGTTCTTTAACTTGAAAGAACTTTCTACTTGCTCATCTCATAACGAACGAATTTGCGATGAATAATACAACTTGTACCGATCAAGTATTCCATCCACACACAATGCACTAGGTATATGTTTTGTAGAATCTTGTAACAATTGACAAGATTATTAGCTTGGTACTTTTCACAAGTCCTAGCTTTATTAGGAAAGATTGTTTTGAATAACCTCTTACTCAACCAAGCATCTTTCCAAAACTTCTCATTTCTCCTTTTCGGGCTTGAAAGATTTGGGATTCTCATAAATCCTCATATGTGTTCGGATTTTCTACAATATGTGCAACCTCTTGACACACAATAGAACATTCCGTCAAACACCGAAATCGCTCATCGGATTCTACTCGAGAATTCATGACGTTTTTATTATGGCTCACCAACCAATCATCATGCTCTTATGCATACGATTCAAAATTGGACATGTACATGATTATTCTAATGGCGGAAACATTAGTTACTAATAATCATGAGATCAACCGTTCTCGGGTTCAATGAACTACCATATTTGCTAATGGTAATTCCATTTTCATTCATATGAATAACCTATGTATATGTTGATGTGATGTGTATCTCTTAATGCTAATCCAACATCCCATGATGTAATTGGATTCATCATTGTCCATTTTCATCCAGAATTGAAAACTCGAAAGCTTCTTTATGAAAGAAGGTATTAGCTCGTCATTCTTTAATGAGTAATGAGTTTTTATACATTCAAGGATGATAGCTCCCACTAAATCCCATGTCTTTACATGAGAATTTCCTAACTCCCACTCAATTCTACATATTTCGAAATTGACTTCTCAATCGAAATTTGTCAAGAATATAAATATAAATCGCTTTGCCAAGTTACTAGGATAAAACCATATATGTTCCCATCATATCCTTTCAAAATGCCTATTTTGAAGTGGTCTCATCTCAACCTTACGGAAAGAGATTTTAAATCTCTAACACACTCATGTCATAATGATGTGTAGCAATGTCATTATTCAAATACAAATAATATTTAGAATAGGTCCTTCGGAATACCCTTTCGGAAGGAGGTTTAACCATTTCATAGCGAGGTTAAACAATGACATTTGCGTGGTTAAAACGTTGGCTATTGAAGATATCGGAATATCAATCTTTGCAACTTGATCATAACTAGTATGTTTCTATGATTCATTTAGGCTCTTAAGTAAAACTCATGATTGAAACTATTGGTCAAATGATTCATAACCTTAGTCAAAAGCTTGTTAAGACTTTACATTAGTCATTTTTCTTCCAAAACTTCTTTTGGTCTCCTCGTGTAGTTATCTTGAGAATAAACTCTTATGATTACTTCACTTGGTCTCTTAAGTCATTTTGAACTAACTTGAGACTATAGATCTCATCTATTTGGTATACTATGTAAATAGATATACCTTCATTCAAAACATTCTCTCTTGCGTAGATCTTCATTTACACAAGTACACAATTATCTTGCCTTGTGTGTTGTGTCCTCATTTTTCTCCCACTCTATCTTTAGAATGAATACACTAAGCATTCAAAGATAGCATATGAGACACAAATTAATGATGTTGAAGTATAAGGAGAACTACCTCATAGGTTGACTAATTGTTATTGATTTCATATGTGTACTTGGTGGTTGACATACCTTTAAGAGAGTTCATAGACTCAAAGTCACTTTATAAATGATCATACACAAGCCTTAAGCATGTGGACATATAATGAAACCCGTCATTATAATTGTCTATTAGATCACTTTTAGTGAATAATCTTATGTTTCAAAACGCAAGCATTTAAAGATGAAATTTTAGAACATAAAGGATAAATGATAAAACGGGTGACTTGGGTTGCAAACCAAGTCACTATCATCCAAAATACAAACCATTATCCAAAATACCTTTCCATGTCGAACACGGAAACTTAAAGTTCTAAAAATTCAAAACATGACTTAAAATAAGACAATGAAAAACAAAGCTCCATAAAAGCTATCCTTAGCTTCTTCATGGTTTCTTATGCTTGCTTTTCTTTTCCTTTGTCTTTGCTTGGTGGAGGCCCTATTTACAATAAAAGGGAAGATACATTATCACAACTTTGCATCATAATACCATAGTTGAATTTAGAAACATAAAAGAAGGTTAGTCATTTACCTCCTGGAGTGATCTTTCCAGTTTTGATATCACCAAGGTATTTGGAACAATTCCTCTTCCAATGTCCCATGCCATTACAATAATGGCATTTGTCAAGAGGACCCTTCTTGACTTTGGAGGTGCTAGCTTCACAAGACTTAGCTTTGGTGAATGTGGGAGCTTGCTTTTTACCCTTTCTTCCACTCTTCTTGAACTTCCCCTTACTCTTTGCGCTTATATTAAGCACATCCTTGGGAGGGTTCACATTTAACCCCATGTCCCTCTCGGCTTGCACAAGTAACTTGTGCAACTCCTCAAGAGACACATCCTTGTCTTGCATGTTGAAATTCACCAGGAATTGCACATATGCCTTTACTTTAGACAAGGAGTGTAGAATCCTATCTACGATGAGTTCTTTGGGGATTTCAACTTTTTGAATCTTCAAGGTCTCGACAAGCTCCATGAGTTTGAGCACATGAGGGCTAACCTTTTGGCCCTCTTTGAAGTCGAGATCAAAGAATGCCGCGCCGCCTCATATTGGACGATCCGCGGGGTTTGTGAAAACATGGTCACAAGTTTGGAGTAAATCTCATTAGCATTGCCCATTTTGAAGGCTCTCCTTTGGAGCTCCGCCTCCATCGCAAATATTAATACATTTTTCATTGCGGCGGACTCCTTTTGGTAAGCCTCATAGGCTTCCCTAGTGGCCGTGGTGGACCTAGTGGAGGGTTCGGGTGGAGAGGCCTCGGTAAGGTAACGAAGCTTGTCGTCACCTTCGGCGGCTAATTTGAGTTGGGCATCCCACTCGGAGAAATTTGACCCATTCTTTTCAAGTTTACATCGATCCATAAAGGATCGGAGCCATGATGAAGTAGCGAGTGGTGTAGCATTAGGAGTTGGTGTTGCCATTTGTTATGAATAAGAAGTGGTCTACAAAACAAAAATAAGGAGTAAAACAAATGTCGTTTTAATTATACTCGTAAAAATGTATGATTTAAACAAGTTATAAGCATTTTTCTAGTGACCTCTACCCAACTAGATAAATGATTCCAAGACCCAAATTCATATCGATTTAGGCACGGTGGGGCCGATACATCCTTCATCAATATAACTCGGTGGATTAACGTTTAATCGATTCTACTTTTAGAACTCTTGGTCGATAATATTACATTAACAATTATCTATAGCCCAAAACACATCGACAAGGGCACGGTGGGGCCGATACATCCCTTATCAAATACTTTTGTTGAGTTCAATCCAAATTTCGAATAAATGTGTCCATGATCCAAACCCACATTAACTTGGGCACGGTGGGGCCGATACATCCCTCATCAACATGAATTCGGTGGATTAACATTCATCACCCACTTCCCCTACGTAACAAGGTTTGTACCCCGGTGTGGCCGAGTGCACTCCCTCACGAAATAGGTTTTCATGGTTTCTACTATTTGGTAAGGCTATGTCTCAATTGATAGTTTTAGCGAGAGGTCATGTCAATTTATTATCTATCACGTTTTAAGTGAACTAAAGCGGTGAACTACGATAATTCTAATTGACACGGTCGAAAAAACTCGATAAAAGAC
Organism: Silene latifolia; assembly: GCF_048544455.1. NCBI lineage: Eukaryota > Viridiplantae > Streptophyta > Magnoliopsida > Caryophyllales > Caryophyllaceae > Silene > Silene latifolia. The sequence goes on from NC_133531.1 coordinate 70,283,968, forward strand.
AATGCATGTTTAGTTATGGCGATTTAGCGATGCATGTGACATAAAATAAAATGCAAGCATAAAAGTAAATAAATCCTAGTATGGCCTTTCCTAAAATAGAAAAACTATTGATCTATTACATATTCGGAAACCAACTCCATTGGTCCCTTGAACTTCGGTTGTGGCACGCATCTCGAGGTAACACCGTCTTTATGTATCGCCATTCTTGAAGAAATCCGTCTTTAGGAACTCCGGAATGAATAAAATTACATAATAAATTACATAATTTCCTATTATACATTTGTAACTAAAATAAAATAAATCTATTAAATATTACAAAACGGTGATACGAGATCACAATAAAAATTACAACCGAATCGATATTCCCATACATTTCGGGAAATACCAATTAAAATCTAAGGCCATACTAAGTAAAATTACATAATTCAAAAATTACATAAATTAAAATTATGACAATCATAAAGAAAATGCAGCATTATAATATGTATGAACATGCTCAATTTTTATGCTAAATCGCCTTTAAATAGCCAATATCATATATTACTCGGTTTTTACGGATTTGCGTGATTTCAACGTTTTATAATCACAAAAATACATAAACTCATATTTATGCATAAGTTAATTACCCTAACCTCTTAGGACTCAAAATATAGTCTTCACTAATAATTTGACCATAATTAACTTTTATTTACAAAATTGTTCATAAATTGGGCCAAAAAATACAAAATTAAGCTATTAAACTTCAAATAAATCCAAAAATTCCAAATAAATTCAAAATTTGAAATTTAAATTCATGAACATTCTGGAAAAATTCCATGACACTCATAATGTTCAAAATCTTAGGTTAAAAATTTCGAAAATTTTCCGGAAAAACAATGTTGCGGTTTATCGATATTTAATAAAATAATCATAAAAACATGGAAAAATTATTTTCATTAACTTTTCAATTTTAGATCTGAAAAATATAATAAAATGCAACATTAGACGTTTTTCCTAAGTCATAGATTATATTTTATTAATTTTCATTAATAATGTCACTATTTATGCCATTTTTCTTCAAAAATTCATAAATCATGCTAAAAGACTTCTTTATAGCCAATTATTTTACATACATCTTGTAAAATTGCATGTGACAACATATAAATTTTCTATGACCAGATTCGAAATTTAACTCATATTAACCTATTTTTCTCTTAAATCCGAATTTAATAATGAAAAATTCATTTTCCGAGCATAACAAGTGAAAAAATTATGAAAATTTACAGGTTATCTCAAAATAATATATGTAACAACATATCCAAAAACCAACTTAAAATTCGAAGTATAGCTAATTTTCGACCAAAAATGACATTTTTACTCATAAAATCACATTTAAATGTCATTATTGTAAATTATGAACAATAAAAATCCGAAAAATTAACCAAAAATCCTAAAACACTTTAGGACCAGAAATATTAACATGCATGTAATTATTTCGTGATATATCATAATAACACAAATTTTACAAGTTTTATTTTGTTATTCATATAACTCGGAAAAACTTTTAACCAATTTGCATGCAAACAACCGTGGCTCTTGATACCGATTGAAGGAAATGTAGATCTATATACATATTTAACATACTCATATATGTCTAATTAATTTGTCATAAATTAATACGGATCTTATGCATGCAAACAATATAATAAAATAGAGGAGAAATCATGTCCTTACATAGTAGATTTCGGCTATTAGGGCACAAGAGAGATCACCTTTCTCTTCTTGTTCTTGAGCTTTTCCAATGGAAGAACAAAGATCTAAGTGTAAGATCTCTCCCTATGTAATATACCCAAGGCTCCTCTTAATTTAATTAATATTACAAAACTAGTATAATATTAATTATAGAAGAAAATTGAACCAAAAATATTTATAAACACTTAAGTATTTTCGGTTTTGATGAGAGATAAAGAGAGGATTTTATTTCTCTAGAACTTTTATATTTGGATGAGTTGAATGAATGAATAATCTAAAACATTTTAGAGTATTATTAGGTAAAATTATAAGAGAAAACAATGATCACTTTCCCTTCCCAAAAACCGTGTAAGAGGGGCTTTAGGGTGAGCCAATGCATGGAGAAATTGTTCTTCACAAGGAACAATAGGCTTGCATGGCTAGGTGGCTTTATAATCATTGTGTTTTCCACTAATTACACACAACTTATAATTAGCTAAAACACCTTCTAATTTTCGGCCCTTTGCATAATATGGTGTCCATATTATTTTTGTCAATTGTCTATATGTTACATGTCACATGTTACATATATTTGTTCATGTATTTTTATCATATTAAAAATCAACGTATTAATAAAAATACGTCACATACAAAAATCGACTTAGTAATTTCATAATTACTTGTGCCAAAATATTTTACCATTTATAAATCACAACAGATTGTATTTATAACAATTCATTCAATTTAATTGTTACATTAAACAATTTATTTCATCCGAGTAATGATACAATTCAATTACTCAGACCGTATCATATTTAATCACATTTCAATATGATACGTAAATTTTACTTCCAAAATTGTCCGTCAATTTTCAAGTAATTTAATTAACTCGTAACATTATACGATTAATTAAATAATCAATTAAGAGGGTTGCCCTTTAGGTATGACCTAGGGGGTCAATCGATCACCAAATCACACGACAGGTAATGTCAAACTCTAGTCGACCAATCATTACCGATATATGTTGACCGGTTGTGAGTAACAATATTACTTCCCAATTGTATTCATTTTAATGAGACTTAAACATGTGATCATCATGATCAACAGTCGTGATCGCATTATTGTCGGAGGACACATATTCCAACATTTGGCACGTGTGAATCATGTCTCATCGGTAAGATGACTCGTATTTCCTTCAAAGGTGTTGGAATGCGCGCTGCTGACCTATTAGGACTCATACATACGGATGTGTGTGGGCCTATGTCAATCACCGCACGAGAAGGCTATAGGTATTTCATCACTTTCACGGACGATTTAAGTAGATATGGCTATGTCTACTTAATGAAGCACAAAAGTGAATCCTTTGAGAAATTCAAGGAATACCAAGAATCGGGTCAGAACCTACTGGGTAGAAAGATTAAAACACTACGTTCGGATCGTGGTGGCGAGTATCTTTCTCACGAGTTTGATCAACACCTTAAGGATTGTGGGATTGCCTTACGAGTTAACTCCACTGGAACACCTCAGTTGAATGGTGTGTCCGAACGGAGAAATCGAACTCTACTTGATATGGTTCGATCCATGATGAGTCACACGGTATTACCTGATTCATTATGGGGTTATGCTCTTCTGTCGGCTGCTCTAATACTTAACCGAAGTCCGTCTAAAGCTGTTGACAAGACTCCATATGAACTATGGAAGGGAACGGTCCCTAACTTGTCCTTTATACGGGTTTGGGGCTGCGAGGCTTATGTCAAGTGGAGACACGAGGATAAGCTCGGCCCCGCGATCGGTCAAGACATACTTTATAGGTTATCCTAAAGTAACACTTGGTCATTACTTCTATTCGCCAACCGAACAACGTGTTTTTGTTGCGGCTAGTGCGACATTCTTAGAGAAGGAATTTCTCGAGAATGCAAAGAGTGATAGAACCTTCGACCTGTCGGAGATTCTAGAACCAAACACCGAGCAACCATTGGAGGAACCAATTCCTTCAATCCCGGCTGCGGTGAATATTCCTGAGGAACCTAGGAGGTCGGGAAGAGTCTCTATTCCTCCGGACAGATACATTGGTATGGTCGAGGAACATGACATAGATGACATACTACTCTTAACGAGTAGTGAACCCGCAACTTATAAAGGTGCCATGACCAGTTCTTGACTCAAAGCTATGGCTTGAGGCCATGCAATCAGAGATGGACTCTATGTATAAGAACAACGTATGGGATCTTGTTGACTTACCTGCTAAGGTTCGTCCCCTTCAATGCAAATGGCTTTACAAGATAAAGCATTCTGTGAAAGGTCAACAAGATATCTATAAAGCACGACTAGTTGCTAAAGGTTTCACCCAAGTGCCAGGTTTGCACTACGATGAGATTTTTGCACCCGTAGTCATGCTGCGTTCCATTCGGATTATCTTAGCGATTGCCGCTTTTCATGACTATGAAATTTGGCAAATGGACATGAAAACCGCCTTCTTAAACGGCTTTTTGGAGGAAGAGTTGTACATGGTACAACCCGAAGGTTTCATCGATCCAGAACATCCTAAGAAAGTGTGCAAGCTTAAGCGTTCCATTTATGGACTTAAGCAAGCATCGAGGAGTTGGAATCATCGCTTCGACCAAGTGGTAAAAGAAAATGGATTCACTCGTTCGGTCGAGGAACCATGTCTATATATCAAGTCGAGTGGGAGCAAGATTGTCTTCCTAATATTGTATGTTGACGACATACTCCTGATTGGGAATGACATACCTCTCTTAACCGGTGAAAGTATGGTTGAAAAACCATTTCCGGATGAAAGATCTGGGTGAGGCACAAAGAATTTTGGGCATCCGTATCTATCGAGATAGATCACGTCGGATGTTATCTCTCAGCCAGGAGTCTTACATAGACAAAGTCCTAGAGAGATTCAGCATGACTAACTCCAAAAGGGGGTTTCTTCCTATGGCTCCAGGGGTGCATTTGAGCAAGTCTCGGGCACTAGAGACACCGGAAGAGAAAGAGCGCATGACACGGATTCCTTATGCCTCGGCTATAGGATCAATCATGTATGCCATGATATGCACACGTCCGGACGTGGCATATGCATTGAGTATGACAAGTCGATTCCAACAAAGCATCCGGGTGAATCACATTGGCTGTTTGTCAAGAACATTCTTAAGTACCTACGGAGGACTAAAGATTGGGCATTGACTTATGGAGGCGAACAAAAGCTATGCGCAACCGATTCTGCAGATGCTAGCTTCCAAACGGATCGTGATGACTCGAAATCTCGATCGGATTCGTTTTTACTCTTAATGGCGTGTAGTCGGTGGAAGAGTTCGAAACAAACTGTTACAGCAGATTCTACGGACCGAGTCCGAGTACTATGCCGCGTACGAAGCTACAAAGGAAGCGATATGGATGCGTCAATTCTTACATGGGCTATCTGTAGTGCCTAGTTCGAATGACCCGATCACCATCTATTGCGACAATAGTGGTGCCATCTTCCAAGCTAAGGAGCCAAAGTCTAGCAACAAGTCTAGACATGTACAACGGAAAGCTCATCTAATCCGAGATTACGTGGAGCAAAAGGAAGTAGTGATAGAAAAGATTGCTGAGATGATAACATAGCGAGATCCTCTCACTAAACCATTACGACAAGATAAGCATGAAGGGCACGTTAATTCCATGGGAATTAAACGTGTTCCTAAGTTGTAGTACTCTTTTATGGATTAGATTCATTCTCTTTTGTACTCTATATAACATCATCGTTTTGATATTTATATATTGGGTTTTCATGTGGAATTGTGCGACAATTTTTGAACACCACAAAGTGAACTGAAAGAACATTATATTTTTCAGTCCTTAATTGCCCACATGAGCTGATAACTCTGGCAATTATTTTGTGACGTTGGTTGATGGTGGGTTCAACGAGCCATAAGTCAACCGGTTGACTGACCAATCACAGAGGCGATTTATACGGATATTTCGTAGGACACAATTGTGACATCGACGTGGAGTCCTAAATGTTTTATAACATTCGGTGCCCGGTCGTGGATAGGACTTCCATGGTGATCCTAAGAGTCGATTCTTTTGACTATCGACTGTCTCTTGAGACTAAGGCAGATTTTGGGTGACTTTGGTTTCTTTCTCACGGTGCGCTTAGATCGGAAGGAGTTCGAGTTGAAGAAAATATTTCAGCCTTTATCAGGTACTCGATATTTCTCAGGGCCACTCGAGGAGCTGTAACTGAAATGCATGGCCATGCTCGGATACGGATTCGTTTTATCAGTTAAGTTACTCTCTAGTCGGGGAAACCACTCTTGATACAGATCGATTGTAAAATACGACCTTTGCGGATCCGGATCTGCAAATTGTTTTACATTGAGTGGGAGAAATTTTAAATGAATATGAGAATCGGTTATCGCACATACACTTGTACGGACAAGTGGGAGTTTGTTGGAGCTGTGTCCTCCAGTTAGTGCGGATAACGTCATTGCACATACACTTGTACGGACAAGTGGGAGCTTGTTGGGGCTGGTGTCCTTTACAGTTAGTGCAAGGACTTATAAATCTCTAAAAGGATCAAAGGGCATACTTTTGGTATTATTATCAGTTGATCCACGTTTATCAATAACGGTTGCCTTGCTAGATAAGTTTGACGTTATTGTCATACAGATGGCGGTGATCAACTGGTCCCTAAAAGTCACACCTATAGGATACGTTTGAGAGATGTGACGGTATGAAAATACAGTCATGTAGATGCCAAATTTGACTAACCGGTTAATGCGAGTTATTTGACTAATAATTAGTCAAAATGTGATATTGAGATATTTTATTTAATACGGATTAAATAATAATGGCTAAGGCGAATTAAGCAGTTAATTCGTAAATTGAATATAAGCGTTTTATATTTAATTAAATGTATATTGAATATAATTATACAATATCGTCTTTGTCGGACATGTATTAATATTTCAACTAATCCGTATTATTAGTTGATGTTTTAATAACCGATAACCGATGACGATTTATAATGAAACCGCGTCATATACATTTAGTAATTTGGATTCGGACCACGAGTTTAAATGAAGAGGAAATGGAAAAGCCCATTTCTCCTCTCCTCACTCGGTTTGGCCGAAATTAGGAGAACAAAAGGAGAGCCTCTCCTCTTGGTTAACCTAATGATAATCATTTGCAAAAGAAATTAGGGTTTTGAGAAACATTTCTCTCAAAATTTTAGATCTCACATCTAAACAAAACTCACATAACAATCCTCTCAATATTGCAAGGCAATTAGAGGATTCATTCTAGCACAAGGGCATTTCTCGGACGATCTTGGGTGCATCATTTAGGAGGAGGTCTACTTTGATCTCTCATTGCCAATTTGCACTAGGACCGAAGGTTATTCCTTGATCTTTATCGTTTCATTGTTGTTTTCGTTTATGACAATAAATTGCATATAAAATTTGCGTTATAATCCTATAATTAAAGGGTTTTATACGGATATTACCCTACACCTATAACCTCATTTTTATAACCGTTCCTATTTCCAAGGCTTTCTTACTTAAACAGTCCTCATACTTCAATTCACTCTGCACGCCATCTAACCAATACCATAAAACTCGTAGCAAAAACACCATACTAATTCTCCATTATTGCTGCAAAACAACATACCTCTCTATGTAAAGTACCTATCTCCCAAAAGCATAACTCACGATCCACACTCGTTACGTACACTCACACTAGATCCTCAAGTTCTTTCCTTCATTACCGCAAAACTCATACACAACTTAACATGACACTAACTTCCCCAACACCCTACACTCACTGTCTCAACAAAGGATTACGAACCACCTGCATATATCAGATCGTTACCACACATGTTCTACGAATCACTTGCCATGACTAGGACTACCGATGCCTCATCTTAAAACAAGATCAAAATTACTGTGACAACTTCTCACAACTGTGTCCCATCAACAGAATGTCACTAAACCATGACAACAACGAAAACATGTACAACTCTCTTTCATATCATACTCTACCCTTATTCCAAAACTTAACTGGTAAGAACATCGATAACAAAACAACTGTCTATCTATACAAACTGAAACTCACAGGAAGCAACATCAAACAAAACAACAATCTATGTATGACTGGTATGTACTTTCGAAACTCGAATCATAAACATCCCGCCTACTCCACCACAACCGGTGACGGCATCACAACACCGCCACCAACAGCCACACCGCAGTGCGAAAATACCCGCATCACAACACTAAATATCGTGCCCGGATTACCACCCGAGGCACCACAACCACATCGATAGTCATCACAACTGCATACAACTCCCATAAATACTGACTCAGAATAACTTCTCAGACAAGAAAAACTTACTCAAATCTACTTTACTAAATCATAACACAACATATTTTATGAATTAAACAGATGATAACCTCGTGAATATCATCCCCTTACCATATCACAGATTGACATGTATCATGAATACATACTAGTATAGCCAGTCATGCCAGATCACTCAAATTACTACCTTTTTGAATATCATTCAATCAGATTGTCGTACCCTACATATATCACAAACATTCATATAACATATTTATAACTATCACACCATACCGCTTCTCGTGAAGTCAGAACCTCACACAAACATTTATACACATCATAGACCCATAATCACAACCAACTAGTCAATCCTGATCACGTAAGTTACCACTCGATAAAGGTTACCTGTTGTCCGAGCTTAACTCATATGCCCCTCATAACATATTTTCCCATTCGCATAACCATCACCTCATGCCATACCATTAATATTCAACCACTAGCGCTCGCCTCATATAACCACATCTTATACTCCCTTACAACCATACATATCAATCCGGCCTTTGTAAAATCAACCTCTCTAGGACTGCTGTCTTTCTTATCTATCATCACCCTTAACCACTAGTGAATACACCACAATACCACCACTGCTCGTATATCAAACCTCTTACACTCATATCAAAACAACATGGTTTTTCTCCTATCTTTGGTTAACATCCCCAAATAAATAACATCAAACCCATCAACAAAATTACCTCAACATTATTCCCAATACTAGCTTAATTGTATCGTCATCTAACTTTCCACCAAAAATCTCATATCGTGTAAATACTCCACCAACTCTTACTCCCTTAATTCCTCGAAACTCATTATTAATCATGTTGTCCTGAAGGTCCCATATAACCATTAAATAACATCCTCATGATAATATCACACATTTCGATGATTCCTTACCTTTATATCACATAACTCCGGTGAAAATTTTCCTTAGCTTACTTTTTACTCTTCTTTTCTCTTCACATTCAACAATACCATTTAATAGCTCAACTCCTTATTACTTCTATCTAATTCTTTAGTGCTCCGGTTACCTTCTCATTCCGCCAAAGCTCAAATCCCATTATTTCATGTCGATATCATCTCACTCTTTCTTACCATGGTTCTTCTCTTATTATGATATCGCTCACACTTGTCACTAACCTATCCATAAAATCAACGTTCACTGATTAAACAACTTCATTTCATGCCGTTAAATGCCCAAAGAATTCACACGTAGTTTCACCTCTTAATAAACCAAATCTCCCAAACTCACTCACTGTCTACAAATCCACCTCGCAACATGTCTCCATAAAGTTCACTATATACCACTCTTCTCAACCCCTTTAAAACGAACTTTCACTACATATATTCTTGACCCACACGACTCCTAACCATCTCACTCCATAATTCTTTACACATCTCAAGTTGCCCCCATCCAAACCTTCCTTTCAATCTTTTCATTCTCACGTTCCTTAGACCCACATCATCCCTTACCCACTTTCACTTACTTTTACATCACTCAATTTCGCGAATAAATCACTCACCACGTCTCACCAAAACTTGCACCATGCCTCAATCAGCTCATCAATATTCTTTTTCTTTTTCCACTTCTCAGCACAACCACATATAGCTCAAATCCTCCCACCAAACTCATACTTACCATAAGGTGCCACTCACCACCCCATAAGATTGGGTAACTTACGTATCAAGACCAACTTATATGTAAAACAATGCATAAAGAAGTAAAATAACAACTTTGAATTAAACATAATATGCAACGAATGTCAAAAGATAAGCATATGACCCGAAACAGGGGTCACTAGATCGAGTACCGGCCACTCAATCGAGTAAGTGACTTACTCGATCGAGTAGGTGAAGATCAGAAGCACGTAAAACAAATCACCAGGGCTACTCGATCGAGTAACTAACATACTCGATCGAGTTCCCCCTTACTCGATCGAGTACCAAGGCTACTCGATCGAGTACCCCAATTCTCAGCCTTTGTCAGTTTTTCAGTAAAACAGTCATAACTCACTCATTACTTGGTCGTTTTGGGCGTGTGACCTATCGTTAGAATCGTAAAAGGACAAGCTATCACCTCTAATTGGAATCACATCAAAATCATTTATGCATCTCAAGTTATAAAAGTTTAAAGACAACCTCTTTATAATCGAAATACACAACTACTTGATTTTACTTCCAAACAACTTAAACAACAACCAAGCAAACAAAACCAGTACAAAACTCATAAAACCAGTATTCATAATCATATGTTACTATTTTCAAAAGCCAAGCAACAACATTAATCATGCACATAGATTATTTAACTTGTCAATCACGATTTACCACATGCTTTTATTTTATAACTTTACGTACACAATAACATAATATACAACATAAAATCCCCTATTCACTTGTTACAAACATTGCCATATTATTAAAATCCATTACCCACATAAACATGTTCCACACATGAATTTCATACTTTTATGCAATTACTTACTTAATCTCTTCCAACCAATTCATTCATTACAGCTACACACTTCTTACCACATATACACATGAACAATAGTGGACAAGTACATAAACTTATCATGCAACCTTATGCAAACCAAATATACGTATACGACACAACATTCCAATGCACATGTTATTATTATGCCACATTATGAATCATCCATCCTGCAACATCATCATTCATCACATATTATCACATATGAACTACTTCCTTTTTCTACCATATCATTCATCATTCTCATATACTTTTCCTACAATTCAAAACAACATTGTAAACCAACTACCATGCTTTCTATCAATAGCTTACGAAATCACATCATCACCATCTTTTCTACACATTCCCCATTCTCCACATACATACATCCACCGATTCATGCCACACATCACCATATAGGTACACAATTCACAAGATAAACATATAGCGATCCCGACTCATATCCCATGGTGACCGGTTCAAAATTGTAGGGCGAGTTTGCGACTTTAGGACATCTCCCAAGCCTTTGCATTAGCTCCTACAACCTTTACCCCGGGTTCATTTTAATTGACTCCCTATGTTCATTAGATTCATTGGTTACGGGTTTCAGGATCGTCGCTCTGATACCATTTGTAACACCCCCATACTCCAAGTGCCTTACCAGGACCACTCAGGTATAAGGATGTCACCATCTCGGTTACCCGAGGCATGATATTCATAAGACAATAACGAAACAACTTAAATGATATAACTTTAGTGAAAAGTACAACTGAAACCAAATCCCAAAATACGGGTACAAGTTCTTAAAACCAACATCTCTTGAAATATTTGAAATGTCATAAAACTAAAAGACTACAAGCGGAAGACTCTATCGTCGGACGGTGGCACATCCCAGCTATCCCAAGACTCAACTCAAACTGCTCATTTTCGCTCACCATCCCGAATGGATCACCGCAGTTTACAAAACAACAACCGGTCGAGTACTAATCACACAACTCAATATATCAACAATAAGATAAACAGACGGCTTAACCGTCACACACACACAATCACGCCAATCCCAACAATCTCAATCACTCGATTGTCCCTTTGGACCAGATTACCGCCGATGGGGGACCGCCGTACCCACCAAATCCCCGCTCTTCATAATGAGCGATAACCCTGTCCATTAATGTGCACATCCCCTTCCGTGGCGGGTTCCACGAAGGGCGAAACTAGGGCGTGAAGCCACTCCCGCAAGTGACCCCACTCAGCCGAGGACACGCCTCGAGAACCATAGACAAACAATCACAACCACAATCACAGTCGTCACAATACAATTACTATATCAAACAATCAATCTCAACACATCAACAACCATCCCATTATGGGACTAATACTGAGTAGGAAATCCTACCTGGAAAGCACACTATCAGACGGTCTCTACAACTGTATCAAAAAGCTTCCTCTATGAAACCTCCTCCTATCATACAACATACAAATGCTACCAAATCACATACTACTCAAAAACCCCCAAATCCCTAGATTAGGGTTTAACCAAATCAAAGGAAAGACAACAAAAAGGGTACATAGATCTTACCCTCGACGCAAGGATCTCAACGGTATAACCAACGATGAAAACCGACCTTCCAAACTCCGAGATTTGCTAACAATGCGATTAAGATGATGAACGTACTTGCTTTCTCTCTTTGACAGTAAATTATGTTTTTCAAAAGTGTTTAGAATGATGACGGAAAAAGGTTATATATCTTAATCGCATAATTAACAAAACCCGAGAAAAACTCCCCGTAAACCGGCTACTCGATCGAGTACCTATCGAGTACCCCCTTACTCGATCGAGTATCCTAGTTACTCGATCGAGTACCCAACAGGTCAGAAACTATTTTAAGACGCAACTCACCCTTACTCGACAGAGTAAGACCTACTCGATAGAGTACCCAAAGACTCATAAATACGGGGTATTACACTGTTAAACTCGCCTGTCTAGTAACAAATGGGGGTTTTAAATTTGTTTTCTAAACTATTGAAGATATAAGGCAAGAGAAGTAAAGACAAGAGCAATAAAGGCAAAAAAAAGCTAAGGATGTGATCAGATGAAGAGAAATATGTCAGGATTTTGGTTCACCATGGCAGTTCACTAACTTAGTCATAAATAGTCCAGACAATCTACTGTGAGAAGGGCAAGGGAAAGGTCCTTCCGGTCCGCTATCCACCTTAGATTACAAATAACTTAACTTTCATCCTCATTAGGGTAGTCTACTGTTCATAGCAGGTCTATTCATTCCAATCTTCCGATCTAGGAGCGAATTTAGCCAAATTAAAGTCGTTTAGAAGCGTGCACTCAACTAAACATATTACAGTTATATTGCTATGGGCACAGGTTCTCACAGTCAATCATCTAGTCTATTCACAACATTGTCACTTTACTACCATGGCTCCCCTAATCCTAACATAAAAGGATTTAGCTACTCATGTTGTCAGATTTAACAACAATAACGATGAATATGCTAAGAGAAGACATACTAAGGAGATAATAAAGATGAATTGTATACTAGCAACGATAACAATAAAATAGAGATTAAAAGACAATAAAGAAGAACAATAATTAAAAGCAAGCAAAGAATTAGATTAAGGGAGAAAGAATGATTACAAAAGAGCGAATCCGGCGTAAAGAACAAAGTAGCAGCAGTAATTAAGAGAAACAGAGATTAAGAGTAAAGAATGAGTCGTCAAAAACGTCCTTATGACCTAATCCCGACTTCCTTTATATAGAGAACTCATTATTAACAAAAAATAAATCTAACACGGACTAAGAAACCCGTGTATAATAGCTAGCCAGTCGATCGAGGCTTTTTATTCCTCTCGATCGAGTGGTTCTTCAGAAATTCCTTTCGATCGAGCACAAGCAGCTCTCGATCGAACACTTCCAATAAAGCACATTTCGATCGAGCACAGAAACCACTCGATCGAACATCTTCATCTGCCAAACTACACGATCGACCTACAAAAACTCTCGATCGAGCATCTTCTACTGTATGCAAACAGCCTTGACTTCGTTTGGTTAGCTTCCAAAGACCACCTTCACGCTTCCCGAGTTACGACATTCTGCTCTAAATCTCTATCTCCTCAAAATGCATGCTAAGAGGAACGAATAAGGCACAATTCCACTACTTTAAGGTCCATTCCTACAAATGAGATAAAACGAACCAAAGTAGCCAATTCGGGGGCATTTTGCAATACAAAGCAATGATAATAACATGAAAATGCGTGCAATAAGAGGCAAAAAAGTCTATATAAATTGCACGTATCAAAAATCTTTCTCTCTCTTGAGTTGTAAAAGTTTAAGATGATTTCTTTAATGGGTGTTAATTTATGCTTATCATTATAGAATTGGTTTTGATTAGCAAGTGTAGCTGCGACTACCGTCTTAGCCCCACATATCCATACGTGCCTTGGCACAAACCACTTCTTTACCTCCACCCATTAGTCATCCTTATTGTCCTTGATACATGTACTTTTGTCTATATTGTGAATGCGTATTAGTTGGGGAAAATTTCTATCACATTAGATTGCATGCATGTTTTTTAAGTTGAGTGAGTGTTCTTATTTCTTTCTATCTTACAAATAACTCACCCTTACATACTTATGAGTGCATGAGTGAATCCGCGAGAATCCGACTAATTTATCTTGTAAAATCGAAAGGTATTTGGGTTTTGTCTACATTACAGTATCATGTTACAACTGTGAACCCCCGCAATAACGCGGAAAATATAACTTATAAATTCAAGCGGAAATTAGGAAATTTTTGAAACTTTTAAAATTTAAAGTGCGGGTTCATTAAAATTTGAAACACAAATAAAGATTCCGGAAATAAAGATTTAAACTATACAAACGTGATAACCAAGGTGAGGGAAAATATATCCCTCGAATGACAAATGATAAAAGGTGAGTCTAAGCAATCCTACTAAACTGACTACTAGTCCAACGTGCTCGCTAGCTCACACATGTCTTCACCCCATAGATGCACCAACTAATACCTGTCATTCATATAAATATGAACGCCACAGTCGATGGGGAGTAATTCAAGGTTCTCCCAGCCACAAATTGTCAAAATTCACATAACAAAGAACTAAAACAGGTAAGTCATGTAAGATACTTACAAAAGATATGAATATCAGGTTTATATTTAAACATGGCAATTAAATGAGATGGAACAAGATAGATAACATTAGCATAACAAAGATTTAACTATTCATGTGAGACAATTAAATAATATGAAAGACAAGAATACGGTCATTTATACAAAAGCACGCATTTCAAGGAAATACAACATAGATATGAGATTATAATCTGAATCATATGAAGCAGTTAAGTAAGGGATCAACCAATGCAAATTACAAGAATAGAAATTGTAGCCATTACTAGGAAAACCACGTAGCAAACATTGCACGGGACGTGGCTACTAATGTCACATTCATACTTATGGCTTGCATCTCACCATAAGAACGGATGGGAACATCAATCCCGACGATCATATCACAACTAGAGGGCTTATAGCTCACCTCTAATATCCGATAGGACCAAGACTCTCACAACCAACAACACAAGGCACAACTCTTGCCTTGAATGACATATACCAATATCTATAACCAAGCAAGACCACTACTACTCATATATATACATAATTCCCCTGGTAGGACGACAATGGTACTCCCAAGACTCAGTCCTAGTCTAAATCTGGCCAGACTCTCGGGACAGTACAGTTCCCGATTCGACATGCGGCAGGACAGACCGTGTAATACCCGACATTTGTGGAACCCGTACTTAGACCTTGGAACACGTGAGAGGAAGGAAAAGACGGCCTTACACTTGACTTGAGCCTAGATCGTGTGGTATTACAGCGGATCGAGTGGGTTTACTCGGTCGAGTGAAAGGTACACTCGACCGAGTGCGTCCACTCAACCGAGTGGAGTGCTACTCGGCCGAGTGAGTTCACTCGACCGAGTGGACTTGGCACTCGGTTGAGTGCCGCTGTTTTCAGAATACAGGATTTAATCCCTTTCTTCCCTAACCCTAAAATCATTTCTCACCTTCCTCCTTATCTCTCCAAACTCCCTCCCCTCTCTCTAAAATGTTTCCAATGCCTTTCCCTCAACCTTCAAGCTTGGATTAATGGTGGAACATGCCTCCTATGCCCTGATCTACCCTTGTAAGTGGAAATCTCACCTTTCCCCTTTGTCTTTTGAGTAAATTCGAGTTAGGGTTTATCAAGAGAGACTAATTAGTAATTAGTTATGTTAAGTGAGTAATTAGTGACTTTTAATGAGGGATTTTATGTTATATATAGTATAGAGTGGATTAATATAGTTATTACGTGATTTGTGTAGGATGAGTTGGTTTTATGAAATGCAAGGATTCATAGGCTTGCATTTCATCAAACATAACATGTGCATAAGTTTAAATCACAACAAGCAAGCAAATAAATTATGTGAACATATTAGATTAAGCATGAATCATTCCCCATGTTGGTTTCCCCTAATTACCCATTAACCCTAGCTAAGGAAAATACTCACTCATTATCAAGTTTAACATGCTAACAAGGTTGTTAATCATATTAACAAGACAAAACATGATGAATGAATTGTTGGAGTTAGTGTCCTCCACAATAGTGCGTTTACATAATAAATCTCATTAATGGAATATCATCAGATATTTAATTATTTGATCCTCGTCAGTTGATTAACGTAAATCGATAACGGTTGGCTGACTAGAGTTTGACGTTATTGTCGTGAGACGGCGGTGATCAACTGACCCCTTTCGGTCACACCTAAAGGAACGAACCCCAATTGACAACTAATTAATTGTATGAGATACAATTTATTTAGTCCCTTGATTTATAGAATAAGAGGTTAGTCTATTATTTTTAGAGAGATTTCGAGTTGCGAACTCAAGGCACGGCAGTTATTATTTAATTATGTGATAATTGAATAATGAATTTTGGGAGACGGGTTTTAGTTAATTAATTGTTAATTCACTAAAATTGTACTAATTGATTAATGTGATTAATATTAGTACGTAAAGAATATGTGTAGCAGTACACGTATATTTATGGAGTGATTTGGACAAAATTAATTGGAAGCATTTAAACATGATACGATGTTTAAATAAAATTTACACGTATTTGTGCGACAAATATAAGAACCAAACTGGACCCGTAAATGGGACATTGGACCGTGTAAATGGAGTGTAGTGGATGATCATAATCATTTCACTTTACTAGATTTTCTTCCATAAGTTGTCATAACATCTTTTTGCATGTGACAAAAGATTGGACAATATTGAAACAAATCCACTCCTACACACTACTACTCCACCCGTCCTTTTCCCTTCCATATAGACCAACACATTGTTCTATTATTCACTACCTCATTTTGTACACCATTTTGCATGTGTGAATAAAAGGTTGTTGGTCTTTCTCTCTAAAAACCAATAAAATCATTTACTAAGTTGTTATTAAAATAAATATTATTACTAAGAGTGTTAGTAATATTATAAATATTATCAAGGGTAAGTTTTACAAATATCTAGTTAGTATTTGTAAGATTATTTGGGTGATTTGTTCTTGGGTGCAACTTGAAGGAGACTTTCTTGTTGAAGGTTTTTCAAGGAGGATCATCCATTTCTTTTTAGCTCAAGAACAAACTAGGTAGGTGATCTAGTTTGTGCCCATATTACCATAAAATCAATGTAAGAAAATTTTTTTTCCTTAACTTTCATTTTTATGCTTTTATATTTGCATGCATGTTACATAGATCATTAAAATGATAAATTATGAGATAATTTAATTTTTATTAGAGAGTCTAATATGGATCTATGATCTTTCAAGTGGTATCAGAGCATAGGCTTGTAATTTGCATGTTCATTTTAAGCATATTAATAAATTATGTGATAATTTATAAGAACTCAAAAATTGTGTTAGAAGCGGTTTTACAACGAAATTTTTGGGACATGCATACCTACTGATCTCAAAAGATTTGTGGTTAAGTTTGGTGGTTTATGAAGTTATTTTGCTATTTTTAATGATTTTTGGTAGAAAACCGAGTCAAAATGCCGTATTTTAGTTAAAAATTGACTAAAAATAGTTAAAAGTTGATTCAGTCCATGTAATTTTTATGGTATTTCATGCATGTTTTTTAATGATTGTATGCAAAAGGTTGAAGGTTGGTTTGAATTTTTTGCATGTTTATTGATTTTATGAGATAAAAGTCGATAAAAGTGAAATAAATTAATCATAATTTCGAAACAATTGATTCTGCCCATGATAAATTTATGTACATTTAAAAATATTATTTAAATGTTAAAAGTGATATTTAAAATATATTTTCACCTTGTTTTGATGTTTATTGGTTTTAGTGGTTAAAAACCGATAAATATCGATCTTTTTCTTCATAAATTTTATCCGAATTTTTGGGGCAATGTTTCTGAAATTTTGGTGTTCTTGGGAGTGTTCCAGAATACTCAAAATTTTTGTTTCAATTGTTTGGGTAATTTTTCAATTATTTTGGATTTTTACTTAAAAATTATGATTTTACCGATTAAATTAGCAAAATATCACCAAATCAAACTAATTATTCATCATAAAATTATTGAGGACTAATTTTGAGGTACAAAACAGTTTGGACAATTAGTTTGGACTTAAATGAGATTTAAGAGTTGATTATTGATTTTTACATGTTAAAAATCGATTAAATCCACAAAAACCGAGATGGATACCAACGATTGATAGATAGGGCGATTTTGGCATCATTTTACAGAATTTTAAGCATATTTATTTAAGTTGAATAAATGATTGTCATTTATTTAAAATATTTATCTTGTTGTACCTAGTATGGCCTAGTTTAATTTTAATCGTTATTACCCGAAATGAATGGGAATAGCGATGTGTTTGTAATTAAATACGATATCGTATCGTCGGTTTGTAATTAATTAATAGTTTTATTTATTTTATTAATTAATGTATAATAGGAATAGCTATGTAATTTAAATTGTAATAGTTATTCTTACCGGCGTTTCCAAAAGACGGATTACATCGAGACGGTGTCTATTTTTGGAAGGTGTTCCAAATCCCACAAGAAGGAGCTACTTTTGGAATGAAGAGGCAAGGGACCAAGGAGTTGGTTTCCGAAATGTAATAGACTATATTTTATTAACTAGGTTGCCATACTAGGATTTATTCATATGCTTACTTGTTTGCTTGTTTTTATTTTCGCGCATGCCAAAATCGCCATTCACATGCATTTTATTTTCGCGGTTGTCAATTCACGTCATTTACATCTGCCGACTTAGTTCACTTATAGGGAATTTATGACGAAATTGACAAGATCTCTCACATAACTAAAATTGAGATTAGCCTTACCAATTAGTAACACCTATGAATCCCTTGTTCATTAGAGTCACGCTCGCCCAAGCGGGGTGTTTTCTTTTTACCTTGGGCAAGTAGGGTGGTAAACGGTTATCACGTGCCAAAGTTGGTTGGACTCAACGGGGTATAAGACGGTCTTGTATTCCGGGGCTAGTAGATGAATTTAAGGAAATTCGTCAACCAAGAGTTCTAGAGGTAGAATTAGTCAACGTGACTTACCGAATTTACACAATTATGGGATGTTTCGCCCAAGCGATGCCTATTTTTGTCTAAAGACGGGTCTTGGAATCATTTATATAATTTAGTAGGAGATCATTATATAAATGTTAAAACTTGTTGAACATGTTTTCACAAGTATTTTTAAAAACATTGAATGTTAATTTTTCCTATTTTTCGTTCTTTTTCATTAATGTATATACTATGACATCGCGCATTTCATCCTCCTTTCATCCTCTATTTATTATTATACTTGTTTCATTCTTTCATAGAAAGCGGTTTCTTTGAAGGAATTAATGATTGGTAACATGATTTACCAATTCACCTACATAAGCTTACAACGATTTTTGCGGTTATTATACAACTTAATTAACGTCCATACATATTAAAAAGGGGTTTCATGTTGCAAACTCATATTACGAGTTTAAAAGGAAGTCACATTTTATCAAGAGAGTCTTGATTTCGGAAGCGACACCTCCGTCATGAAGATGACAAACTAGCTTTAATTACTCAAGAGTAATTCGAAAGTTTGCGAAAAGAGTTTTCAAAAACACTTATAATACTCCAATATGATACCGTCAAATGGCTCACTTCGAGAAAGGCCAAATCAATTGTTTATGCGCTAAAGAGTTTAGGCATATGATAACAATTGAACGGTTAGGTAGTCCAATTTCGCAAGAAGTTGAGATTTTGCCACATGTTACACTCACTTAATAGTAATTCACTCTTACTAAGTGTATAAAATATCACGAATGACATGAAGAGAGGTCTTCATGAGATTCATTTTTGCTTGATTAAAGCAAAGAGGAATGTGAAAGTGAGTGGGAGTTAAGAAGTATCAACCCTAGATGTATGCGTTAGAACAAAGTTGAAAGAGACATCTACTCAATGGATAGGCTAGTTCCACTATCTTGGTATGAGATACCAAGTACGGGTCATTTCTTTGTAAAGAAGTTTACATGAATTGATAAAACGTAAGACGTCTAGCATAGGACATTTTTGTATCGAAGTGGTGCTAGAGTAGCAATGATTTCGATAAGGACAAATGTACCTAAATTTGGTTTTAAAAAAATGTAATTATCTATGTTTATACATAGAAGGCATCAGTCATGTGATTTAAAACAAAATGCTGTACCTACTCCTATGATAACTTGGTGGTTGGTTTAGACCACTTAAGTTAGAGGAATTTTACATTCTTCATGAAAACTAAATGTTATACTATCTTGTAGATTTTAAAGTCTCTAATCCGGTGAACCCAATTGATCTAACCTCAAGTAAAATTCGTTTAAACGAATAAACGATAAGCACATCGAACAACCATTTGATTGAGAATCTTATGGTGTGTGTGCATAAATTATGTTTTCTTTTGCAGAAAAGAAACACAATAGTGAGGTGATTGACCATATTAAGGCCGATAGTTGGTTATAATATACTTTGTTACTTTTACCGTAATGTTAAGTAGATATGAAAATCTCATATCTATTTAATAAGACATAAAAGTGATTTTTGAAACGTGGAATATTTTCAAAATGAAGTAGTAAACCAAAAGCATGTCAAGATTAAGATGTTGATCGGAAGTTTCAAAGTAATGACTTTGAAGATCAAATGGGTAATATCAAGTAATGACCTTGATAATCACTAAGAAGATTGTGAACCAGTTCACATAATACCTTCTCCTTGGGACACCATAGAGTATGGTGTAGTCAAGTATATAAACCGAACTTTATGAGATATAGTTTGAGGTTTTTCGCAATTTTTGTAAGCTATTTTCTCACGAAAAGATTAAAACCCGACTATAATAGCCTAAATGACTCCATATGAGATATGGATAGGGAGAGTCCCTAACTTGTCTTTTTATACATTTGGGATCATAAATGTTTATGTTCAGAACCAATTTGTGTATTTGTGAGGGTTATCCAAAATTGAACCACTTGGTTTTTACTCCTCCAAAACGAGAACAAAGAGTTTGTGGCTCATAATACTGTCTTTCTAGAAACATTTTTATTTTCTGGAAGACAGAGTGGGAGAAATTTTGAACTTACGGAAGTCCAAGACCCACAACCTGAGTATAAAGCAAGAAGACGTCCTTTATTGTGGCTCAGTGGTTATAAGGAGATAATTTTGCGATAATATTGCGTTACTTTTCAAAAGTGACGAATTTTAAACCCTCATCAAAGGATTTTCTATAGTATGAACTCTATGTGATGGCGTGTCACCATGCAATTCGAATTGATCTCCTTGCACACGATGCGATAAGGAAGGAAACACGAGATGTTTTCGAGACTTGATTTAAGGTGAATACTTTGGTTGGTTACCTTGATCTTGTCGTAAAGGTTACATAAGATGTTTAAAATTTGGGCTTGTTATAGAGAGTTTGTGACAACCCAAATGCCCTTATCAATTCGTATGGTCTTAGCAATATAGCCTCTCATGAGGAGCCTCTCATGAGGATGAGTTTAGGCAAAAGGATAACGAAACTTTCTCCTTGAATGTATCTTATGAAGGGAGAAGTTTTGCTGATGTTGTCAATGCTAAGAAGCCTAGCATGCTTGAAAGATCCATTTTGTGATCTATATACGTCAAAGAGTTGGAACTTTGGGTTCAATCATGTAGTCTATCAAAATGGTATTACTCGAGTGTCGAGATAACATGATGATACATGGAGTTTAGTGGGAGCTAAAGTGAGTTTCTTAGTCTAAAATATGTGTTTGACATATTAGTGACTAGAAATGTAGCTAAGGTGATATTTCTTAGTCTAAAATATGTGTTTGACATATTAGTGACTAGAAATATTTTCGGGTGAATACTTGAGAGTAGCATGGCGCATATTAAATATCCGGATCTAATGAGATAGATCTCTATGGATATTAGCATTATAGTCAAGAGACTTATGTGATAAGATTCTTGACTCGTTCAAGTTGTTGAACAATTAATATGATCTCTTGTGCTTCCGCTGCAGGATCTATTAAATATGCTAAAAGCTTCTCTCGTCGGGACTTATCATGTTGAGAATATGAGAAGTCATTACCAATCATTTTCTAGTGAGTGTCACTAGATGATTATCAAGAGCATCCTTGATTACTTGAGAAGCACTGAGGCCGGATTTACTCTTGTAGTTTGGAGGAATTTATGAATTTTGTGTAAAAGGATTACACGGAAACATTCCTACGCTTATAAGATGTTATGGGCCTCGTTAAGGAATGGTTAACATGTAAAAGTGTTATGTGCATAAAGAATAATATGTATAAGAAGTTATACATATATGTATGAGGAGTCATACATAAAAGATGTCATATGAAGGATTTGTATAAGAGTTATACGTATAAATCATGAACGAAAGCTAAGTACATTACAATATCCGATATTGTATAAGAGACGGTTGATATCCGGAGTTTAATGGAACTAGAGTAGTTCTGTTACCCGAATATCATCTCCCGAGAGACTGTGAAAACAGTGGGAGTGTTTGACTGGCTTTAGAACCAGAGTCTAAAAACTTGTTTAGACATATACTTAAAAAGGCTCTATGTGATGAAAAGATTGCATAGAACAAAGGAAAATAGCAATGGAAATTAGAGTGATGCAACTGTTGCTAATCCTCTAGCTAAAATCATTGGCATAAGGTAGACATGATAGTAATGTCATCTCAATGTGATTGAGGAGTATACCTTAATTGCAGAAGATCGTTATGTAAATATTGGATAGAGTATTGATATTTACATAAGTGATGATCGCATTCATTGTTTGAGTTTCTTTAAGAACTCAATTATTGATTTATTTGAAAACATTGAATACCTTGTTTATCTGAATAAGTTGTGGAGACAATGTTGAACACTATTCAAGTGAACAAGATGAATATTGTATTTTGTCCCTAGTCACTTAATGAGGTGACATCTCGGAGTGACTAGATTGTAAGTCGATTGATGGTTGTTCAACACCATAAGGTCATACGTGATGACTAGTCGATTACATAGGCAGAGTGTGTGACACTTTGCCGAACAGTGACCATTTAGAGAGTCCCTAAGTTCTTTTATAGACGCCTGGTCATGGCGGGGATCTCTAAGATGTTCTAATGAGTCGATTCTTTTGACTGGAGACTATTATCTGAGCAAGTGCAGTTTCCGAGTGACTTTGGTTTTTGTCCTAGGTCGTGCCGTGAAAGGAGGCCAAAAGGGCATTTACTAGGTCATGATGATCTGTATTGTGCAATAGGATAGATAGGACATACAGGAATTGTCCACCCACGTTGGGTAAACTATATCTCAAGGCCACTCGAAGAGTTAATGACTACAAATGCGAGGCCACGTTCGGAAGTAATCTGTGAGAGATTCTTCCGATCAGGTAGTCACACTCCCGATCGAGAAAACCACTCGCGATATGTTCATGTGCAAGTGCGACCTGAAAGACACCTTGCATTGAGTGGGAGATTAAAACGGACAAGAGAATTGGCAGCGCACACCTTGTGTCGGACAAGTGGGAGATTGTTGGAGTTAGTGTCCTCCAGTATAGTGCGTTTACATAATAAATCTCATTAATGGAATATCATCAGATATTTAATTATTTGATCCTCGTCAGTTGATTAACGTAAATCGATAACGGTTGGCTGACTAGAGTTTGACGTTATTGTCGTGAGACGGCGGTGATCAACTGACCCCTTTCGGTCACACCTAAAGGAACGAACCCCAATTGACAACTAATTAATTGTATGAGATACAGTTTATTTAGTCCCTTGATTTATAGAATAAGAGGTTAGTCGATTATTTTTAGAAAGATTTCGAGTTGCGAACTCGAGGCACGGCAGTTATTATTTAATTATGTGATAATTGAATAATGAATTTTGGGAGATGGGTTTTAGTTAATTAATTGTTAATTCACTAAAATTGTACTAATTGATTAATGTGATTAATATTAGTACGTAAAGAATATGTTATTGAAGGATTTGTTAAGAGAGTTTGGGGGTTTACTGACTATGACAAAATCTCATTCATGTCGAATGGGGTGTTTTTGATAAGGTTTAAAACTGAGGAAATGAAATTGCGTGTTCTTCAAGCTGGGCCAGTGTTCTTTGACAACAAGCCTGTGGTTGTCAAGGAATGGACTCCTAATGTTAAATTGGTTAAAGAGGCTGTTGATGTGATTCCTATCTGGATCAGATTTTATGGTCTTCCGTTAAAGTTTTGGGGTCCTGCTTTAATGAAGATTGCGGGGTTAGTTGGCAAACCAGTTAGATGTGATAGTAATACTTTACTGAAAACCTTCTTAGGACATGCCAGAATTATGGTTGAAGTACGGTTGGGTGCTGATTTACCAGATGTCATTCACTTCACTGATGAATTGGATGTGGTGCATAGGCAAATTATGCACTATGAATGGAGACCAGTTCAGTGCACTCAATGTCAAGGGCTGGGTCATTTGGCACGGGACTGTAGGGGGAAACAACCTCTGAAATTTCCTAAACCAGGGAAGAAGGTGTGGGTTCCTAAGGTCCCAGTGCAGGCCAAGGATCCTGTGGAGGAAGTCAGGGTTCCTGAGGTCCCTGTGGACCAAATTGTGACTAGTGGAGCTGTTGACCCTGGGCTGGGAGATTTGATAACACCTCTGCATCACCCCATTGCTCGTCCTTTTTCTGCTTCTAGGATAATCACCAAACTGTCTAGACAGGGAGGGATTGCTTTTGGAAATGGGAGAGGGTCATACATGGAGGTGCTGGAACATTCTGTTATGTATAGGAGAGTGTTAGCTGATGAAATGGAGGGCAGTTCTGGCAATAAAGAAAATGGGTAGCATAGGATTCTGGAACGTTAGGGGCATGAATAATGTGAATAAGCAGAAGGATATTAGATGGTTTTTGCATAATAATAATATTGGTATTTTTGGATTAGTTGAAACCGAGTTAGGATTTGTGGCAATTAATAAAGTTCATCAAGGATTGGGTCTTAATTGGGCCATGGTGACTAATAATGCAGCTCATGATGGTGGCAGAATATGGATGATTTGGGATGACAATAATTATGAGGTGGAGATACTTAGTATTGAAGCCCAGGTCATTCATGCTAAGGTTAAATTCTTACCTACAAGTTGTACTTGGTGGATGTCTGTGGTATATGGATTTAATAGGGTGGCTGAGAGGACATCCTTATGGGAGTCACTTGTTCTTATGGAGAATTGTGTTAATGGCCCATGGGTGGTTATGGGAGATTTTAACAATGTGCTTGCTATGAGTGAGAGGATAGGGTCTGAAGTCACTAATGCAGAAATGAGGGGTTTCCAAGATTGTGTGGATGTGTGTGGTCTTGTTGATTTGCCTGCTCAGGGTGCCTACTTTACTTGGAACAATAAGCATGAGCCTGGGGCTATGGTGTTTAGTAGGATAGATAGGGCTATGGCAAATGATGAATGGCTTGCTCAATATCCTGAGACCATTACTATGTTTCATCCTGAAGGTCTTTATGATCACTGCCCTTGTACTATTAATCTGAGGCCTACTTTGGTGAGAAGGAAAGGGAGTTTTAAATATTTTAATATGTGGGGGTCTGACCCTGGGTTTAGAGATGTGGTGGGCAATATCTGGGGGCAACCTGTGGCTGGCTACAAGATGTTTCAAGTTGTTAAAAAGCTTAAACTTCTGAAGCTACCTCTCAGGCAGCTTAATGGCAATGCATTTGCTAACATTGAAACCACTGCAAATGTGGCCAAAATGTTGCTTTATCATTTTCAGGAAAAACTTAATGCTGATCCTACTAATATCTTATTACAACAGAGTGAAAAGATCTTTGCTCGAGTTTTAAATTGCTTGAGGATGCTAAGCATAGCTTTCTGGCTCAAAAAGCCAAAGCTCAATGGTTTGCTGAGGGTGATGATAATACTAAGTATTTTCACAGCACCATTAAAGCTAGGAGAGTTTCTAATAGAGTACTCAGTATTAATGACATGAATGGCAACAACTGTACTACTCCTGATGCAATTGAACAGGCTTTTATAGATTATTATCTGAACCTCCTTGGCAGCAGCAAGGCAGTAAAGCATGTCCATGTCCCCACTGTGAGGAAAGGAAAGATTCTGAGTTCTGCACAAGGCCTTGATATGTGTAGAGCTGTGACAGTTGAGGAGGTCAAGCTGGCTCTGTTCTCTATTCCTCCCAACAAGGCTCCTGGCCCTGATGGGTACTCATCTCAGTTTTTTAAGGACACTTATGACATAATTGGAGGGGATATTGTAAGTGCAGTCCTTGAGTTCTTTCATTCGGGCAAGCTGTTAAAACAGGTCAACTCTACAACACTTACTTTAATTCCTAAGAAGTCCAGACCTGTTAGTGTGATAGATTTCAGACCCATTGCTTGTTGCAATGTATTATATAAGACTATTTCCAAGGTAATCTGTAATAGGCTTGCTAGTATCCTTCCTGAAATAATTAGTGCCAATCAAAGTGCATTTATTAAAGGGAGGGATATAGTGGATAACATTCTGATTTGCCATGATCTTGTGAGATTGTATAATAGGAGAGCATGTTCTCCTAGGAGTATGATGAAGATTGATCTTAAAAAGGCCTATGACTCTATTGAATGGCCTTTCATCAAGGAAATGCTTCAGGCTTTAGGGTTCCCTGATCAAATGGTGCATTGGATAATGCAGTGTGTTTCCACCCCATGGTATACACTGAGTCTTAATGGTGCTTCTTTTGGTTACTTTCAGGGAAGGAGGGGGATAAGACAGGGGGACCCAATGTCCCCTCTGCTCTTTACTATTTGTATGGAATATTTGAGTAGGGTGCTAAGTGAGGTGACAATGACTATGGATTTCAATTTCCATCCCTTATGCAGACCTTTGCAGTTGAGCCATCTGTGTTTTGCAGATGACTTGCTACTGTTTTGTAGGGGGGATAGGCATTCTATTATCATTTTATTAAGGGCCTTTGCTACTTTTTCCTCTGCTTCTGGGCTTGAGATGAATGTCTGATATATATTTCAATGGTATGAGGCAGGAGGAGATTGATTATGTGATAAGTATTTCTGGGATTAAAATTGGGAGCTTTCCTTTTAGGTACCTAGGAGTGCCTATCTCTTATAAAAGAATGGCAATAGGTGACTGTACTAGGTTGGTGGAAAAGATTATAAGCAGAATCAGAAGTTGGGGAGCTAGGAGTTTGAGCTATGCTGGGAGGTTGATCTTAGTTCAGAGTGTTCTCTCTCAGTTACACTCCTATTGGACCAGAATATTTATCATTCCCTTAACTGTTATTGATAGGGTGGAAAGGATTTGTAGGAATTACTTATGGTCAGGGTCTGACCTTTATTTGAGAGCTCCTGCTGTGGCTTGGGAGAAGGTCTGCCGTGAGAAAAAGTGTGGTGGATTAGGAGTGGTGAGTTGCAGGGAATGGAACATTGCTATGCTTGGGAAGTATGTATGGTGGATTGCAGCTAAGGCTGACCACTTATGGATAAGGTGGGTCAATCATATTTATATTAAGAATCAGCCTTGGATGGATTATAAACCTACCACTACTACAAGTTGGACATGGAGGAAAATATGTCATGTGAAAGATCAGTTTAAGGATGGCTATGTTGGTGGGAACTGGTGTAGAAATCAGGGGAGGTATACTGTTGCAGATGGGTATTCTTGGTTACAGCCTGAAGCTCCTAAGGTAACCTGGTATCCGCTTATCTGGAATGCTTCTGTTGTCCCTAAACATGCGTATATTGGTTGGCTTGCTATGCAAGGGCGACTTTTAACTAAGGACAGACTGGGTTCATTTGGTATTCAGAATGATGGACAGTGTGAGATATGTCAAGCTCATCTGGAGAATCATACTCATATGCTGTACCTGTGTTGTTACAGTCAGCATTGTTGGTCCCTGCTCTGGGAATGGCTTGATTATAAGTTCCCTTTGATTGGCTTATGTGACTGGTTTAGGAGATGGAGATGTAAGACCCTCATCAAGAAGCAGATCATTGCAGCAGCTATTGTTGGTCTGATATATCACATTTGGTTTGCTCGGAATATTTGCAGGTTGGAGGCAAGATTACAAGCACCATGGGCAATTCTTAAGCAACTGAAGGTTGAATTACAAGCTCGATTTCAAAGACCTTCTAAGATTGAGCTCGTGCAAAAGTCTGTTTGGGCATGTCAATTACTAGCAGTTTAGTTTGTTTATGCTTGTAATGTGTATGTCCGTAATGGTGGTGATTTCGATGTAATCCTTGAATGATTATCTATTCTTATAATATATTTTCACAGTTCACCAAAAAAAAAAAGAATATGTGTAGCAGTACACGTATATTTATGGAGTGATTTGGACAAAATTAATTGGAAGCATTTAAACATGATACGATGTTTAAATAAAATTTACACGTATTTGTGCGACAAATATAAGAACCAAACTGGACCCGTAAATGGGACATTGGACCGTGTAAATGGAGTGTAGTGGATGATCATAATCATTTCACTTTACTAGATTTTCTTCCATAAGTTGTCATAACATCTTTTTGCATGTGACAAAAGATTGGACAATATTGAAACAAATCCACTCCTACACACTACTACTCCACCCGTCCTTTTCCCTTCCATATAGACCAACACATTGTTCTATTATTCACTACCTCATTTTGTACACCATTTTGCATGTGTGAATAAAAGGTTGTTGGTCTTTCTCTCTAAAAACCAATAAAATCATTTACTAAGTTGTTAGTAAAATAAATATTATTACTAAGAGTGTTAGTAATATTACAAATATTATCAAGGGTAAGTTTTACAAATATCTAGTTAGTATTTGTAAGATTATTTGGGTGATTTGTTCTTGGGTGCAACTTGAAGGAGACTTTCTTGTTGAAGGTTTTCCAAGGAGGATCATCCATTTCTTTTTAGCTCAAGAACAAACTAGGTAGGTGATCTAGTTTGTGCCCATATTACCATAAAATCAATGTAAGGAAATTGTTTTTCCTTAACTTTCATTTTTATGCTTTTATATTTGCATGCATGTTACATAGATCATTAAAATGATAAATTATGAGATAATTTAATTTTTATTAGAGAGTCTAATATGGATCTATGATCTTTCATGAATGAGAATGATTAACAATAATTAAAGAGAGGATTAAGAAAATTATACCTATAGAGATTCCAAAATAATAATGCAAATAATAATAGAAGTACTTGATGATTGATGGAAGGTTGTCAATCTCCCAATAAACCCAAATGATCTTCTAATTACCCAAAATAAATGAAGAACAATAGAGAAATTAAGAAAAGATTAAGTATTGAGATTTGTATTAAGACTAGATTTTGAGTTGATTACAAGATTAAGGAATGATTACTAATTGATTACAACTTGATGATAATCTAAGTAGTACAAAGGGGTATTTATACTAAAGATTAGGTAAAAAAATTAGGGTTACTAAGGGCTTAAATGACTATTAAGTCCTTAAGAAAAGTTGAGGAAATGCTCATGTCCAAGGAGTTGAGCATCTCCGTTTTGCTGGTCTTGGCACGGGACGAGCGTCTTGAGGATAGGCACGGGTTCCCTATAGTAAGATCCGAGTGGATTTCCAGGGGAGAAGCTCGGATCATCTTGCTTGAGGACGAGCGTCTTCAGCACGGGACGCTCGGATGGTGGGGAAGGGAGATGCTCGGATCATCTGTGATTCGCTCAGATCCTGGGCCAGACAGCTTCTTTTCTCTTCGTTCCTCAACAATCCGCGGGGATCTTGTTGAGGATGCAAGGATCCTTCTGTCATTGCCCAATTTACTTCATTATCTACATAGGCCATCTAGTATTGTCTTCTCCTTGATGCTTGGTCATTAGATGCGATCAATTTAGCTCCATTTTGCCATGTAAATGCAAGGTTTGCACTCCTCTCCTACCAAGGAAACAAAACCTCAAAGAATATGCAAAGTGGGAAACTAAAGATAGTAAATGACCCAATTATGCACTAAAAAGCATAGGAACGAGGTAGATTCGGGGACTAAATGTGCCCAAATATGAGTCACATCAAACATCCCCAAACCGAACCTTTGCTCGTCCCGAGTAAAGAGGTGACAAAAACTAGGACTCTTATTCAAACTAACCTACTAATATAGCCGATGTGAGACAATTAACGGGTCTCACTCCGCCTCTTCAACTCACAACAAGACAACCATGAGGTAGGATACCTTCTTGCAAGGCAAGGTGGGTCTTGCCAAAATGGTGACACATCCAATCATTAAAGCACATAAAACAAGTAATGAATGCATCTACAAAAATGAATAGCCACTTTCCTCATCTAAGTGGCGGAAATTATCTATAAGGGAAATAATCTAAGGGTACACATTCCATTATAGATACAATTTATTCAAGTTACTAAGCCTAGGAGGATACTAATAAATCACCTCCAAGTTGTGTCAAACTAGGGTACCTTTGTCCTCAATTGTAAACACTGGAGGATCGCGGAATTCCCCTTCTTGCTTAAACAAGAAGAAGGGTCGTCCCCTCTCTACCATGCACAAAAGTGGATTCGATGCATAAAGGGATCATTTGTATTTGAGTTTCATATGGGAGTTTGCTTTTGTTGTTGTTTTTCCCCCCAATTTCTTGTGGCATTTGACATTTGAGAACATTTTCTTTTTGCCATTTCTTTGATGTTTGGCATTTCAATACTTGACAATTTTCAACTTTTTGCATTTTCTTTTAAACGTTTTCAAAGTCACCCCACCCAATTAGTAACGAGGGTGGCTTATATTTAAAGCATAGGAGATTTCATTTTTGTTACTCCTCTTTTCTTTGATGCAATTGCAAACTTGTTCTTTTCTTTTCATTTCTTGAACTCAAATTTGAACAATTTTTGTGCTCATTCCCTTTTTGATGACAAAATGTGGTAGAACATGGATGATGGTTGTATGGTTTCAAGGGTCACCTTGGAATAAACGGTAGCCAAGGAGTTATCACACCACAAGGTACTCTTCACTAGGCCTTAATCCATGCTTCAAAGGATACTAGCATGACACATCCTAGGGTGTTTTACAAGTATTCTAACAAGCAGAGTCTCAAGAAGAAAAAGTGTCTACAAGGGCCTATATACACTTGTCAAGTTTCCCAAATAGATGCTTTCACAAAAATTTTCCTAAATGCAACTATATGCCATGATGCAACTAACATTTATACAACCTAATGCATATGCTTCTACCAACTAGTATGCCATATAATTTTAATGCAATCCTATAATCACATTTTTTATACCGCATCAATCAAAATAAAGTCACATAGTCATTAACATAAAGAGGAAAAGGGGGATTGGAAAGATCATACCATGCGGTCTTCAATATCCTCATGTCTCGGATGTGGCGTAGTCGATCAATGTGAAAAAGGATAAACAAACAAGCAAACAAACAAGTATGTACAATATATACAATTCTAAACTATAAAGGAAATGAACATGTTTTTGGGTTTTTCAATTTTTCAAATTTTTATGGTTTTTATGTTTTTTTATGAAATAAAAAAGACATGTTTTTGTATTTTTCAAAATTTTTAATTTTTATCATTTTTTTTATAAAAGTCATGTTAGAATTTCTCATCCCCACACTAGTATGGGCATAGTCCTCAATGGCCAATACGATAGGAAATTATGCAAACTATATGAAAATGCATGATTTTTATACTAAATGCAAACTATATGATATATAAACAAAAGTGAATGCAAACTAAGTTATGTTATATGATGCATGAATTTTTATTTGGTTGGAGAGCATAATTTAAATTAACTCCCAATGCTTATGCTTGAACTTCCCCAAACCAAATGAGAGTGAGGGAGTTCATGCATAAAAATGTTACGCATGCAACTAAACTTGTCATTTTGGATTTTCATGTGGGAACAATAAAAGACACCTCAATGGGACCGAGGTGGGAGTCCTCTAGGTGGTGCTAGGACTCAACACTCATGATCAAGAATAAATTAAAATGTTATAAAGACAAAGCTAAAAGGAGGGGTAGGAAACTCACAATGGGTAGTGGTATCCTCCAAAAGCTTGTCTAATCCTCAATCGTCACTCATAGCGACATCACTACCATCTCCATCATCATCATCATCTTCCTCACTAGTATCATCTTCATCATCTACCTCCATAGATCCGGAGGCTTCACCACTATCACTTGAACTTTATTCTTCTTCCTCACTTCCCTCTTCTTCTTCACCTTCTTCATCTTCTTTATCACCACTCTCAACAACAACCTCCTCATCACCCATGCTAGCATCCCTAGAAGCATTAGGAAAGAACACTTTTCTATCCGCCCAACTAGGCAAAGGACATGATGGGTCAAGGTGTCGTTGCCTAGCTAGGTGTAAGAGGGGCGGATATTGAGCTCTATATGCATTGACTCGGTCTTCATAGGCTTGCTTGTGCATGTGTTGCATCAATAGAGTCAAGTAATCGTTACCTACCGCAACATCTTCAGGTTGGAATTCTTGATAGGTAAACGGGTAGGGTGGAGTGACAATAGAGGAGGATGAGGATTGGGCAATGTCCTCCCTTTGTTGTTGTATAATCAATTCGGCTTCCTTGGAGAGTGGAAGAAGATAGTTTGTCCTACGGACATTGAGTCGGCATATTTTGCTTGGTAAAATGAAGGACTTGGCATCTTTTATAAGCCACTCAAATTTGTTGTCAAGATTGTCGTTCTTGACCCAATGGAATTTGTGAACCATAGTGGCTAGATCAATGAGGTGGCCTCCTTTAACCGGCTTATAAGTCTTATCTTTGTTGAAATTCCGGTTGAAATGCTTTGCCAACCATGTTACCAATCCCCCATTTACTATAAAGGCCGCACCTTCCTTG
Organism: Silene latifolia; assembly: GCF_048544455.1. Taxonomy (NCBI): domain Eukaryota; kingdom Viridiplantae; phylum Streptophyta; class Magnoliopsida; order Caryophyllales; family Caryophyllaceae; genus Silene; species Silene latifolia. The sequence goes on from NC_133531.1 coordinate 70,316,964, forward strand.
CCATGGTCGATGTTAAGCCACCTTTCGATTAAAAGTTGAAGAATATTGTATCTCGTGGTGAACTTCTTATCGACATTTAAGGTTGACTCGAGATAGATGAAATCAAGTTCGGTAAAATGATTAGTCCCCTTCCTAGCAATTAAAGTGTTTCCAACAACCTTGTGCTATACCCTTATACCCGGATGGTGGACATAAAGGGCACGACAATCATGGTAAGACGTAAACTTTCTTCCGGTAATAGCCTTCCATAAAGGAGCGGGATCATATTTTGTTGGAGGTTTCTTCACATAGGTTAAGTCATTATTAAGACCAAAAATTTTACCAAACGCACCAAAGCCCATCTTTCTATCCACATTCTCAAGGCGGAATTCAATGTTCGTTCGATTCTCCACCTTTGTAACTTTCAATGAACTTAGAAATTCCAAGGTGAGGGAGGGGTAGGTCAATTCTTGCATATCAAACAATGTAAGCAATCCCATAGACTCAAAGAAGTTCTTGGTCCTTTCAAGGACACCCAATTTGGTTAAGGCATCTTGGCAAATAAACTTGGTGGGTAAAATCGACTTCTTAGCAAGAGACACAAAATTTTTCCTATGAGAATCAGATGTGAAAGTTACCTCCGGATATTTTTCTCGTTGCTCAATAACCGGGATAGAAGTAGTAGCTTCCACATAGGAATAGGAGTTCCTTGAGTTTCTCTTTTGCTTGATGTATCACCAAAGCCTTAGAAGCTTGAAGTGCTTGTTGCCTTTTGGAAAGGTTTGGTTTTGTGGGTGCCTTGCTTCCACCTTTGGTCCTAGCCATTTGTTCTTCTCCTTTGTATGTATCAATAACCAAAGATTTGCTTGAATTCTTATGTTATCCTCAAGCTTCAATAAAACCCAAATCGATTTAGGATTTTCGAGTTTTGCCCTTAATCCCAGAAAATCGATTCAATTGTTGAGGATTTTCATGTTTTAATGGCTTCTTGTTGATAGAGGAGTGATTTGTTTGAGTTTTGAGGAAGTTTGGAATTGATTTGGGTGAATTTGGTTGAGGAAATTGATTTTTGTGGATGGAGAGATTGAGGGTTTTGAATGTGTGTTTATATTTTGAATGAAGGAAATGAAATGGGAAAAGGGGATTTAAATCCCGTGTTTTTGAATTTCAGCAGGGGGAGACGAGCGTCTTCTGGCTGGGACGCTCGGATTGTAGTTCAGCCAGTTTTAAGAAATGAAGTCCATGCTGAGACGAGCGTCTTCAGGAGGAGACGAGCGGATTGCTGCCTGGAGACGAGCGGATTCTTTTGAGGACGCTCGGATTCCAGCCTTCCAGGTCAGAGTGAAATCCCAGATTTTGGTCTAACCAGGACGAGCGGATTCTCTTTGAGACGAGCGTCTTTTGGTTGAGAAGAGCGGATTCTTGAGGAGACGCTCGGATTCTCACCTAGTGCATATTCTTCCTTCCCAGCTCTGCCAGGACGAGCATATTTCAATCAAGACGCTCGGATTTTCATCCAAGACGAGCGGGTTCTCTCTGAGATGCTCGGATTGCTCCTGTACCTCACGGATTCAGTTCCACCCATGGGTATTTTCATAACCCAAGTTATTTTGTCTTCATTCCTTTGGTCTTCATTGTGGGGGCACTACGAAGGCTTGGATAGCCTAGGCAATTGCTATCCCCACACTAAGTCAAAACACTACACATGAAGAAACATTAGAGCACCTCCCTCACTTTCTCTCAAAATGATGATCTTGATCAAAGTATAAAAAAGTTAGATCCAAAAATTGACAAAAATGCAATACAATAAGTAAAATGCAAGTTAAGGGGTTAGAATATTTATAAATGGTGGTTTAGGGAGGACTCCACCAAACTCTCATTCATGTATGAGATGTCAAGGAGGCATAGCCAAGGTGTTGTTAATGTTGCTCAACACCTTGAAGAAGTAGTCGAAGGCTTGTTCATTGTCATTATAAAGATCTTCAATAGTCCTTTGCACATTGTGTCCTTCATTGTGGTGACTTGAGTGGAAATGGTCACCAAAGCCTTGGTCCACGGTCATAGCATTGCCAATATAAGGATTGACTAATCCTTCGAATTCATCATCCCATAGACCGCATACTTCATTAGCTTGCTTCCCAATAGTATCATGAGTTGATGAGAACAACTCCTCTTTCTTCTTGTCATTATGGCCAATGAGGCCTTCTTCTTCTTTTGTCATGAGTGGTGGTGAGCTATTCAAGCTCTCATTCTTGTTGAAACTTTCTTGCTCTTTGGATGGAGCATCTTGGAGATTATCCACTTTCTTCTCCCATATGGGTGGCGATTCTTTACCCATAGCTTGTCCTTTGCATTTAGATGCCAACTTCTTCTTATCACTTTCTCGGCTATAATGATCAACCATATAACATGGCTCATGTAGTCGGGGAGCTCTCATTGTTTTGTTAAGGTTAAAAGTGATTGTTTCATCTCCTACTTCAAGTGTGAGCTCTCCATGTTTCACATCGATCACCGCTCCCGCGGTGTGTAAGAAAGGTCTTCCTAAAATGATAGGAATGTTGGAATCCTCCTCCATGTCTACAATAACAAAGTCTACTGGGATGAAGAACTTGCCAATTCTTACCGGCACATCCTCCCATACTCCTAAAGGTATCTTTGTTGATCGATCCGCCATTTGAAGCGTGATATTGGTGCACTTGAGCTCTCCCATTCCTAGCCTTTTGCATACCGAGTATGGCATGACACTTAAACTTGCCCCGAGGTCACGTAAAGCTTTGTTGATTGTAGTGTCGCCAATGGTCCATGGAATGTAAAAACTTCTCGGATCTTTGAGCTTTGGAGGGGGACTTCCTTGAAGAATCGCACTACTCACTTTGGTGAAGGCACTAGTCTCTAGCTTCCGGATGGATTTCTTCTTTATAAGAATGTCTTTTATGTATTTCGCATAGGCCGGAACATGATTAATCAATTCGGTGAATGGGATTGAGACTTCCAAGTTCTTCACAATTTCCATGAACTTGCCCAATTGTTCATCAAGCTTAGGCTTAGCTTGACGACTTGGAAATGGAAGTCTAATCACAATAGGCTCTTTCTCCTTGGCCTTTTCTTCATTTTTCTTCTTTGAAACCTCTTGGATGGTGGGTTCTTCTTCCTTAGAGCTCTTCACAACTCTTTCCTTGTCACTAGCCTCCACAATGTCTTCCTCAATTGGCTTCTTTGGTCCATCATACCTAGTACCACTCCTCAAATGGATGGCACTCACCGACTCATGTCTTGGGGGATTACCTTGAGGTGGTAATTGCCCCTTTTGTCTTTGAGAACTAGAAGATGCTAATTGAGACATTTGGGTTTCCAACATCTTTGTGTGAGCTAGTATGTTGTTGATGGTGATGTCTTTTGCTTGGCTATTCTTGTTGGTTCTTTTGCATTTGGAGGACCGCTTTTTGAAGGACCGCTTTTTGAACATCAAAACCTTGGTCATTTGTTTGATTGTATGGAGGTTGGTTTTGATAACTTTGGTTTTGATTGTAAAAGGGTATTTGAGCTTGGTTTCTCATTAGAGATGGGGTGTATGCTTGAGGGTTTTGGACATTTTGACTTTTGTATGAAATATTGGGGTGGAATTTAGTGTTCTCATTGTAATAGTTTGAATAAGGGGTGCCACTTTTGTATACTTGGAAAGCATTCACTTGTTCACTTGTTCCCCTACATTCACTTTGGTCATGTCCCAAAGTTCCACAATTCTCACATATTCCACTTGGAATTGATGATGATGCCATCATGAAATTAACATGTTGCTTGGGTGATTTGGAGGCCTCTTCAAGTTTAGCCATGGCCTTCTCAAACTTCAAATTAATGGTGTCAATGTGAGCACTTAATTGAGCACCTAATTGAGTAATGGAGTCTACCTCATGCTTTCCTCCTCTAGTAGCCTTCCGATGTCTACTATATTGCGAGTTATGGACCGCCATTTACTCAATTTTGTTCCATGTTTGATTGTCATCAACTTCGGTGAACATACCATTGGATCCCATGTTGAGAATGTTTCGGGAGTCTTCATATAGACCATTCTAAAATTGTTGTACAAGGAACCACTCGCTAAGTCCATGGTGTGGACAAGATCGGCAAATGCCCTTGAATCTCTCCCATGCTTCATACAAAGATTCCTCATCCCTTTGTTTGAACCCGGTGATTTGGGCTCTCAACATGTTAGTCTTCTCCGGAGGATAGAATTTTTTGTACAAAGCAAGTGCCAATTTCTTCCATGAATCAATACCAAGAGTAGCCTTATCTAGGCTTTTCAACCATTGTTTCGCGGTACCAATTAAAGAAAAAGGAAATAAGACCCATCAGATTTGGTCTTGAGTAAATCCGGTTTTGAGAAATCGCATCACAATAGTCACAAAAAGTCTCCATATGAGAATGAGGGTCTTCACTAGGCATCCCTCCAAATTAACTTCTCTCAACTAATTGTATGAATGCGGATTTGGCAATGAAATTACCGGTTAAATGTTGTGGTGTAAGAGTACCATTTGGTAGGTTCTCCTCGGTTGGCACGGAATGTGATGAGAATTTAGGCATTGTGGGTTGATTTTGTGGTGGGTTTTGTATTGGGTTGTCCTCTCCTTCTCTTGTAAAAGGGTTGGTAAACTCAATGTTATTTGGTTGAATGTCCACAATCTCACCAATACCTACAACTCTTGAAGTATTTCTAGCAAGTCTTCTATTGTTGGTCAAGGTTCTTTCAATTTCAAGATCAATGGGTAACAAGTTACCTTGTGATCTCCTAGACATGCAAAATATCAAACAACTTGAAAACAATTAGAACAACATTGAGGAGTTTGACTTCCCCAAGGTAAAGAAAGGCACAACTAAAAACAATTAAAGAAAATCAAATCAAGTTAACACCATCCCCGGCAACGGCGCCATTTTTGGTTCGGAGGTTTAAAACTCGTCGTCAAAAGTTACCCAACCAAAACAATATTTATAACTTCACCAACTACTCTTAGTAAAGAGGCAAGTAAAGGTCGGATCCCAAGGGACGGGTATTGATGTAGGATTTTCAATTGTAAATGGTCGTGTCTTAGGGTATCACAATTTGGGGTTGAGATAGGAGATCAATTAAAACTAATCAATAATAAAAACAAAGCAAGGTAAATAAAATGAAGGTGTAAACAATTGATTAAAAGCACTAGGGTATCATGGGTTCATAGGGAATTCATGGGAGTTGATCATACAAACATGTTCTCAAATTATAAGCAAGCAATTATTATTGTGATAGGATCGAGTTAGTGTATATCTTACAATCCCTAAGAAGGTTTGGGTCCCGGAGCCGAATCGATTAGATTGTACAACACCTACAAGTCGACTTAATCATTCCTATTCAACACTATGCATGGTCTAATGAGGCTCGAGTTGGTTTATATCTTACAAGCCTCATTGAAAAGATAAGTGATGGGTAAAAAATGCAAGGATTCATAGGCTCGCATTTCATCAAACATAACATGTGCATAAGTTTAAATCACAACAAGCAAGCAAATAAATTATGTGAACATATTAGATTAAGCATGAATCATTCCCCATGTTGGTTTCCCCTAATTACCCATTAACCCTAGCTAAGAAAACTACTCACTCATTATCAAGTTTAACATGCTAACAAGGTTGTCAATCACATTAACAAGACAAAACATGACGAATGAATGAGAATGATTAACAATAATTAAAGAGAGGATTAAGAGAATTATACCTATGGAGATTCCAAAATAATAATGCAAAGAATAATAGAAGTACTTGATGATTGATGGAAGGTTGTCAATCTCCCAATAAACCCAAATGATCTTCTAATTACCCAAAATAAATGAAGAACAATAGAGAAATTAAGAAAAGATTAAGTATTGATATTTGTATTAAGACTAGATTTTGAGTTGATTCCAAGATTAAAGAATGATTACTAATTGATCGATTACAACTTGATGATAATTTAAGTAGTACAAAGGGGTATTTATACTAAAGATTAGGTACAAAAATTAGGGTTACTAAGGGCTTAAATTACTATTAAGTCCTTAAGAAAAGTTGAGGAAATGCTCCTCTCCAAGGAGATGAGCATCTCCGTTTTGCTGGTCTCGGCACGGGACGAGCGTCTTGAGGATAGGTACGGGTTCCCTGTAGTAAGATCCGAGCGGATTGCCAGGGGAGACGCTCGGATCATCTTGCTTCAGGACGAGCGTCTTCAGCACGGGACGCTCGGATGGTTGTGAAGGGAGACGCTCGGATCGTCTGTGATCCGCTCGGATCCTGGGTCAGGCAGCTTCTTTTCTCTTCGTTCCTCAACAATCCGCGAGGATCTTGTTGAGGATGCAAGGATCCTTCCGTCATTGCCCAATTTACTTCATTATATACATAGGCCATCTGGTATTGTCTTCTCCTTGACGCTTGGTCATTAGATGCGATCAATTTAGCTCCATTTTGCCATGTAAATGCAAGGTTTGCACTCCTCTCCTACCAAGGAAACAAAACCGCAAAGAATATGCAAAGTGGGAAACTAAAGATAGTAAATGACCCAATTATGCACTAAAAATCATAGGAACGAGGTAGATTCGGGGACTAAATGTGCCCAAATATGAGTCACATCACACTTATTTATGTTAATCGTTTCTCTATTGCAACTCCGATTTCATTACCTCGGAAAACCGAGAAGGTAACATCTCCCAATTACCTTGGCCGGGTAAGAAGGGGGTGTTACAGTCCGCATCCAAGACCCGAACCCTTAATTGGAGATCGAGAACCCACAATCGGCAGGACAGTCCGAAAGAGGCGGAAGATATGAGATAAACCCACAATCGGCAGGATAGTCCGAAAGAGGCGTAAAGATAAGTCAAGCAAAAAGGTATAGCATAAAGGCATTATCATAAGAATACGACTCACTACAAGTAATTGTTATAATGATTCTTTCATACTTGTGTTATATTAATGAATATTTCATTTCATAATTAAACGTGCCGGTTAAATAAAATATAACAGGCGGTAATGAATGCTTCACGCTATGTAAAATACGAGACGGGACGTAAGTAGCAACAAATGGATAATTCCCAAGGGTCCACCGTGATAATGGGTTGACCCGACAACCATAAGATAGAGGCAAGCCCAACTAATTAAAACCACACAAATCACCAAAAATGGAAAAGGGAAAACAAAGTGGGTAAACCAAACACCATCACATACATCTCGTCCTACTCCTCTTTACAACAATGCGAACTTGATAGGTTGAACACAAGACTAGTATCAAACAAAACACATTCTGATTTTTCATGTATATAATTGAGATAAATGCAAACTGAAAGTGAAAACAAACTAGATTCGAAACGGACTTGCCTCGCCTGTTTTTCTTCATTTTTCCCATGATACAAACATAAATGAAAGCACGCTAAATTCAAAGTGTACACACATATAGATTAAGAACATACATTCGAGCATACAAGTGAGAAAAAGCGTAAAGAACCGAACTTTGTCAAACAAGCACATATAAAACGACACATAAGACAGAGTTTCGACATTTTTGTCGAGTAACCTATCACCGCTACCTTATAGCTTCTTCAATCTTCGAGGGAATGGTCTATTATGAACGAGTTTCCTTCAGGGTCCTCAATGCCTTCAACTAGAAACCGAAATGACACCCAAAATTAGCTTAAAAACGTCACACCCATAAGACGGGTCGACCCGAAAACTCCACAAGACTACGTCTTTCTTACCTTGAAAGATGAAGGAGGAAGTAAGGAGGATAATGGTATGAAAATTAAGCAAAAAGGTTGAGAAATGAGGGCGGGATCTCGGGTTGAAGCTCGGTAAAAATGGCGTTTTTTGGGGCTCTGTTGATTATTGTTGTTGCTGGTGAGTTTTCGAAAGAGGGAAAGAAGGAGGAGGGTGGGGACGGGTGTGTGTGTGTGTGTGTGTGTGTGAGAGAGAGAGAGAGTATAATAATAATAATAGTAGTAGTAATAGTAATAGTAGTAATAATAATAATAATAATAATAATAATAATAATAATAATAATAATAATAATAATAATAATAATAATAATAATTCGTTTCTTATATGAGGAGGACATGACTAAAATTAAGAATGACTCATGGAATTTAAATGGATTCCCTTTGGTATTCAAGGATTGGAGTCCCACAATTGTTGAAGAACTGACCTATGTTTCCACAGCTCCTATATGGTATTATTCCCAAACCTGGATCCCTGTTTCTGGTCTGCTTCAGGGTTGAGTGAGGTGGCTAGCTCTGTTGGGACGCCTATCTATGCAGATGAGGTCACTACTGAGAAGAGTAAGTTAGCTTTTGCTAGGATTTTAATTGAGGTGGATATAGCAAAGGAGCTCCCAGGTGCAATATGGCTTAATACTCCTTTCAGGGGGCGTATCCTGCAGAAAGTGGTTTATGAATGGGTCCCATACTTCTGTAGTCAATGCAAGAAGATTGGTCACACCAAAGAAAAGTGCAGAGTAGGGAATAAGAGAGTGTAAATGCACAAACCTAATCAGAGTGCAGTTCCTGCTACTGAGGTAGCTAAAGTGGTTCTTGTACTAGTGGTGGTGGATTTGGAAACTGAGGCACCAGTTTTTGTAGACCAATAGGACAAGGCTCATGTTACCCCAGAGGTTGTGGAAGAAGAGTTGAATACACCTCCTACAGTCCATCTGGATGGGGAAGGTTTTGGAAGGCCACATACCAAAAGTCAGCCAGTATAAACAAAGATAGTGGTCTCTGTGAATTTAAACAGTAAATTCCAGGAGCTTGCCATTGATGACATGGGGCAAAATGAGGAGGTTCAACAGGAAACTGACGAAATGGTGGAGGATGCACTTGATCCTGGTGGAGGTCAAGTTATTCCAACCCAATGAACATTCTAGCTTGGAATATTAGGGAGCTAAATGACCCTGTGAAACAGCAGGAGGTTTTGGATCTCATGCTGCATAATAAAGTGGAGATTGCTGCAATAATTGAGACTCATGTTAGAGAGGATGCAATAAATTTGGTCTAGAAGGCTAAGCTCTCTAGATTTAGTCTTATTACTAATAATAAGTTTCATTCTAATGGACGTATTTGGGTTTTATGGTCACCTGCTAGAGTTAGCATTGAGGTTTGTGGGATATCAGCACAGC